>NC_056747.1:262276048-262295413 GCF_019279795.1 Protopterus annectens
TGAAATATGCTGAAGTGTTAGAGTAGCTTTACCTTCAGCAGTAAAAGGCCTGTGAGTGTGGGTGAGTAATTGGGGTTGGGGGTGGGGATATCCTTCCAGGAGATTCAACACTACAAAACAATACACACTAGACTTAACAAATTAAGTTATTAGTTTGAGTCTTGGACATTGCCTTACATAGATTTAACTTGTAGATTTAACTTGGTTATTTGTTCCTTGTGAACTTTTGCCAACTGCAGGTGAAATTCAGCTGTATAAGTTCTTTAGGTAGTGTGATATGATAAGTCTGACTACTAATGTGCTTGTTTCATTTTATGTAGCGTGAAGCAGCTGGAATGGAGAGAACACTTGGGACATGAGGGTAGTGATGTTACACATCAAGAATATGTGTGCAATTGCAGATCAGCAACAGCTATACTGAGTGCCCAGGCTGTTTACAGACACTGCATTACCCTGCAGTCACAGTGGTGCACTATCAAAAAGAAATCCAGTGTACTTACAAGGAAGTGCAGCTTATGATCCCAGCCACCCATCTAGCACATTCACACACAGATACAGGCCACATAAATTCGATCCGGTTTCCAACACAAAGCACATTCATGGAAACATGATCATATTCTCTTCATTCCTTGCTCATAAACTGCCACACTGTACACCGGCTATGGCAGTCAGCACAATGTAACTCAGTACACTTCTGAACTGCAATGTTCATTCCTTCAAATTAGAACAAGCAGCAATGGTCCAAAAAGAACACAGCAGTCTTGCATGACATATTATGTGGCTTTGCTTCTCCATGTCAGGTTGTGTGAGAACACAGGTATATACAGATTAGGGTGCACAATGCTAGTTTGATGTACACCTTAAGCATAACATATACAGTACGGAATACAGACTCAGGGCATTGTGTAGCACTCCTACATAGAGTGCATATAGTTACCCTGTTCAGCATAAATGCATTCATTCCTGCACCATGTGTTCCTTCACAGTAGGTGTATATCACAAGAGTTAAAGTGATGAGCTAGTATGAGGTGTTATCCTATAGGCCATGGCTGCTTAGCTCTGTCATTATTTGCAGAGTGCATGATTGTACAAACTTACTCAAGTGTGCTAATCCTAACCCCAGCCTGACACGTTATCTTACCAAAAAACCCTTTCCCTAACAGTACCAGTAAACAAGATGGACAAAGATACAAAAAGACTGCATACACACCACCACACACTCTCCGTTAAAACATTCATGTTACCTAGCCCTAATTCTGTCCCTAACTCAAAAACATTCGCACATGCTCATGTGCACACATTCACACACACACATGCTCCAAAACTCAGAAACACTTGCACATGAACACACACACACACACACACACACACACACACACACACACACACACACAAACTAAATCTGTCACCTTCCCGAGCCTTTATTCTAAATAACCAAAAAAATTCCACTTACCTGCATACAAGATCACAGACAACAGGAACAGTCAATGAAACAATCTTCCCTCTTTCTGAATGTTGACCAGTGTAATTTTTGCATAAAATGGCAGCAGTATCCTCCATCAACAACACATGCATTAAACAGAGTATACTGCAAATATATATATATATATATATATATATATATATATATATATATATATATATATGGATCTAGGACTGTTGAACGAAAGTTCAAAAGTCCAAATCCACTATCACTGAACACACTTTAACGAAAGTGCTTTCACTGAAAAAGCGTGTTCACTAAAGTGTGTTAAAAAAACAATTAAATCTACTTTTATGCAGGGGGGAAAGCCCCCCTGCACCCCCCATGCAGGAGGCTGTGCCCCCCCACGCACCCCCTACTTTAATATTCTCACTCCAAGATCACACTACAGTGGGGAAAAGTGATTTTCCCTTATCCGCACTGTAGTATGGCCGGCACAACAGGCATACTTATGCAAAAAATGCTGCATTGGTGAAAAGCATTTTCACATAAATATGCCCGTCCATTCGCGATTCGGTGAAAAGTGCATTTGTGCAAGAGTTCTAGACTCATATATACATATATATATATATATATGTCTATATATATATATATATATATATATATATATATATATATCCCTGGAAGTAACAGTCCGCCCACCTTGGTGAAACAAAACACCATGAAATTAATCCAAATACAAGGGCAAAATCCAAGCACAGTAAAGTTTATTCCACCTTTCATTAAAATTCCACAACAAGAGTAAAATTCTCCAAAATCCAACAGTGAAGTAAGTGCTTTCGTCTGTGAATATACCAGACTTTATTAAACTGTTGTGTTTCCCTCCTCTTTACACTTAAATACCTTTGTATACTTAATTAATAACCAATTAACTTTTAAAAAACAATTAACTTTTTAAAAATGAAGTTCACTTAAAATTAGAAGTGTGTATAAACACATACTCAAGAACTGTGTTAGCAGGATTGCAATACATTTTGTTTCCTAGTAGAGTGTATAAAACTGAAAACATAGGTTTTATTTCAGTAATTACATTTTTCTAAAGCTTACAACTTCCTAGCTCTCTGTTTTAACACTGGCCATATAGAGAGGTGGTCATTAATACCCGGCAATTCTGTGGCATTTAATGTCAACTGCCACTGTAGTTCCCTAGTTTCAAGTTCGCTCCCCCAATCATCTCCTCTGGTGTTCCTTTTCACTATCTCAAGTATACTAAACTAGTAAAATTAGAAAACATTTCTGAATGTTTAAAAAGGGCATTCTTTTTGTTTTTAGTTTCCATGGCACATGTGTGTTCATAAATTCTTTGCCTTAAAGATCTTTCTGTTTTCCCTACATAGAAATTGAAACAACTTTGACATATGGCAGTATAAACCACCCCTCTTGTTTGACAATTACCACCAACCATCCTAATAGTGGGTGTCATATCTCCTACCCTATATTCACTGCTTTCTAAAATCAGTGAACATTGGTTACACCTACCACACTTGTTGGTATGTTTAACTGTGCTTAACTGTTTTTTGTGTTCTAATAAATATTTCATATTCTTCCCCACTCTGTTGGTAAGGAGTGGACCCATACCTAACCAGTGGGTGTACTCTTCATTTCCTTCCAGAATCACCCAATTCGTGGTAAGAATCTTTTGTACCTCCCTGCCAAATGAACTAAATTCTATTACCATAGAATGTGTATATCTATTGATCTGGTTACTTTGTGTTTCCTTAAAAACTTGTTGTTGTCCTAATAAGGAAATAAATTTATTACCCCATCCTTTCATAATCTCTTCCTTAAATTTCTCCACCAGTTCCTTTGGGTATCCCCTATTCATAAACATTTGAGTCAGTAACATCAGTTCTTTAGTTAACCCTTCAAAGGTTGAACACATTCTAGCCCCTCTAATCATCTGGCCTCTTACTAGATTTCTCTTAATGTATAATGGGTGTTTGCCATGGTGTTTTGTTTCACCAATGTGAGTAGACTGCTACTTCCAGGGATTGTGTTTTTCAAGGTTTGGTTTTTCACTTACAATCCTGGTGCTCGAGTATCTTGCAGTGTTGATATATATATATATATATATATATATATATATATATATATATATATAGATATAGATATATCACACACACACACACACACACACACACACTTATTTATTTATTTTAATTTGTTTGCAGGGAAAGTCCGACTTGGGATGTATCCCATTTTCAGCGGAGGCCCAGGGAGAAAAGTTCCACAAAGATTAGTACAGCTTCTTCTTATTCTTTCAACTTTTTCCCGGTTAGGGGTCGACACAGCAGATCATGTGTCTAGTCATGATTGGCAGTGGAGTTTTTACAGTGTCCAGTTGCCAGCCCGGCACCCAACCTTCCATGGAAGGCACACACACACACGCACTCATGGCTAGGGCCAATTTAGAGTATCCAATCCATCTACAACATGTCTTTGGGATGTGGGAGGAAACCGGAGCACCCGGAGGAAACCCACATGACCACAGGGAGAACATGCAGCCTCCGCACAGAAGGCACCCAGGCCAAGGATCGAACGGGAGAACCTCTTGCTGTGAGACGGCAACTTTAACCACTGTACCACCTCGGCCGCCCCACAAAGATTAGTACACGAAATACAGTAAATGCAATACACATGTTAATAATGTACAGTACAGAGTCAAAAGTTGATAAAGTACAGTTTCAAGGCCAGGAAAGGAGTAAAAAGTAAACATACTCTAAAGAACACAAACAACCAAACCAAAAACCACCTCCAGAGGAAGCCTTAATAGGCAAAAATAGTAAAATGAAAAAAAGGCTTCCACCACAACGAAAAGTTCACTGAGAAATTCTGTTAAAATGTAGGCTTTAATAAAACGAAGAAATAAAAAGCACAAATTGTGCTATTCAGGTTGCAGGTCAAACAATCCTGTAATGGGTGGAAGCCTTTTTTTCATTTTACTACTCTGAAGAACACAGTGTGTTACAATAAACAGTACAGTTGAAAGGACATTTTGTTCAGTCATTTGGTTACATTCATCAGTGGCTATTACAGTAAACACACATTGATTAAGAGTATAGAAAGGAGTTGCTGCAAGCTTTCATAGAAGGTTAAGGTACAATATGATCTAATTAAATGAAGCTATCCAGGTTCAGAACAATTACATAACCAAGAACTATGTAAATGGGACCGGAGGAGTTTTTTGAAATTATTTTTGTTTTCCAAGGTCCTAATATCAATAGGGATGGTATTCCATGTTTTCACAACAGAAATGGATAACAAGGAGTCCCCAGAGGTATTGTTGCTTTTGCCTATGTCAACAAGTGCTTTATTGGTGGAGCTTAATAGGCGATTGTTAGAGTAGATATTAAGTAGACCTTGTAGAGCAGGAACTCTATCGGGATAATATAGAATTTGGTGGGCTACTGTAAGCTGGTTATATGTGAACAGGTTGGATAATTCTAACCAGGACAATTGCTTGATTATTATGCAGTGATGTGTCCTGAAGGGTGAGTCAGTAGCAAACTTAGCTATTTTATTGTAGCAAGTGTTTAGTTTGTTAAAGTCTGCTTTGTTTAGGTTGATGAGTATCAGGAGGCATAGAGGAGTGATGGCAGCTTTACTGTCATTGGTGAGGTACTTTTTGCATCTATATAGGGTTCTGAGTTTTCTATGGACTTTCTTTATTATATGTGCCATGTGGATATCAAATTTCATGTTGTGATCTATGATAACCCCTAGAGGTTTGGTGTGTTGGACAGGTGGGACAGGGGTGTTATTGGCTGAGGATATTATGAATGGTGGTATGGGGTCTAAGGCTCCAGTGAGATAGAACATCATTAGCTGTGTTTTACTGGGGTGAAGTATTAGTTGAGAGATGGCTAACCAGGTTTCAACAGCGGTAAAGGACTCTTGTGTCAATTCCTGGAGTTGAGGGAGTGATGGGGCAGAGCAGATTAGAGTGGAATCATTGGCATACTGGACTAGAGTGGTGTGCCAGTTAGCTTCCTGGAGTTGGTTGGTGAATATGTTAAAAATAAGAGGTCCAAGAATTTGGGGGATCCCTAGGATGACAGGAGGGGAGATGAGGAATTTTCCATTTTACTGCTTGTTGGCAGTTGGTTAGATAGTCTGTAAACCACGCTAGTGTGGAGTGGCTGAGATTAAGATTGGGGAGAGCATAAAGGAATTTGGGATGGGAGACAGTATCAAATGCCTTGGAGAGATCTAGGAATATAGTGGATACTATGTTACCATTGTTTCAATGTTGGTTTACTGTGTTGGTAAAGCTAATAAGGGCTGTGGCATTACTGTGATTGGGGACAGAATCTGTGCTGGGTTTGGTTAGCAGTTTATTAGTGAGGAGATACTGCATTATTTGGGAATGTATACATATATCAAGGATTTTAGATAAGGGGGATAGAATGGCAATTGGATAGTAATTAGACATATTTATTATGTACACATGTCTGTGTGTGCATGGATGGATGCAGATAGATATACATGCTCAAGAACTATAGCAGTATCTGTACAGTAACTTTAATCACAGGAAAGTACAAAACTTGCAAAAAGGGTGCAACAGGGGAAGAGCAAAATACCTACATTAAAGACATAACATTGATATTGTATTAATATTTTCATCTTCATGTAGGATTTGTTTAAATATGATGAATACATGGCCTAAGATGAAAGTGGAAAATAACTGTAGTCCACAAGCAGTCAAGCAGTACTTGTGACTGGGCAAATCCAATCAGCATAGCACTACTGATAAAAAAAAAATAGCATTTATTCTTGACACTGTGGATCCCCCAGCTTATCAAACATTGTTATTGGATGCAGTGAACCATTTGTTTTCATATTAAGAGAGCAAGATCTCCATTAATTAAGCCTAAACACATGACCACCAAATCAGATTAAATAAATTATTCAATAAAATGTAATCAAAATGAGACTAGCTGTGTCCTTTCAAAAGGCAAGCATATAGGTTGAGAGCTGCTCAGTATTAAGAGTTACTGCATAGCACAAGTGGAAAAAAATTCTAAATGGCCTGGTTTGCACATAAATGTGAATTAAAGTCATGCTGGAGCTCTTGGGTCTTTGGTTAGTGTTAGATGAATGCATAACCCTGCAAAATAGACGGTCGCACATCAGAAGATGGAGCTGTATGTGACTTATTTGATGCAAACCTCTCAAATGCTCTGCTGTATGCAGGGAACTTCTCAGGCTTTAAACAGCTGCTGCTCTAATTTAGCTGATGACTGCTCTGCTTCCTTTTCTATCATTGGTTCAGCCCCAGCACTGCACTGAACCAGTGAGAGACCAGCTTTTTTGGATAGTCCTGCAGTCAAATGGTCCAATCACTGGTACTGCTGATATTCATGCCATTTGGTCTGAGTCACAGTTAAAATTAAAGAGGAAGCACAGCCTGAAGTGAGCTGTCTAGCTTGTCGTTCTGCAGTGCGTTCTCTCTGAATTAGGAAAGGCAAATTTCTACTTTAATAATTAAAAGTAGATACCAGAAATGAATGGAGAAATTACTTTGCAAACAAATATCTATTGCTGCATTTGTATATATGGTGTAATCTTCCAGCAAGTATTCTCTCCCTGGTTATGCAATAAAAGGCTTTACAGTTAGAAGCATACAAAGAGTATTATGAATGATAAAACGAGGTTTGTGTCTATAGTAATATCAGAGTTAAATTCATGCATCCAGTATTTACGCAATGAAAGCTGTACAATCATATTTGGAAATTCATTACTGATCCATCAGTTAAGTAAATTAAGGACAGCACTGTAGTATGTACATTGAATGGTTTTACTAATTCATGACCGCATATCTAAACAGCAAATGTCTCAGCAGTAAACTATCTTTTTAGGGAATAAATGAAAATTAAATATAAATATTCAAAGCAAGGGTAAGGCATGGGAAACCTGAAAACAACAGGAATCCAGTGCTCAGCTACACCAAAATTACCTGGAGCTAAAGAAAATAGTCACTAGAGCAACTTATTCTGCACAGGTCACTTTCCTAAGAAACAGGTGGGAAGCAAGGACAGGAACATAAAATACTTCTGAAAAGAAATAAAGGATCTTACAGGAAGTACTGCGGTGGTGGTGCTGCGGTAGCGCTATCGCCTCACAGTAAGACATTGTCTCGTTCGATTCTCAGTTAAAGCGTCTTCTGTCTGGAGACATGCGTGAATGGGCGTACCTACGTTGAAGGTTGTGCGTCAGGGCTGGCAACTCGGCACGTAAAAATCTACTGCCAATCATTAGCAGACCGGAGTTCCGCTGTGGCGATCCCTAACCGGGAAAAGCTGAAAGACACAACAACAACAGGAAGTACTGTAGAATCCCCAGAGTTTTCCTCCAACCTATAAAATAAAGAAAAACAAAATGTCATTAATTATAGGCACTTCCTAAACCTTAAAAGACATAAACAAGTTCTTTACTTACCAAAAACAACCAATTCTTAATTCATCATCTTCCCAACTTTACACACTATCAGCTTACACCCCCCCCCACAATCTACTTTACGCATAATTTTGAAAAACAACCCTGTGATGCCCCTGCACTGGCCCAGTAATCAAGGAACCTCAATCCTCACCATTAACACCAGTGAGGGATGTGCACATTGGGAGGATAACAAGTACACACACAGTAAAGTACAATTTCCTTTAAGAGCACACAGAGATCACAGTCAGTCTGGGGCTGGTTTCCTCCCTCTCTCTCCAGATCCCCAATAAGACTCCCCACTGGCACAGCTATAGGGTTAAGGTCTCAGCCAAGTGGTCAAGCCAAAACCTCCAGCAACCTTTCTATCCAACCAATGCTTTGTGTCCCTGCCCAAGTAGCTCACACACACACACACACACACACACACACACACACACACACACACACACACACACACACACACACACACACACACACTTTGAGATCTGATTTATATACAAACACACAGACACTCCTGGGGAAGGCTGGCACAGGTTCCCTAGCTATGCCTCCTTCTGCCCAGACTATATGGTAGTACCACCTGCCACCAACCACCATTATCAGCTACAAAAGGCCCTTACAAAGGGTGACCAATTCCATTGTGTAATGTTGCTATTATCCAAATGGTAAGTGTGTCCAAGACTTTAATGCTATTTTAGTTAGAGTGGCCTGTACAGTGTTACCAAATACATGTACTCGAAGAGCTTAAATATGTTTAAAGAAAAACAGCCACAATTAAAAGGTTTAAACATATTTAATAATAAATAATAACAGAACAATATGCAATAACCCAATACAGTTACAACAGAGTTCAGAATCACAGGAAATATTTTAAAACAACATTGCAGGACAGTCTCACAGTAGCATTGTCGCCTCACAGTAAGACATTGTCCTGTTTGATTCTCAGCTAGAGCATCTTCTGTGTGGAGACATGCGTGAATGGGCGTACCTTCATTGAAGGTTGTGCGTCAGGGCCGACAACTCGGCACGTAAAAATCTACTGCCAATCATTAGCAGACCGGAATTCCACTGTGGCGACCCCTAACTGGGAAAATCCAAAAGACACAACAACAACAACAACAACATTGCAGGACAGTCTCACATAAATACAGAAAACATCTAGACTAATCTTGCTATACCCCTATCTATCTCTAAGAGAAATACTATGATCTAAGTCTTACAGAGCAAAGACAGGTGCTGGTGAGAGGATGTTTACAGGTCTAGAACAAGATGCAAAATGCACAGACTTTCTCTCTGAGACAGTTCTAAAATTAATAATACACATTACTGCTGGGTCATGTCAGATTACGTTACTCTTGTCAACTCTGCATTTGGTTTCCACGCCAACAGGAACTTAAAATGTAACACCTCAGTGTCAAGAATACTTATCTATTAAAATCTTGCCTGGAACTGGAAATATAAAACTGTTAAATACTTTTGCCCTTGAAACCTATAATCTCCATCTCAAGACAATAGAAAGAATTTCTAGCTGTAGACATTATGTCTTTTAGTTGTGGTAAATACACTCATAAAACTCTTTACTTATTTTCTCAGAGTTTGCAAGTTAACTCTGTATGTCCCAAATTCTACTATGAAAATATACATTTGCACAAGCATATAGTCCATATACATTTCTGCTCTTCTCCAGCAGAGTGCACTGTGGTTACATTTTTGAAGCTTAGCACATAACATAGTTTAACACACACACAACATATAGTTCTCTTACATTTGTAAGACAAGCTTGTGGATCATATTAATATTTACAAATGACATAGGATTATTTACAAAATTCTAGCTAGCTGGGCTGGCAGCCTTCACAAACCCTACCAAACCTCAGTGAGAAAACTGATGCAGTCTTCTCAAAGTTGCATCCAGATTTTCTTAAACCGATAGCTGCTCATATTGCAAAACCTACATACACACCTTGTCAATTTCCTAAGGGGCTTTCCTACCCGCATGAAACAGGCAGTCATAGGTTCATAGGTAGGTACTAGGCTATTGGCCCTGGGGCCTATACAAGCCCAGCCAAAAAGGTACCCTGGCTTTTGCCACCCAAGAAAATTATTTTCCCGTGCCACAGTCGAGCAGAGCCACAAAGGTGATCCCTGGGGTGAATTTCCTATTTCCCATCCAGTCATTAAGATTTTTCTTGAAGAGTGCTAATGAGGAGCTTTGTTTGATATAGATAGGTAGTTTATTCCAGAGTATGGGAAGTCTCTGGGACAGGAATCTATCCCTCTGGCATGTTCTATTTAATGTGGTGACAAGGTTTAGGTCCCTAGAGTGTGTAGCTCAGAGGGATTGGGATTTCTTTAAGTGGAGCATGTCCAACAGCTCTGGGTTTGACATAGCTTTGTATGTTAGGCAGAGATCACCTCTGAGTAGGCGATATGCGACAGAGTAAAGCTGGAGTTTTTTGAGACGATCTGCGTAGGGCATCTGTTTGAGGCCGGTAATCTTCTTTATGAGGTATTTCTGTGGCCTTTCCAGTTGTAGGTGTCTTGTGAGGTACACACCAAAAGGGGCATTGTACTCTATAATGGGTCTAATGAGTGATGAGTAGAGGGAAACAATGACCTCTTTTTTCCTGGATGAGAAGCCTTTTGTGATGAGGTGTGCCACGTAGAAGGATGTCCTGACTACTGTGGCGATGTGATTATCAAAGGAGAGACTACTGTCCACCTGTGTCCCAAGGTCTCTTATCACACTTTCAGTGTTAAGTATACTACCACCTATGTTGTAGTTCATGGGTACAGAATTTTTACCAAAGGGGATGACAATGCACTTTTTGGCATTGAGCTTGAGGCCATGGTTTTGACACCAGGCATCTGTCTCAGTGAGGCCCTTTTGTAGGATGTCCACATTGTTAGGAGTTTCGGTTATGGCTCCTAGTTTGCAGTCATCTGTGAATTTCGTTAGCCAAAGACCTTCTGTGTTAGCCTGTACTTCATCATCTCTCTTCCTAAGAAACTTCATATCAAAGTGTGCAAGGGTTTCAGACCAATAGCCAACCTTTGCCCACTTAGAAAATCTTTCAAAAAAATATCTATAATCAAGTCCTTAATGGTCTTCTATGGACTACTCAACATAATCAAGTCCTTAATGGTCTTCTATGGACTACTCAACATGGCTACCCCAACGTCTTTAGTACTATGACCACCACTATACACAGCCGTCAACTAAATCTGGATTAAACTGGGTGAATCTAATTTAACAGGTAGACTATTTTGAAACATCACCAAAACATTCAAAACAGTCATAACCTCCTCCTCCATAAGCTAAGCAGGCTCGGTATTATGGTCCCAAAGCTGCCTACAAGACAGATCACTCCAGATCTACTCAAAGATCATTTTCTCAAACCAATACTCCTTCAACACAGGAGTATCCCAAGGTTTAGTTTTGAGTTCATTGCTTTTAACATTTTTTATCAATGATCTCACCAACAATCTCATCCAATCTTTTTACGTTATAATGTATGCTGATGACCACCTCATACTTGAAACTTGCAATAAACTTCCACAGCTCCAGCTGAAACTACAACATAGCTTCAGTAAGATTTGAATCTGGACCCAAAACAACAGGTTGCTTCTCAACATCCTACAATCTAGCATCATGGTCTTTGGAACACCTCTAAAGATTCCTAAGAACACCCGCATTGCTGTTACTGACACAAAAAGAAGTAGCCTTCCAGTTCTTACTGTACAAAGATACCTTGGCCTCAACCCATCCCCTCACTATCCTTCTCTAAACATACAAACCTCAGTATTAACAAAACACTCTCACAGCCAAAATTGTGCTATAAAATACCTCACTTAATTACACCAGCCTTTTATCAAGCTATAGTAAAGAATACATTAATTCCAAAAACTGAATATATTCTTCCATAGTAACTTTTCACTCAAGCATAAATACATCCTGTATCATTTCCTATCTCACTCCTTTATTCCTCCTCCTGCTAATCTTGCCTTTCCATTATCAATCCTACTACCCATGCCCTCATCTGTGAGGTCCTTACGTTCCATCCCAACTCTTCCCCATTCCCTCCTTACATATATACATTGCTGACACAGTCCTTTAAAGTCATTCAGTTTGGTGACTAGTATTTATAAATCCTTAGCCTTACTTGAACAACCAGCTGCATAAACCGCCCATTTAAATCAAATGTGTTAAGAATTTAAATCAACTGAATGTGTTAAGAAGTAGTAATTCACTTATTTTATTCCTTTATGATGTCCCCTAAACAATCTGTCTGTATAAATAAGTTAGGAATAAATAAAGTGCCAGGAATTTGTTGTATTTATTTGCCTCTGTGGCCCCGGTGTCACAGCAGAACACAGGAATAGACTTCAGGGTTACCATGACACATGCACTAAGTTATTTGCTTCATCTGCACAAGACAGGTGCAGCAACACAGCAGACCTATTGTATTATCTGCACAACAAGGCTCATTACACCAAAATCCTCAGTGTACAATGATGACCTTCGGGCTTGCCTACTCTGAGGGTCAACAATGACAGATTAATTTCTTGAAGTCCACAGACACCAGCTGGGGTCACTGAGCATAAGTCTGATTATGGTGATTGACTGCCATTTTTGATTCACCTTCTTCCTTTACACTTAGAGCTTATATCCCTTAATGTTAAACATAAGGGTGTTTGAATCTGGCCCTACATAAAATGCAAATAAATCCAAGGTACCTCAAAATGTTAAAGGACACTTTTTAAACTACACTACACTGCAGCTCAGATAAAATCATTCAGAATTACGTACTACAATATAAATATCCAGGTTTATAAATACGTACATTCTATATAAACTGGCATACATATACATGTTTGCATACATCTCATATGTATATAAGAATATCTACACGGGCATTTAGAAAACACCATTTCCTTCAGTCTTCTCATGTGTGACAACAGTTGACCAGACAGGGGTCAGAAACGTATAATTTCACAATGTCAGTTTTCATGACTTGTATGCGATTCACGTGAAGAAAAGCATGATATTATACCTATGTTATTAGAAATTATCATATAGATAAAATGACATTTGTTAATTAAGTTCCTTAGGCAGAAAACTGAATTCAGTGTCAGAGTTCTGTAGTGCAATGGGTTGAATTTCAATTATTAATGTGCACTTTACTTTTACTAAACAAAAAAGCAGGCACATGATCAGGGCTAACTATAAAGTCTACCCCAAGTTTACAAAAAAACATCCATCATAATTGTTAACTTCATAAAGAGAGCATCTGATCCACCACTACCTACATTTTATGTTTACTGACCTCAGCACATATAATTTATTAGCACTAAACATTCATTAGGGCCTGCCTGGTTTGCCTGTTCCCTTTTCACTGGAACAGATGCAGGTATTATTCTCTACCTTCTGTTTTGTTAATCTGCATACTTCAGTTTGTAAATAAGAGTCTTCATCCCCTTTGTTCTTGTTTGCCTTTTACTGATAAGTAGGAAACACTGATATAATTTACACTGCTGTACAAGAAAACAATGAGTCATCTTTTTCCATTACGATAATTTAAAAAACTGAATGCAGCAATATTTAGTCATGGAACCACCTTTATTCAGTTTACTAATGTCACAAACTAGTCCTGCAAGTACAAACAAAAAAGAATCTTCATTTTGCAACAGTATGATGCAACCAACTGAACAATATAATTTAAGTTGTACATCAAACCTCCAAAACACAACACAAGACAGTGTCAGTTAAGACAAATTAAATTGCATAGTATCAAATGCTATGTGAAGAAAGATGGAATAATCATAATATGTGTACCTCACAAAAGAGTAAACAAATTCCCGAGATCCTGCTTTAACTGCCTCTAGGGAAGTCTACAACAAAGCACATGTGTGAGAACTACAGGAAATGATTGACATTGCATACCTCTCCTGAGTGTGTCATCCTTTGGATGAGTCATCAAATCGCAGCCCCAACTGCACAAGATGGTGGTAGCTCAGCAGGATCTAAAACATCTCACAACACCTATTGAAAAGTGAGGGGAAGTTCCCTGATCTCCTAGCCAAATGTCCAGTGTAGCATAAATACTACCTTGGGTTTCCCTTGAAAAGTGACCACTAGCCTACTGGGACAAACCCAGTCAACAAAGGAAAAATAATTAAAAAATAAATAAATAAAACTTTTCAGCCAGCATTCTAAAAGTTTGAATTATAACTTCCTTTAGTAAGATAAACTTAACAGTTCAAACTGATTCAGCAGTGACAATTTCCTTAAACATTTAAGGACTCCTCATCCAACAAAGCTAAAGTAAAACAGTTCCTCCAATTACTAAGATTTTATCATAAAATCTATTTCATTTCACCACAAAGTCCTGTAAA
The DNA here is from genome assembly GCF_019279795.1 of Protopterus annectens. Classification (NCBI taxonomy): domain Eukaryota; kingdom Metazoa; phylum Chordata; order Ceratodontiformes; family Protopteridae; genus Protopterus; species Protopterus annectens. The sequence continues at coordinate 262,290,365 of NC_056747.1, forward strand.
GCACTCTTGCCTTTTTATTATCCATTCAATGCCTTCCTCTCCCTTCCAATTACATTTTGGGAGTCTGACATCTCCATCTCTGTCTCCTTCTGAAACTCCTACAGTTTTAACTTAGAGGGATTTAAAGTAAGTTTGAATTGCAATAATCAAAACATGTCATCTAATTAATCCATGAATTTCGATTAACTGACTTATAAACAGGTCTCCTTATCGTTCTAGGCTTGCACTTTGTTTCCACTACAAAATCTTTTCATTTCGCAAATATCAAATAAGTATTTGTTTTTTGTCCTCCCCTAAATAGATTGAGATTAGCATACATTCCCACATTTAATGAATCTCTTTATAATTTGGAATGATGGTAGCCTTTTCCTCATCTAGTAAAGTAATTAATCCTGAGGCAAGTACAGGATCCATACCTGCACTGCCCTGCCCTGCACAGGAATGCTGATTGTCTTTTGTAGATGTCATTAAAGTTAAGAAAGGTACTTTTCAGTTATCGGGGCAACAGTTCTCACATTATGTAATTCTTAAGTAAACACAACGGTCTTACATTCCCTCTGCAAAATGTGGAATGGTTACAACTTCAGTTTGGAAGGTGATGCTTATTTTTGCTGCACGAGTCAGATTTATTTATGGAGACAGTTACATTCATAGCACCGAATGTGTGACAAGTCCTTTCAGTGTGGGTGGGAACACTGTGGAACTGTCGAAATGAAAAAAAACGTAATGAGGCACACTCAAGACGTCTGCGAATAAAATACAGCATACTTCTTAACCTCGGAGTGCTACAAATAAAAAAATAAGTGGAGGACAAAGACCCAAAATAGAGGATTTAAATATTACCCTTACAAACGATTGAGGCGAAAATAAGAGATACTGTCTACTGCAGTGTAGACATTGCTTCAAAATTACCTTTCTCTCAGGAGCTTTGCCACATGACGCTCACTAAACTAGTACATTTAGTAATAAAGGATTTAAATTCCAGAGCTGAATTACTCTGTTTGTCTTTTGGTGTTTGTATAAGTGTGTGTGTGTGTGTGTGTGTGTGTGTGTGTGTGTGTGTGTGTGTGTGTGTGTGTGTGTGTGTATATATAAATTACCGTGGCTGAGCATGTTTGTACATGATAAGAAAGAGTTAAATTCAACACTGACTGCATAATTAGTACTGTGCCGTTTTGTACAAATCGCTTCCTTATACGTTGTTTGCAATACCGGTACTGTCAAACAAACTGTCAGGGTAAAATGGTGCAATATAGTAGTAACTTCTTAAAGTAATGCAGATACTGATTTAGCGGTCCCTTGCCCATAGCAAACAGCCTTTCACATTAATTTTTCACCATGCATTTATCTTGGTATGAGAAAATTATATACAGATATAATAGAGAAGTATTCCTACTTGAAGCGTTCCACATTTTGTAGAGGGAATGTAAAACAGTTGTGTTTACATAAGAATTACGTAATGTGAGAACTGTTGCCCCGATAACGGAAAAGTACTGTTAATTTCTAGCTGAAGAAGTACTGCCCACTGTATACTATCTTCACATGTGCGTGTAACTCGTGAAAGTACAAAATATCTGTTTCACCTCTAAAACATCTGGATATAGCTTAGGTAACAGGGTGCCCAGTGCATCATTTTAAAGCATTTAGCTGAATGTAATCTGAAATGTGTGTCAATTCAAAACAATAACCTTCTGATATTAGCAGTTTGCAAAACTAAATGACAACATTTTCTGTCATGATCCGTAATTAATTTGTTCTGCAATTCACCTCTCAGGGCATAATTTTTAACTGTTGAAAACATGACAGCAACATTCTTTCAAATAAATTTACATTTCTGATTTTCCTGCAAGGTTGTTGTTGGTGTTGAACCATTATATAACTCCAGCTGCACCCCTTTATTTAATAGTAGCCTCAATAGAATGTAATTTCTATTAATGTGTAATAGCTTTATTTCTGTAATAAATGCTGAAGAAGCACACATGACTATCTCTCTCTCTCAATATATATACACACACACACACACACACACACATATATATATATATATATATATATATATATATATATATATATATACAGAAACACACATATCTATATAGCTATATATATATATATATATATATATATATATATATATATATATGTGTATACAAATATGGGTCTATATTAGAACATCAAAGCTGAACATGCAGAACAGCAAATTTTTTCCTAGGGAAAAGATTCGCTGTTCCAAAACACATACACACAACACAAGCACACCAAACAAACAGCAATCCACACACATACACCTAACATCTTACACCTAACCCTACACTAAACTATACATACACCACTAACTATCCCCTTACCTTAACCCAAACCCTAACCCTAAGGTCCGTCACTATCGCACACTCACCTCACCCGCGCCCTAACCCTAACTCACCTACCCCGCCTTAACCCTCACATCCACATAATCGCACACTTATCTGACCCACGCCCTAACCCTAACTCACCTAACCCGCTCTAACCCTCAAATCTACACAATCGCACACATACCTAACCCGCACCCTAACCCTAACTAAACTAACCCGCACTCAATCGCACACTTACCTGAACCCGACCCGTAACTTTCCACCACAGAGTTGAAAATACCGAAGCAACAGAAATGGACATCAAATTCTTTCCCTAGGAAAAAATTTGGTTTTCTGTAGCTTCGATATTTTCAGCTTTCACTGAATAGGAGTCGATATTAGAACATTCGAAGTTTTGAAACTTCGATGTTCTAATATAGACCCTACAAATGTATATCTACACACACACAAACACATACACTGACAGATACATATGATTATATCATGAGTGGTTGACATGTTCAATGACTGACCTACAAGCATCAACAAAAACATTTCGACCATTCATAATATCAACAACACATTATTGGAACTTAGTACATCAAAAGGGAAACAAACTTGATTTTCTGACATACTGAGCATAACTCTACCACAATTCATCACAAGTTTGTCTGAATAGTGGTAGTGTTAAATAAACCTATTTTTTTAAGTAAAGTGCATGTTTAGGGGCAGCTGTAGGGTTAGCAGTTAGCCTCCATTACTAAACTGGAGCAAATAATTACGTAAAAGTGTTCAATACATACATGTATGGTTGCAACTCAAAAGGTTCAATACTCATTTGACTGGAAAGTTTATGTTGGTGTAAAAAAGCGACAATCCACAAATGAGTGAATCACATATGGTTGGATTTAATTTTATATTGTGTAGGCAAGTAGTTGTTAGGTAAAAACGGCTGCGCAGAAAAATTGTTTTAATAAAAATATGGTGGTTGTGAAGATGTATAACACTGTGTTATAGCAGTTTGTGTGTATGTGCACATGTTTATGGGTAGGGTAAAGTAAGGATTAGCGAAGGGGATGGACTTAGTGTTGTGCATATTTGGTGTTGTGTGTGCTCTGTGTCCTTTTGTCTTGTGTACTAGTTCTTTTACGGGAAGGGCTTTTAGTTATACAATGTGCATATATCAACTGGACACAAGCTGACAGGGACTAAAGCTGGAAGTGTATCGATTTACATAAAAAATAAATGTACTTCAAGGTTGGTCAAGTAGGACAATGAACTTCAGCTTCTCCATGTTTAAATCACCATAGGCAAAATCCCACACCACTTCCTTGCAAGCTATAGGTCAACCTCTCTGACCTAGGAAATCCATAACACATATTTAAGCTTACTAGAAACACTCACCATCCAACTGAATACCATATTCTTGGGTGACTTTAATTACCCTACTATTAACTGGGAATCGTATATCACACCAAACATGCTGGCACAGAGATTCCTGAATTTTATAACTGCAAACTTTTTGGACCAGATTGTCAATACACCAAGCCATGCAAGCATACTGGATCTGGTCTTCACTGATACAAGAAAGTATTACAGACCCCTAGTGTAATGTCCTCTCTGGTAAGGTCATACCACAAAAAGGTCTCCTTTCAAGTAAAAATAAAACACAGAAGGTTATTTGTGTTTGTAGTATTACATAGCTGCTTTGTCTGGATCATCACAGCACAACTACTGCTTAGTTGAATTTTGTTAACAATGTCAACACCCATAGCAATGCCAGAAACCTACTCTCCACCATCTTTCAAGACCTAGCAAAAGCTTTTGATATGGTTTCCCACCATAAACCCCTACATAAACTCTCACTCTTCCCTGAAAGAAGTCTTTCAGAATAGTTTTAAAGGAATGGAAGAATGGTATTGATCTGATGGATATAGGTAAGGTGGTCCAGGCCTTAGCAACATGATGTGAGTACAGACCATGCCCAGCAGATTTAATAGGTTTGAGGACAGAGAGAAGTTTTTGGACAATGGATTGTAATGGCTGAGTGGGAACATAGCTGTGTCAGATAGTATTGAGTGCTGAGCAAATAGATGGATGCTGGATAATCTTATAGGTAGTAAGAAGCTGTGTATATGTTAGTTGATGGGGTAGTTCCAACTGCTTTAGGATTTTTAGTGCTACAGGGTGGTGGATTTTGAAAGGGGTATTTTCTGCAAATTTAACCACTTTAGCATTGTTCAGGTTTTGATCTTTGTGATGCCTGGTGGCTAGTAAGGATGGGTGCATCCTAAAGTAGTCAGGGGAGGAGGTAAGCAGTAGCAACAGTAGTTTTAGTTGTGTTGGTGAGAAAGTTTTTCGCTCTATAAAGCATCCCAAGTTTTTGGTGAGTTTTCTATGGAATTTTGTACATGTAGGTCTAATTTAAGTTTGTCATCCACTATTATCCCTAATAATTTGGCATGAGAAGTGACCACAATGATTGTATTATTAAGAGAGAAGATTTTAAAATTTCTCTTTTCATAAAATGGAGAAAGGGATTGTGGGGGGAGTAGTAGTTTTTTTTTGGGGGGGGGGTTAAGCATGAGTTATGAGTTACAAAGCTATGTTTCAGTAACCATGAAGGCTTCCTGAGTATTTCTGGAGATGTGCCAGGTTGACTGATGTACATATGAGTATGGAATCATCTGTGTAATGTGTTAGGGAAGCCTGTTGTGTG
>NC_056747.1:262295913-262465402 GCF_019279795.1 Protopterus annectens
TATTTTCTAAAAAGGATCAGCCACAATGAGAAGTTTAAATATATTTAATAATAAAAGGACATGAAAAAGCTAAATATCTATTTACAGTAGACACCAGAGTTTCAGTCACAGAAAATATTAAAAATAACACAGATGGAAAATTTCACACAGATACAGACAAACAGTACTTAGCTAATTTCACTCTATATTCCTGACTGACTAAAATAATTACTGTTCCCCAGTAAGGTTACTTACAACTGCAAGGCAAGATGATGTGGGTGAGGCTCTTTCTAGTCAGGTTTGCAAGAACAGACTGTCCCTGAGATTTCAGTCTCCTCTAATATTAAAGCATTATTTCTGTACAGAATGACATCACATGCATCTGGTCATCTGAGTTCTGGTTCCCACACTATTACCAACACTAGAAGCTGCTAGGGTTTAGCCCCTATGTGCTACCTTAAATTGTTGGAGCTTTTCTAAGATCTGTTGCAGCATCTGGAAGCCATAAAAGAGTAAAACCATTCTATTCTTCCTACAGGAGTTAAAAACTATTCTCTAGCACAGACATTCCATATCTGGCTCCCTTCAAAACTGTGGGATAATACCTTTATGGTGTAAGCCATAAAATAATTTAATTTCAAGAACACTTTTTTCAAAGTCAGGTGGATTATCCTCATCTCTTCCAGTATATGCTGTTACAATGTATATATTTAAACAGTTACAATAATGCATGTACATTTTTTTTCTTTCCAGCAGGAAACAGTGCTGATACATTTTAACACTAGTAACTTTGCAAATACATTTTTAAACACAAGCATCTGTACAAATCAGTTTGATACACAAATGACAAAATTCCAGCTAGTTGTGCTGGCATATGTTACACATCCACTGCCCTTCTTCTCCTGGCATGGCTGGCAGTACCTCCTATCGTCACAGAGACAATCCAGGAAAAGAAAAGAAAAATGAATTTGATAAAAACTGATAAAACAGCTGCCAACTTACTTTAAAATTAAATATTTTCTGCTTCTAAAATTAAACAATAAAAATAATAATCAAAGCAGTACTAATTTGTTCAATAAAAAGCAACATGGAATATGCAAGTATACCTATCACAATAATAAGTACTGAGTTAACAAAACAAGATATATGTGTGATCACATGAAATCATTTCAGATAAAAGAATCTCTGTAGACTAATATAACTGGGCTACTGAGCTGAGGAATTTAGAAGCAGGTTCAAAACCCAATAGCATTATGAAGACAAAAATAAAATCTTCTTCAAATAGATGCTAGAATAATCTAAAACCTGTTACATAAAGGATAAGATTCTCAGTGCTGACACCATGAAAACTGTAACAGAAGAAATCCGCCAATAAACATTAAACACATGAGAAAACAAACAAAATTGCAAAACCAACAAATAGCCATGATGAAAACAAATCCAATATCAGCTGTATGTCTTTTTTTTTTTTTTTTGGCTACAGCAGCCAGGTGCACTTTAATCCAAAACTGCTAAACAGTTCAGACTTCCTGAAATAAGCAGAATTCTCTCTGTCCAAAAGGAATGTCAAACTGATAACTGTAAGTTTAATGAAGTTAAGATAAAGTAAATCTGCTGAAACTAATTTGGTGATAGTGGGGTATTCAGGTCTATATTAGCTGATCGAACATTTAGTTAATCGAATAACTAAACATCGATCACTAATAACTGAACACACAAAACTGCAAACGGCAGTTTCTACTCAGGGAAACAAGTCATTTGGCCATTGCGTGGAGTTTGCCCTTTCTTCAATGTGGAGCAATCACGGAGGTGGTATATTTAGTTAGGGGGTGTGGGGGGCACAGCCCCTCCCACTTCATTTGTGGGGGGGGTTCCATTGGGCAATGGCATTGTTTCCCTGAGTGGAAACTGCTGTTCGATGTTTTGTGTATGTGATTATTAGTGATCAATGTTTAGCTATTCGCTTAACTAAACATTCGATCATCTGATATACACACAGGTATTCATATTTCTCAACTCTTGTGTGACATCAGGGTTGGTTTATTTAAATCTGGGGTCCCCCCCCCAGGCAAAATAAAATGTTTTGGAGGTTTCTTTAATTTTTTTGTCGATTTTATTTCAGTGATTTTCCCATCAGTAAAATTTGTATCAGTCTTTTGAAATATATTCATCCAAAGCCATAATATACACCCCCCTTCCTAACAAGACAAAGTACATAAAGCTGAAGAAAAATCATTCCCATTACAATGGCAAATAAATACAGATCCAGATGGTGAAATAACCAGAACTCCTACTGCCCAAATCCTAGGTAGATGATACCCCATCAACAAGAACATTTGCACAGAACTTTGAGAAAAATGCTTACCTAAGGTTCAGTCACTACCTATTACAGTGGCAAACAAATCCAAATCCAAACTGAATAGATAAAACTCAAGAAACAAAGGGAGACTGGCAATAAATATTTGGTATCATGAAGCTGTGACCCAATAACTTCTGGCACATGAATAGCATAAGAAAAGGATTCAAAAATTCCATAAAATTTCAGGCAAAAGTGGACTAGTTAATAGTCTGAAAAAGAGAACATACATCTCAAAATATGGAACGCATCACACATGACTGCATATAGCAAGGAACTACAAACCACCTAATGCACACTAAGGCTGTCTATCTAAAGTCAAATCAATGTGGAAAATATCACTCCACACACTCCTGCACCAGAGATTCCTAAAATAGTTTACACTAAAGGAATGTCACCAACCTAAAGGAATATGTGCTTCTCAGTAAGTTACAACATGCCCACCTTCCATTCATTCTTCAAATGTGTAAACACAAGGAATATATTCTGACTGCTAATATAGGTTGTTTGAGTATAAATCCAGCTCTCCCCTGTAGAACAAACTGCATAGCATACAGTCATAGAAAAACTGCCAGGTGTAAATTGGGTCTAACAACCAAATGAAAATACCAAAAGCTAGAGCTACTGAATTCCTCACAGCAAAAAGGACATCATGTAGTGCCTAGTCAGGCTGAAGAACAGCCTTAATGTAAATTTCAGAAAATAATTTAAAAAAGCGATGCCTAGGCAGCCATCTGCTGTAAAACTGCTGTCCAAGTCATTTGTTTGAGAACTAGCAGGAAGACATATGATGTGTACCAGAAAGAAATGGCAAATTCTTGTGAAGGAAGTATAAGGAATTGTACTTGATAAGAAGATAAATTTATAGATTTTTTTTTATTTTAGTGCAGATTGTAAATAAATACAGTAGAGAGTCGATCATCTGAATGTCAATTATTCAAACACAGCTGTCCAAAGTTTTTGAGTAGAAAAATCAAAGTCTGAATACGTAAATGTTGTATGTATTCACTTGTGCATGTTTTTGAGGTGGTAGCCTACTCAGGTGTGAAAAATCTTCTTTATTGTCTACTAGAATCACTCAGTGGTTGAAACGTGTATTCCCTGCATGCAGAAAAAAAAAGATTTTAGAAGTTTTTTATATGGTTCAATATAAGTTTATTCTCCAACAGAACACATAAAAAGTAGAAAGATAAGCACTTTTGGGTACTAGACCCTTCTTCAGATAAAGGTACAATAAAAGCATCATTAATTTAAATAAAAACCCACCAATAGAATATCAGCAAAATGCCCGCCTTTTCTTTAAAGTTGGTCTCATAGGTATGACATCATTCAAGCCAGGTGCCCTATGGGCCATTAGTTCAATGATCCACTTTGACTCTCTTAACTCAGTGAGTTGTTTAATATCACCCCCTCTAGTGTTGAGTTTAACATTAGCAATTGCCCTAAACATGAAATTGTGAGTAGGATTATGCTCTATGTGTCTAAAAAGAGCATTATGTACATCTTGATTCCTGATGGCAGAAAGATGTTGCAAAATCCTTACTTTGAACATGTTGTTAGTTTTCCCAACATAAAAGCAGCTGCAAGATCCACAGTTGGCCAAATAGACTATGTCTTTAGTTCTGCAAGTGGCCCTAGCTTTCATAAGGAAGGTTCTACCAGTAACAGGATGTACAAAAGTGGCATCCTTATTAACATAGGTACAGGCTTTGCATGTTCCACAAGGTACACTTCCTACTTGAGTTTTGAGCATTGATTTAGTAACAGTGTTCTCAGCACATAAGATGTCCTTTAAGTTCTTATTTTTCCTGTATCCAAAAATGGGGTGTGAACCTACTATGTGCTTAATCTTATCATCACTGACTAAGACATTCCAATTTTTTCTAACTATCTCACTGATATCTTTAACATTACTACTATAAGTAAGCATGACCTTTTGTTTATTATTGTTACTACCCTTACTATCAGATGTACCAGAGTCATCCTCACTGCGATGCAACCAGGGTTTATAACGATGTTTCCTCCTACTTTTGTTACTATCAATCACATCATTCACCATCTTGGCTTGATAGCCTCTCTCAAGAAAGAGGCCTTTCAGCCTATCCACCTCATATTCAAAAGTAGGCTCATCTGTACAAATCCTAGAGATCCTCCCCAACTGTCCCTGCACCACACTAGGAAAAGTATAGCGAGGATGCATACTGTCATACGACAGCAGTGTGTTCTTCCAGCATTGTTTTCTATAAAGGCTAGTTGAAAAGCCTTCAATGCTTTGCTCTATACAAACATCTAAAAAGTCCAACCTGGCTTGAGAAGTGTTATGAGTAAATCTAAAAAATGTGGTAGTGGAGTGTAAATAACTAATAAACTCTGTCAGCTCAGGCTCACTCCCCCTCCATAAAATAAAGACGTCATCCACAAATCGTTTGTATAATCTGATATGTGACATCCATCTCGTATTGTTAAAAACGAATTCCTTTTCCCAAAAATAAAGTACTAAATTAGCGTATGTATTAGCACAGGGTGTGCCCATGGCAACACCCTGTGCTTGTCTGTAAACCTGTTGTAAGCCCAAAAATAAGTTATTTTCTAGAACCATAGTTAGCATAATTTGTACTAACTCTACCTTTTGGCAAGTAACATTCATATCCTTCAACAGTTGACCTATGGCCGCTATGCCATAATTATTATTAATAACAGTGAACAGGTTCTGAACATCGAGCGTTACCATTAAGTAAAAATCATTGCTAAGACCAGTCCTTGTAACTTCACCCAATGCCTTCAAAAAGTCTCCAGTATCTATCAAGATGTTATCAATCTTCTCCACATAGGGTTTAAGCAAGCATTCTAACCAAATTGAAATGTTTTCAGTAACCCAATTCCTCCCAGAGACTATTGGACGCAGTGGTGGGTCTACCAATGACTTATGTATTTTGGGTAAGCCTTTGAAAATGGGGGTAACCACTCCATCTACCCTTAAAAATTTATAAAGATCCTCATCTATAATCATATCATGTAAAAGTAGTGTAAGGGTATTATGTACCTTTTCTGTAGTTTGTCTAACAATCAGTGGATTGATAGGAATGTATGTGTCTTTATCTGATAGTAACTCACTAAGCTTATGCTGATAAAAAGTGGTATCCATCAGTACCACCGCTCCCCCCTTGTCAGCCATCTTTATAGTTATATTTTTGTTCTCACTTAAATCCTGTAAAGCTTTCCGCTGAGCTGTCATTAAATTATAGTATTTACTAGCATGGTTATGCTGAAAATAACTCATAAGATCACGCTCACAAGCATTTATAAAAAGATTCATTGAGGGAGTGAAGGGTGGTATATAGCCACTTGGTTGTTTTAAAGATGTGTTATTGGTGTGGTCATTTCCAAACATACATCGCAAAGCTATCCCTCTACAATAAAGCATGAGGTCCATAACGACCTCATGATAAACACTTTCCCTGCTCGGCACAAAGGATAAACCTTTGTTTAACACATATACTTCATCTGCCATTAGCTGATGTGAAGAAAGATTAAAAACAATACCATTAACATCATTAACAGTCATTCTAGTGTCCTTCTCTTCGTCTGTGGGTCCCTTCCTTCGCTCAAGGAGCGTTTCCATGCCCCTTTCTTCATGACAGGTACCGGTAGAGCATGTAGAAAATGCTGTTCGGTGGAAGAGTCTTTCGGTCTTGCTCCCATACGAAAACAGTCACTAGAGGTATGATCATCTCGTTGAGTTGCAGCGTGCGAAACAGTTGCAATCGCTGTATCATCTAAACCCTGCGTGCAGACATCCGTACCTTTAGAGGTGGTTCCGTTGACTGGTGGAATATTTGAAACTGTTGCTGTCTGCGTGGTGCGTATGATGTCATCGGTAATAGTCAAGCAAGTGCGTTCTGTAGTAGAGGGCGGAGACAGATGCAGAGTGTTACTTAGGGATCCATCTCTAACAAATCCCTCAACATGGCTCAAAACTGTATTATCTGGTTGAGGTGCCGACGAATGCTTAATTGGCCTTTGGCCTGGGTGTTGGTCCCCCTGTTGTTGTCCAAACCTCGATCTGGGCCAAACAAAAATATTGCCCTTAGAGAAATCGTCATAGTCTCTCCTCAATTTATTCATTTTTACAGTTCTAAGTTTTTTGTCACTGTCACGTAAGGAGTTGAAAACCTCATTCAGACGAACAGAATAAGAGTTCCCAGTAAACTCCCTAGAGAGTTTAAACTGTAGAATGTCCACTTCTTTCTTTAAATCAATTATTTCCTTTCCAAAATATTCATTTAACAGGCGTAGATACTGAAAGCCCGTTTGAATATTGATGAGCTGCCATTTAGCTAACAGCTCCGGATGACGTTCTCCTTGAGTGGGCATACATAAGACCCTCATACCCCGAGGGACTAAGCCATAATGTAAACAGGCCTCAAGGTGGTAGGTTTGCCATTGAAGGCGCTGTAGCCTTCCCATCTTATAGCTAAAGTCTCTCAGGGTCTCATCAAAGTTTTTATCAACAGAAACAGGAACTGAGCCAGTCAAAGAATTCTCTTTAACAGCTGTGAACCCCATATTAAGTAAAGGATTATCCATAGGTAAAAAATCTCTGTAACCTTTACCTTGATGATTGTCTTTTTCTAACACATCAGATATATCTTCAGATAACATTCCCTTTTCTGATGGTCTTTCCATAGCGGCTCAGCACCAAAGAAGCACAAAGTTACCAACAATCCAAAAAATGCTCGGTGCTGACTTGTTCCAACCAAAAAACAAAATCAAGCAAAGAAACAAAGAAGTCCTTGGTGGAAACACTGCTGTAAATCCAAAATAAGTTTATTCTCCAACAGAACACATAAAATGTAGAAAGATAAGCGCTTTCGGGTACTAGACCCTTCTTCAGATAAAAGTACAATAAAAGCATCATGAATTTAAATAAAAACCCACCAATAGAATATCAGTAAAATGCCCACCTTTTCTTTAAAGTTGGTCTCATAGGTATGACATCATTCAAGCCAGGTGCCCTATGGGCCATTAGTTCAATGATCCACTTTGACTCTATTAACTCAGTGAGTTGTTTAATATCACCCCCTCTAGTGTTGAGTTTAACATTAGCAATTGCCCTAAACATGAAATTGTGAGTAGGATTATGCTCTATGTGTCTAAAAAGAGCATTATGTACATCTTGATTCCTGATGGCAGAAAGATGTTGCAAAATCCTTACTTTGAACATGTTGTTAGTTTTCCCAACATAAAAGCAGCTGCAAGATCCACAGTTGGCCAAATAGACTATGTCTTTAGTTCTACAAGTGGCCCTAGCTTTCATAAGGAAGGTTCTACCAGTAACAGGATGTACAAAAGTGGCATCCTTATTAACATAGGTACAGGCTTTGCATGTTCCACAAGGTACACTTCCTACTTGAGTTTTGAGCATTGATTTAGTGACAGTGTTCTCAGCACATAAGATGTCTTTTAAGTTCTTATTTTTCCTGTATCCAAAAATGGGGTGTGAACCTACTATGTGCTTAATCTTATCATCACTGACTAAGACATTCCAATTTTTTCTAACTATCTCACTGATATCTTTAACATTACTACTATAAGTAAGCATGACCTTTTGTTTATTATTGTTACTACCCTTACTATCAGATGTACCAGAGTCATCCTCACTGCGATGCAACCAGGGTTTATAACGATGTTTCCTCCTACTTTTGTTACTATCAATCACATCATTCACCATCTTGACTTGATAGCCTCTCTCAAGAAAGAGGCCTTTCAGCCTATCCACCTCATATTCAAAAGTATCAAAAAAGTATTTTTAATGCAATATAGGCAATTTATTCCTCAGGGGCATCAGACACTTTATTTTTCGATGAAACCATGAAATATAAAGGTGTTTGCTAGCAGCAACCTCTTCATTACTTACAGATTTATTTAATGTGGAATTAGTTAGATGACTTTTTTACTTCAGAGATTGTGCATATTTACTGATAATGGTGGACTGTAGAATTGTGCATATTTACTGATAACGGTGGACTGTAGAAGTCTGAGTAGACATGATGGAAATGTTCTGAACTAGGCAGTATTGTCATTATGGGTGCATGCATTTTTGTTTCATTGTTTACTGGAAAAATGTTCAAAACAATAGGAAGATGTATCAAAGAGCACATGAATGTTTCATATGCAAGGAACCTATGATTTGAAAACAGCCCAGAATTAATCTTTATCTGCCACTGGCAAAATGTATTTTCTTTGAATGTGGGTTTCAATGCTGTTTCAATGAATGTGAGTTTCAAGGGCAGAGAAGTTTTAATGCTAGCAGATGTCTTAGTGTTTGTGCTGTAAAATGCAAAATAAAACTTTCAAATGAAGTCCAAATCATCATAGAAGTAAATCAGTATGCACATTAGTGTTTATGGTAAATGGAGTGAAATAGCCAAGTAATGGTTCATTTGAATGGCTGCAGGGGGGAGGCTCCATTCGAAAATGATTTTGTGAGGGCGAAGGGCGGCAAACTTAAAGACATCCCCAGCTGAACTATACCTCTCAACTGTCCAGATTTTCAATGAATAGATAGATTTTTGCTTCTTATTTCTGATTTGTTCCTCATAGAATTTGTGGTTTTCTGGCAAATCATTTAGGAATTAAGTCACTAAATAATGACACACCGAGTTTCAGACTTCATAACCTTCAGAAAAATGCATGCTAAAGTAAGACCTGATGTTCTATCAACTGTCTCAGTTTATACAAGAGCAATTTTTAGTACTGTTTATATGTTCCCTCAATATATTTGGCCTTGTCCAGATTTATTGCATTAACAGGTTGAGAGGTACATGCAAATAAATTGCTTTACAGAATTAGGCATAGCCAAACCTCTGAATTGTCCCCGATTTTGACTCAAAATGTTGCTCTTCCCCCTAATAATCCCTTTGCAAAATAGCAATTTTGGAAGAAAACATGGAGGGTTTAAAATTAAGAAATAACTGTAATAATCAGAGTTATAGATTACTTTTATTTCAGAAATGCACATAGATTCTTTTATTTTGTCAGCTGCTCAAGTTAGCAGTACTAATTTTAAAGTGTCCCTTCTTTGACAGGTTCCCAGCTGTATTGTGTTGCTATTTTGTATTTTTACGTCACATTTTTGGTCCATTTTTCATAAAATTGTTTTTGGCAAATTAGTGACAAATCATTAAAGACCGAAGTTAGAAAATAATGACAGACATTTGACTTTCAGATTTCATACCATTCAGAAAATTCATACTAATGCAAGACCTATTCTATTATCTTTCTAAGTTTATAAGAGCAATATTTAAAAATTGTCCTTATTTTTGGGCTTTTGTCCCACTTCTGTGTATGGCTTTGTCCAGATTTCTTGCTCTGAGTTTGAGAGGTATGACAAATGTGTCAGGGCCATCGCAGTTGGCCAGAGACATTTCAAATTGTGACATACTTGTTGCACCCCACTCCCCCATGTAGTGACTCTGGATGTGTCGAAGCAAGGCAAGGAGTAGTTATGCAGTGTATATGTGCAGAGTATTCCCCCCCATCCAAGGTAGACACAAGTACTAGAGTGGCTTTTCATCTGTCCTTGACTTTTGCAGAATGGTCTGGCTTCTGTCATATTTTTGTACTGTTGATTTATGCTTATTACACAAAGTGCCTGTTGCTCTGTGTTTAAGTAGCAATACTTTAATGACCATCAGGTAAGCTTGGCTGAGATCGTAAGATGCAAGTAAGCTTTAATAAGCATATGGTTAAAGAACTGCCAACATTGAAAGCCTTTCTGTTGCCATGTAGAGAATACTTAACTAGATAATGTATAAGCCTTGGGTATTGAAATGCATATGACAGTATTTGTAATAAAGGACATAATTACATTATTTTCAGAAGCTCATTACACTTGGAGTCTTCCAGTCATCTCTGGAGGCTTTACCCATAAAGTAAACGGAATGCCAATCGTGTGGTTCATAACCTGTACAGTAATCCTTTTAAGCAATGTATCGTGAGCTTATTTCTTGTTTGCTTTTCATTTTTTACTTTGATCATGTTTTCCCCATGAAACAAGTAGATAGTTGTCAGGCAGCTGGTCTTTTTTTGGATAAAAAACATTATTACAAGTGGGGGGCATCAGAGATTTCTACTTTCAGCATGTTACTTGGTACTTTAATAAAGCTGAATATAAATTCTAATTAGAACTGCAGTGCAAGAAGTGGTTTGAGCTGAGTGCTGCTTGTTTTTCTTATACTTGATTTTGACTGGCATTCCAGTAATGTATTTAAAAAGTAATTTATGTTTTCATGCCTCACAACCTTTTTGTTTCCATCTAGATATTAAGTAAGCTGTCATGCAGCCAATGCATTGATATATGTTTATTCTTCTGCACTTCATTTTGTCTTGATTGGACTCTCATAATGACGGTTTGGCACCCAGGGCAGTGTATTTAGTTAGTTTTTGTGGTTTTGAGCATAGCTCCTCCCCTTTCTAGTTGGCTATTCCGATGGTATGGTGGTGAATAGCTGAAACTGTACTGTGTAGTACTTTAAAGAGAGAGGATGGTGCAGTCCTCAGCACGTCATATTTTGGTGAAGTTATGTAGTAATTACAAAGCTCTTATGTTTGGCCTCCATTACGTATTGCCATATTACTAGCTTATAATTTCTTTGTGGAATATAGTCATGTATTCAGGGGCAGCAAGTATTATATCTGTAGATGAAACCCTGAAATATAACGTTATTTGCTCACTGCTACCTCTATTAGTTACTGATTTCATTTGTTGAAATTATTTACATCAATTTTACTTTTGTAGAAATTGTGCATATTGACTTACTGGTGCATTGTTTCAACAAGTTGTAGTACACTTTTAGAATGGAAATGTTCAGAATTGGTTAGTTTACTGATTAGTGGTGCATACATTGTGTTATTGCTTAGAAGAAAAAGATTCAACGTAATGCATTTAAAACACACACTAAGTGTACAGTACAATACCACACATCTCTTTTCATACATGTTGGAAGATGTACACATGTATGTTTCCATGGTTGCAAGTATGAGTGCCACACGCCTGTTTGAATTCAGCCTTACAATACAGTTTGTACATAAATAGCCAGATGAGTTTTGTATGAATATGGGTTCAATGTGCAGGGAAGTTATAGTAACTGTTTTCATTGTGGTACTGTTTAGCTTTGCTTACCAGATGGCTATCAGAATTGTGACTATGGAACTCAGCAATATTAAATGCAACCCAATGTGTGTGTCTGGGGGGGGGGTTTGAAAGCAATGGGTGAGTGCGTGTGTGAGTGCACAGATGCATGCAATGGGTGAGTGTGTGTAGGGGTGAATGCAAGCAATTTAAGCTGGTTATCTTTCCGAAACTGCATGGTAACACACACTGTATTCTAGCACGTTGGTAACAGCAGACAAGCAGTCTTTATACTTTGTCCATGGTTTCTGTCCTTTTTCCACCTTCCTCTAAATGTTGGCTTCTCTAAATTTCTAGTGCTGCAAATTCCAGACAGAGTTGCATGTCAAGTGATTTTACAAGGAGCCAATGGCTTGCTTTTGGTGCAGGAATTTGTGGGTTCTCTAAAATGGGAGGACTTTAATGCCCTCCCTTTCAACAAGATACCTAGTAGCTATGAACCAGTTCAGTTTGCCATGCATTCCTTATTGCTATACTTCTAGCTTATGATTTGTTTGTGTAACATAGACAATGTATTCAAGGGCAACAGGCACTTCATTTGTGGATGAAACATTGAAATATAAAGTTGTTTGTGTGTGCAAACTTTGGCATTCATTATAGATCTCTTGTGGTGAATTTTTTTAGATTTGTACTGCTCCAGACGCTGTGTATATTTAATTAGTGTGGTGGTTAGCAAAAATCTGAGTCTATTTTTAGAAAGGAAATGTTTGACATTGGGAAGTTTTCTCATTACTTCTTTATGCATTGTCATGGATGGTGCAGTGATGGTGTGGTTGCCTCAGTAAGAGGACCTCTGTTTCGTATCTCTGCTGGGGTGCCTTATCTCTGGAGCCTGCTTGTCATCCTGCATTTCTGTAGGTTTTCTCCAGGTGCTCTGGTTTCCTCCCACAGACTCTCCTGGTGAACCAATTTAAAAATAACAGAAAATACAGACAATTGATTATTGCTAAATTGTGAAGGTAATAAATTTAAGCCACGCTCAGTGTGCTGTCCCATACAAACAATATTTTATAAAATCAGGAAGGTGAATCAAAGAACACGTGTATGTTTGCATACTCCAAAATGTGTGCATGGGCCTATTCAGACCAAATGGTACAGTTTGCCCCCAATTAACCAGATGTATTTTATTTTGATGTGGGTTTCAATGCTGTCACAACCAATGTCCATTTCGGGTCAGAGAAGTTTTAATGCTAAGTCTGTCTTTCTGGGACTGCTTTTTGCTTTGTTTACCAGCTATCAGTATTTGTGCTATCCAACGTACATTTAACTGCAATTCAAACAATCTGTCTGTGTTTGTGTGTGTCTGTGTTTGTGTGTGTCTGTGTTTGTATGTGTCTGTCTGTGTGTGTGTGTCTGTCTGTGTGTATTTGTGTGTGTCTGTCTGTCTGTGTGTGTCTGTCTGTGTGTGTGTCTGTGTCTGTGTGTGTCTGTCTGTGTGTATCTGTGTGTGTGTGTGTGTGTCTGTGTGTCTGTGTCTGTGTGTGTCTGTCTGTGTCTGTGTGTGTCTGTCTGTGTCTGTCTGTGTCTGTCTGTCTGTGTGTATGCAAGTTACATAACACCAACTCTCTTTATCGTTGTCCCTGATTTCAGACCTTTCCTCCTCTACATTACTTATTTATTTCAGGGATTTTAGTGGTGCGCATTCGAGAGAGAGAATTGCATCTCATGTGCTTTTTACTAGGGTTGGAGAGTGGGGGAAAGTTTAGTTTTGATTATGCCAAGTTTGCTAGAACTGCTAGTAGCATTTTTATTCAGATTTCTGTGCTTTCTACTGTTATGGTATGTTGGTGTACACTGAAACTGTACTTTGTAGTACTTTAAAGTGGGAGGATGCTGCAGTCCTCAGACTGTCAGATTGTGGAGAAGCTACGTAGTAATTAAAAAGGTGTCTTGTTTGCCATCCATTCCCATTTGCAATATTACTAGCTTATAATTTCTGTGTGGAACATAGGCAATGTGTTCGAGGTCAGCAGGCATTCCACCTGCCACTGAAACATTGACATAAACAGTTATTTGCTCTCGGCTATCTCTATTAGTTAGAATTTTTTGGTGAAATTATTTTGATTTTTACCTTTCTAGAAATTTAGTATGTTGACATGGGTCTGAGTGATAAGTATAGGGGCACAATGACCTCTCTTGATCTGCATGCAAACCCTTTTGTGATTAGGTGGCCCACACAGGATTTTCTAACCACAAAGGGGATGACTATGCACTTATTGGCATTTAGCTTGAGGCCATGATTTTGAGACCAGCTATCCATCTGAGTGAGACCCTTTTGGAGGATGTCTGGGTCAGTCGGAGAGTTAATTATAGCCCCTAGTTTGCAGTCGTCTGTGAACCTGGTCAACCATAGTCCTCCTGTGCTTGCCTGTACCTCTGAGAAGTAAACAGGCGGGGTCATGGTACTGAGCCCTGGGGAACACAAAATTAACAGTATGTCACAGAGAAAGCTATTGTGATTATTTTAGACTTGTTAATAAAAACTCCGCAAGTGAAGTTGATAAAAAACTAATACTCCACTCTTCAAAACAACTTCGCCACTAAGATGGAGGATATTCTCTTGGAAGTTCTTACACAGAACCTTTATCATACCACATAAAGTTGACTTGATGTTTAACAAAATGTTGGATGCTGGAGATGTAAACTGAATGTTAAAGCTGACTAGCAGCATATGTTTTACGATTGTATAAAACTTAAAACATATTGGGTAATATGAATTCTCTCTTACAGTCTGTTTTTAATGATAAAATAGGAAATTTGGTCAGCATACATTTATTTAATACACCTATTCCTTGTGTCATAAAAATAAAATACCCTCTTTTATGGAGTATGTTAACATTAGCAAGAAAAGTCATCACCATGAACTGGAAGATTAAGACTACTCATACTATGAAGGAATCTGTACACTTGGCAATTGAAATCTGGCATCTTGAACTTATCACAGTCAAGACAGGCACATCTAGAATCGTTTCTTCATATAATATATGGTTGAAATTTAAAGACCTGATAAATAAACAGATTTTAATAATTAACAGCTACTCATCACATTTCTTTTCTGTTTACAAAGCTTTGTTTTATAGTAGACACCATTGTAAGTAGTTATTTTAGTTGTTTATTACTGTTTTTTAGACATGTATATTTGTTTTATAATATCTCTATGATCATATATTCATTTTTTGTTGTTAAAATTTTCAATAAAAACAATTGCCAAAAAAAAGAAAGAGTGAACCATCAAACAGATGGAACTCTGCTTCTCATTCTTCTGAGAATAAAGATAATAGAGAGACTTTGACAGTGAAACATCTTCCAGTGTTCCAAAGGAAAATGCTTGAAAAAAACAGAAAAAAGCACAGAAGCTGACTAGAAGAACCAGGAGCACCTTGGGCAAACTGAAATATGGGATTTGGGGAGGGAGATGAACAGGAAGAAAAACAGCAACATTGAAATGAGTTAATAAATGTGAGATTTTAAAGCAACAATCACATTTGTGAAATATGGCTTTATAAGAAAAAGTAGAAAGACTGGACTTATGTTGACATTGTTAAACTTGTGGGAGAACTGAAAAGTATATACCCCACTTCATGTCATTAATGTTTGGAAGACCACTAAAAGCAAAGGGAAAAAGTAACTAAGTAAAACCATTTTTGTTCTTAACAGTACTTGCATACAGCATTTTGTGGTGTAAATTGCATATTATATAGTAAAGCATTTTCAGTTATTGCTGTGTGTGATAAAGATACTAAAGTAACCAAGTGCCCCTTTTTTAGTTTAAATAAATGTAGGCATTTCAATGTAAAAAGTGCACAGATTATAATATATGTAAAGCTGATATGTTTTCTCTTACTTTTGTATATGTGAATGGATTAAGGCCCTTGGTTTAATCTAATATTATTTTTTGTATAAGCAAGTAATTAAGCAAACACTGAATGGAATGAAAAGTTTCCCTTTAGTCAAATAAATGTTCAGTGTGGGATGAAAAGTCTGCAGATGTACATTTAATTATGTTTCTATAGAGACAAGCTGACTACAGGGGCAGGCAATAAAAGACAGAGTATGTTTTTAAGGCTAAAAGTTAATGTTTTCAGAAAACATACAAGTTGTTTTTTACAGGGGAATAAAAATAAGACATGCAATTAATGTAAGTAGGAGATCAGGCTGTAACATGCATCTTAGCAAGGATAACCTTAATTTTAGGTTAGGTAATGCCTGTATATGCAGTTGTCAATTTGGTACAACTGTTCCTATCTGGAGGGTTAAACTTCATTATTTGATTATATACATCATTTTGTGTATTTGTTTTAAATTAATAGGTTATGGAGGTGTTCTGGATTGTGTTTTTTTGTTTGAGGGTTTTCATTAAAACAAAAAGTCTTGTAAAATGTGACATAGGTTCAAATTGAGATGACAAGAAAGAACTGCATAAAAGACCAACCTGCCAAATGTTATGGTGTGTATGTAACACCCACTAATGGCTGTACTATACATATTATTTTGTAATGTGAATGGCCTCACAGGTACAGACAAAAAGGAAAGATACTGAATTATACTAAGAGATGCAGAGTGCAAAATAGTAATGCTCCAGTAGACACATTTGGAAAGAAGGATGTCCAGTCACTTTTTACCGTTATTCCCAATGCAGAAGGACTGGAAATGTTAGATACTTATTAGAGGAGGGATTCTCCTCCTTTCAGCATTGAGTTGGTTACTTCCTTATTATTGAGGAAGGTTTTGGATTCGTTCTGCTTTTCAGGGATGGGATCTATTTACACAAGCAGGGATGGGTGGGCTATGGGCACATCATGTGCCAATAGCTCACAATAATGGCGAATGGGGATGGGAGTATGAACATCTTTTGAGGAATGAGCTTATATGTGCCCTTTGTGCTTTCTACAGGCGGGACCTGTTTCTTTCTTTTTTAGTTTGGTACATTAGATGAATGAATTTTGATGATTTAGATCGATCAATGACTCTATGGTTTCTTTTTCTCACGATGGAATGGTCATATAGTGTATTTGTGATGTTTTTAGGGAAAATGTATTTTAGAGGCAGTTAATACTGGACTGTATATAGAACTAATAGAAGGAATAGCCTGCCGCATCGTGTCCCCGAGGCCATGCCCTGGCTAATGCTACAACAATGTTGTTCGTGGACGGTCGATGCGGGGGAGATTCATTCTGAGATTCTTCTTTTTTTTTGTCACAGGTTTTTGAACCCTGGACAGATGTTTTTTAGGAGCGAAGTGCTTCAGATGTTAGTATGGGATGGCTATGAGGGTATTGCTGCATTGAGATAACAGAGCCATGCCCTCTTTTTTGAGAGCCCTATGAAGGGTTGACAGTCAGTCAGTGATGACAACAATCAAATGTATGCATGACACATGATAGTGATTGATGATTGATTGTGATGTATTATATGTTGTTTGTATTAATTTATAGATTTTGTTTTTTAAACATTGTTTTGTTTTGTCAGTTGACTGTTTTGTTAAAAAAAGTTTGGATACCTAAAAAGAAAAACTAAAAAACAGAACCAAAGAACATTAACAAAAAACAATCCTAAATCTGCCTCACTTGGTATTGGTAGATGCACACAGGTAGATGCATATATTGCTGAGATTCCTTTATATTTATTCTTTATTATCGATTTTCCCCCCCCATTTGGAGAGCAATTGGAAACCCCCAATGGAACTGGCAATGTCAATTATGCAGTAGTAGGTCAGTAATATTATGTCCTCTGCTGCATAGTATATTATATATCAACCATCAACCAACCGCCTAATTAGGAACATATCCATCCACCATCCATCAGGAATCACATCAGGAAAGGCCACCCCTTGCCAAAACCTCCTTTGTACACACCCCCGACCAAGAGTTGAAGACAGGATTGAGAATCGTTTCATTTATCACATCAAGAAGGGGGGAACATCAACATCAGAAGGACAGAAAGATTGATCACGAGATAATATTAGATTTTACTTTTACTTCTCCAGGACTCAATGGCAGGGTCCTTAGTTTGTAGTCCTCCAGAGTCAGAGTTTATTAAGTATTTTTAGAGTTTTTAGTGAGCATGTATTTGTTTTATTCTATGTTTTTATATGTATATATGCTTATTTTCTTCAAAGAATTTTTGTTATTTTTGTTATGTTTCCAGTAGTTCTGGAATATTTTTTATTATCTTTTTAATAAGTTTTTGGTATTTGTTAATAAGTTATTGTTTTTTCTGTAATTGCTTTTATGTTTTGTATGTTATTATTTTAATATGTTATTTATTTAACTTATGTTGGTTAGCGCTTTTAACTTATTTTACTTTAAGGTTTTTTATTTTTTTTTGTACCCTTTTTATATAAGCTACCTTGAGTCTTTTATTTCATTCAGTAATTTATTCGAATAAACCTTACTTTACATATTTGCCTAGACTTTTTTGAATTTTTGGTTTTTACATTTTTCTTTCCTAGAGACTTTTTCTCCTTTTGGACTACATTGTATTTGAACATTTGTTTTTGTCTTTATTCTGTTGTTTGACATTTGGAAAGAAGTTAGCATTTGAATTTGATAAAGAAAGGATTTTAGGAGGGGCAAATGAAAATGGGAGTACTTATAGTAATTGCTAGAGAGGCTCCAATAGTGATAGGATAGGGAAAAAAGATGATGGTAGATTTGTGATAGTAATGGGCTACTGTCAAGGAAGGAGGATTAAGTTGGCATGTATTTATATTCCACCTATAACTGCTATTATGGATCGTAAAACAATTTTGGGAGAAATAATTACCTTTCAGCAGGGTATATTAATTATACGTGGGGAATGGAATTTGCTTTGCAACAGTGAGGCTGTATCTGGGGGGACCTAAAAGTGAAAATATAACAAAAGAGAGTAGATCTCTGAAGAAATTTATGAAAATATATGGGATGGAAGACATGAATTCAGTAGCTGGAACTCAGAGAATTTACATATTATTCCCCAAGGTACAATAATTGGGATAGACTAGGCAGAAATTATATTGCACAGGAACATGTTCATTTAATTGAAACTTCAACACACAATAACTATTTCAGATCATGTGGCAATAACAAATAAGATAAAAATGCAGTGTAATGAATGACAATGAGACACTGGCAATTCCCTACCTATCTATTAAAAAAAGAGGAATTTAAAGAATAGGTAATGAAAATTATTTGAGTTATTAGGGAAGACAGAATTTTTACAGAAGTTATAGTTAGTGAGTGGGATAAAAATAAAACTGGAATTTAAAAATTGGGTATAAATAAAAGAAACAGAGATATGGTTAAGAAGTAACAATAATGATTTAGAAGTGCTGACAAAGGTTAGTGTATCCAGAGATACTCTAAGACCATATGACCAAGGAGATGGAGACCATTTGGCTTAGTGGTTAAGGTCTTCACCTCCCATGCACAAGGTGCAAGGTTCGATCCTGACCTCCGACCAATGCCTGTTTGGAGTTTGCATGTTCTTCCTGCGACTCTGTTGTTTTTTTCCCATGTCAGAAAACAGGCTGTGTGTTTCCAGCAGCACAGACTCTACATGGTGGCCTATAGGGGGAAGAGTTGTACAGACCAACTACTTTGGGCATCTACTGTGGTGTGCAGTATCCTCAAGATAGGAGAACATGGATCACAGACTGCATGCCATGGCAGGGTTAGCCACTTGATGGTGTAAAATATGGCTCTAGGTGATTTGGTCATGTTGACTAATGTCACCAAAAAAATGGGCAAGGGCAGTTACCGGTGATAAGTGGACCCTGCCTACTCTGACCCATGCCAGGGACCCTTGCTAATGGTGGTAGGGGTATATGTGCCCCTATTGGCCAGTGTGTGCCCGCCATAAAGCCCAGCAGCCCTGGATCCATAAGCTACTGGCTGACCGGTGTCTAGTTGCCCAGCCTGGGTTACCTGGGATAGCTCTGTTGAGTGAAAGCTGGATGTAAAACCAACCAACCTGCCAAACATGAACTGAGAATTGCTATGCTTAATGTAGGTTCACTGACAGGACACAGCTTGGAAGTGGATGACATGATGATACGAACAAGGCTGGACATCCTATGTATCCAAGAGACAAGATGGAAGGGCAATGCAGCAAAGCCACTTGGCTTGGGATCTAGAGTCTACTACTCAGGAGGAGGGCAGGCTAGAAATTATGTAGGAATTGTGGTGAGAGAGAGGCTTCAGAAGGCAGTAACGGATATCATCAGAATTAATGACAGACTTGTGGCAGTCAGACTCCAGTGCAATGATCGGGCAGTATTCATAATCTCAGCCTATGCCCCATGGCAGGGTTGTGATAGTGAGGAAAAGAGTGCATTCAGACAGCAGTTGCAGGACCTACTAGATAAAGTAGGAGAACATGAATTGGTGTTGATAATGGGTGACTTGAATGTACATATCCGGTCAAACAGAACAGGATGTGAGGACTGCCTGGGTCCACATGGGTGGGACAACAGGAATAAAGACGGAGAAGCCATTCTAGACTTCTGTCTGGCAAACGGCTTGATAGTAGCCAACACATGGTTCAGAAAAAGAGACAGTCACAAGATCACATACAACAGTAATCAACATGCAACTCAGGTAGACTTCCTCCTAGTAAGGAAAAGGCACTGGGGTAGAATCCATGATTGCAAAGTAATCCCCAGTGAAACCGTCAGCCCACAGCATAAACCACTAGTTGCAACAATCAGCTGCAAGCAGTGGTCAGAGAAGCCTCTAAGGTCAACAGAGACCAGGCTGAAGACCTGTTGACTGGTGAGAAAGTACAATAGTTCAAGGAATTACTCAGGGCTCTAGCACCCCAAAAAGAGGAGGAAATAGGTGGAGTTGAAGAAGAATGGCAGTGCCTAAAAACAGCATGTGTTAGGACTACAGAAAAGATATGCTGCTGAGCCAGGTATAGAAATAAGGTACATAAGGAAAGCTGGTGGTGGAATGCAGAAGTCCAGGAAGTCATCAAAAGAAAGAAGGAGTGCAGGAAGAAGTGGGAGAAAGGAAAGACTGACCAGGCTAGGAAGGACTACTGGTTGGCTAACAAAGAATCTAAGAAAGAAGTTGCAATAGCAAAGAATAGGGCATCAGAGACACTGTACCAACTTCTGAAAAGTGACTCAGTAAGGAGTACAAAGAAACTATATCAGGTTGCAAGGCAAAGACAGAAAGATAAAGAAGATAGACACTCTTTATAAGGGATGCCAGCAACAACCTGCCCGCCAGTCCAGACGGCATCAAAGGCAGATGGAAGGAAGGAGTATTTCCAGCAGCTTCTGAATGAAGAAAACCCCACAGAAGCTGTACTGCCCCAGAAACAGCCTACAATGAGAGAATAAGAGGAGCCCACTCTAAAAGAAGTAAGAACAGCACTAAGGAAGATGAAATCAGAGACAGCAGCAGGCTCAGACAAGGTCACAGAAGATATGATAAAGATGCTGGGTGAGATAGGGGAAAAATGGCTCCTGAGGGTACTAATAGCAGTGTGGAGAGAAAGGTGTATCCTGGATGACTGGAGTATAAGCATAGTCATGCCAGTGTACAAGAATAAAGGGGACCTCCACAACTGTGGGCAGTACAGAGGCATCAAACTTCTATCACATCGCATGAAAGTTCTGGAGAGGGTGATTGATAAACGGATACGCAGAGTAGTAGAATGTAAGATGGGAGATGAGCAGTTTGGATTCAGATCAGGATGCAGCACAAATAACCCGATGTTTGCATTGAGACAGATACTTGAGAAGAAGCTAGAGATGAGGAGAAAGTTCAACTGGACATTCCTGGACTTGGAGAAAGCATATGACAATGTCTAAAGAAAGCTGATCTGGGCAGTACTGCAGTGGCTTGAAGTTCCAGAAACATTGGTAGAATTAATGCAGGCTATGTACAAGGACCCAATGACTCAAGTACAAACAGTGTTCGGCCTCACGGAGGGGTTCCCAGTGGGAGTGGGTGTACATCAGGGTTCAGCTCTGAGACCACTGCTGTTAATACTGGTGATAAACTACATTAGCAAACAGGTTGGAGGGGAGGGATCAACAAAGCTGCTGTATGCAGATGATGTGGCAGTGCAGGCAGACTCTGAGCTAGAACCGCAGCAAAGGATAGGAGAATGGAATGCACATCTGAAGGCACATGGGATGAAACTAAGCACAGATAAGATGGTGATAATGCCAGCAAATTGGGGAAATCGGAAGAAGCTGAGAATAGAGATAGAAGAGAAGATGGTGGAACATGTAAGCAGATTCAGGTATCTGGGAGGGGTAGTTGAGGAGAAGGGTAGTCTGAATGAAGAGGTCAAAGCTAGAATCAGAAGGGCTGCAGCCAACTGGCATAGAGTATCAGGCATAATCTATGACAAAAGAATGCCAAAGAAGCTGAAAAGTAAGGTGTACAAGACAGTGGTGCAACCAGTACTACTGTATGGTACAGAAACCTGGGCATTAAAGGCAGAACAGTGTAAGAACCTAGAGGCAATGGAAATGAAGTGCCTGGGAAAGGTGGTAGGATGCACACTGTGGGACAGGTGAAGAAATGAGGACAAAAGAGCAGAAACCAAAGCAGCTCCAATTGCAGAAAAGATCAAAGAGAACAGATTATGATGGTTTGGGCATGTGTAGAAAAGCAGAAGACAATCTGGTGAGGAAGATTTGGGACAGACAGGAACAAGGTAAGAGGAACTGAGGACGTCCAGCAAAGAGGTGAATGAATTGTATGAAAGAAGAACTGTGACAGTCAGGCATGAGTGTTGAAGAAGGCAGGAGTGTGGCAGTGAATCGAGAGAGTTGGTGACAGTTAACACAATACCCCGACTCCATGTAGAAAAAATGGGAAAAAAGGGGGCTGATAATGATGATGACAAAGGTTAGAGTATTGCAGAATGAGGGGACTCTCTCAGAACAAAAACAGGTGCAATTGCTCAGTACTAAAGAGAAAATAAATGGAGTATATGGATAATTAGCATGAGTTTAGAAAGATTGGTATTAATCAATTTTTAGTAGAATGACTCAGGCAACAGAAATTAGAAAGGGTTGTTGCCAATCTTAGGTAGTCTATAACAAGAAAAATAATAAGATTCTGTAGAGGTATTAAAGATATTATGGAAGTTTTATGAAGATTAGTATAAAGTAGAGAAATGTGGAAAACAAGAAAGAGTACAAACAGAAATATTTGTGGAACACTTAAGTATGCCAAGGATATACATAGATGAGGCTCAAATATTAGCAAGTAAGATAGGAGGAGATGAGATAAAAACAGTAATGTACAATCAATCTACAGGAAAGTCTCCAGGAATAGATGGTATTCCTGTAGAAGTTTGGAAGCTAGGAGGGAAAAAGTGAAATAATTGGAAGGTTTTGTTTAACATCATTTTAAAAGGAGTGGAAACATCAACATCCTAGAAGAAAGCTGTGGTGGCTGATAATTCCTAATGATGGTAAAGACCCATCAAACCCAGGATCATGTCAATTTTAAACCATGATTATAAAGTGTTTTTGCTTATAATATCTAAGAGAATGGCAAAGGTGTTGCAAAATAGATAGATATGGATCAATGTAATTTTGTGGAGGGGAGGCAAATATTTGAGAACATTAATAGAACAATGATAATCCAGAAGGAAGCAGAGTGTTAGAAAATACTACTGTTGTTAGTGGGTCTTGAAGCAGAGAAAGCATTTGACAGACTAAGGTCGGATTTTATGAGTAGGACAATAGAAGCATTTGCATTCCCTGATACAATAATAAGGTTAATTAGGAGGACATATGAAGGATCGGAAGCACAAATGAAAGTGGGAAGCTGTGTCTGAAAAGAAGAACCAGGCAGGGGTGTCCTCTTTCCCCTTTGTTATTAGCTTTATCTTTAGAGCCATTGGCAAGGAAAATGAGGGACTTGGAAATTCAAGGATATAATTGGTATAGTAATCATGAAAAGTTGGCATAATTTGCAAACAATATTATATTGTACCTGATAAAAAAAGAAAGGACATCTCAGTGTTGTGGAACATCTTGAGAAAGTTTCAAGTCTTTGGGGGATATAAAATTAATGAAGATAAAATAAAGGTTATAGCTGTCAACTATGTACCCATGTAGTCCAGCAATACCCATATTTATGAGGGCACAATAAAACAAAGTATTTAGAAGTATTGATTAAAATGATTCTCTTATGGCAGCTAAGGATATGTGAGAAGAGACTAAATAAAAGATAATGCAGAAACTGGAAGCAATTGTTTATGGATATGGATACCAAGATACAAACAGTGAAAATGTTTTTAGCCCCCTTAGTTTTAGATATAGGTCAGGCATATGTTTATCAACCAGAGGAGTTGTGAACAATAATTAATAAAGAGTTGAAGGAGATTTTATGGGAGAGGAAAAGGGCAACGATCAAGTGGGATAAACTGATCCTTCCAAAAGGATTACCCAATTTGAAGGGATGTTTTAGAGCTAAACAGTCAAAGCTCATATATATATATATATATATATATATATATATATATATATATACACATACACACACAAGCAGAAAGTTATAATTGACAGTGGAAAGTGATGATGATGATGATGATGAAATGGAAGAATTTATGGACTAAGGAAAGAGTGGGATTTTGGATGCAGATTCTTAAGAAGAATAACAACATATTCATAAAGTAGCAGAAAGTATTCTAAGAACTGAGCCAACACAAAAAATGGAGAAAGGAGATTTTGCTGATATGGATGACTACAAATAAGGGTGCAGAGAAGAGTCAAGAGAAGACTGCAATTTATTGGCGAAAACTGGCAAAGAAACCAAGGGACTGTGTAGATCAGAGTGTATGTGCTGTATCTTTAAGCAGCATATCAAAGACTGAACATGCACATATAAATACCAGGCACATGCAGTTCCCAGTGCCATTTTGAGAGTGCAGCCAGAGAGTGAGCATGTATGATTGCAGTAGTTAGTTTATATATAAGTTACTTAAGTTAAAAGTCAGTAAACTTCTATCAGTGATGTGTTTGTATATAATAAAGCTGCTTGAACAGAACCCACAAAGACTCTTCTATTGGGGTCTATATTAAAATAGCAAAAGCTCACTTACGCGAATACCTAAACACCGACACATAAATTGCGAACCGTGAAAACATTGAATGTCCTGAAGCGCAAAATTCGAAATATCGAATTGTCATAGTAGGCCCTTATCTGGTATAGCTCCCAAACATAAATGTGCAATAGTTACGGACCTTAGGGTTAGGGTGCGGGTTAAGGTAAGTGCATACATAGTAATACATGCAACCTTTACTTTAGGGTTAGAAGTAAGGTTATGTTAAGTGCATGTATAGTAATATAGTTGTGTAGCTGAATGTATACGTAAATTATACTTTTCCTGTAATTGGGTGCTGTTTGTTTATAGTTAGATACATTTGTGTGTAGTGAATGTTTGATTAGGATATGGAATATATGGGTGAAGTGTAGATATGGGGAAGCATGGATTATTTATTTTGTTTGGGTAGGTAGTATGTAGCGGGCGGTGGGGTTGGCCAACTATGGCAATTTGATATTTCGAATTTCGCGCTTCAGGACGTTCAGTGTTTTCGTGGTTCTCTATTTATGTGTCGGCGTTTAGGTATTCGTGTAAGTATGGTTTCGGTATTTTAATATAGACCCCTTCTACTGTATCCAAAGTAGGAGAGCAACAGGCAGGAAGCAAATTACTAGAGAGGTAAAGGTAATAGAATGGTAAGAGATCAAGAAGACATCTGTACTGCAGGCTAGAAACTGTCTTCCCTATCAGGGATTGATATCAGAGTGGAGGCAAACAGAGAATCCTAAGTGAAACACCTGCTGTGATAGAGTTTTTAGTTGAATCTCGAAAAAAAGCTGCTGTTAAAAAAGGGATAATTAGTAGGCATATAAAATATTGCACAATAAGTATAGGAATCAATCAAAGGAGGTCAGAAAAGCTTGGGAAGAGCAATTCACAAAGAAACAATGGGAGGACATATGTGTGGCTTCCAACTATGCAACAAAGTCTGGAAGATTTAGGATTTTTGCCTGGAAGTGTTTGTGTAGATACTTTTATGCCCCGAGCAGACTCTAAAATTTTTCTCACTTTGATGGCAAATGTTGCAGGTGTATTGGAGAAGAAAGAGATGCCTGGTAGCATATGTTCTTGGAGTGTAATGAGATGGCATACTTTAAAATTTTCCTACAGAGCACTTTGTCAGAAATATTGGGTGAGCAAATGGGTATAACTAAGGGAATGATTTTTTGAGCTGCAATACAAGATCTGAATTGTCTATATGCATTTAATTGAAGGTCTTGATAAGCACCCGAAAACTATTTCAGATCATGCGCCAATAATAACTAAAATAAAAACACAGAGTAATGAAATAAAAATGAGACACTGGTGCTTTCCCACCTATCTTTTGAAAAGAGAGGAATTAAAGGGATGGGTAGTGGAAATTATTCAAGAGCTATTAGAGAAGATAGAAACACTTTCTGAAAATATAGCTAGGGAGTGGGTTAAAATTAAAATGGAATTTAAAAATAGGGTGGAAATAAACGAAAGGGAGAGATGGTTAAGAAGTAACGAATTATTTACACAGACTGGCAAATATTTAAGTATTGCAAAATAGGGGGAATCTCACAAAACAAGAAGAGGAGCAATTACAGAATGCTAAACAGAAAATAAGGGATTACCTCGATAATATGCATGAGTTTAGAAAGATTGCTGTTAAGCAAGTGTTTTTGCTAACTCTAGAGAACAAAAACTTAACTCAACGAGTCAGACAACAGAAAGTAGAAGGGGCTGTCACCAAGCTTAGAGAGCCTATTACAAGGAAGATAACTAATGATCCTGAAGAAGTATTATCAATATTTTGGAAATTCTATGAAAATCTGTATAAAGCAGAGAAATATGGAAATCAACAAAAGGTGCAAATAGAAATTTTTATGGAAGAATTAAATATACCAAGGCTAGAGGGACAGGAAGCACAATTATTAACAGTTAGTGCAGGAGGAGATGAGATAAAAATGGTTATATATAACCAATCTACAGGAAAGTCCCCAAGATTAGATGGTATTCCCGTGGAACTTTAGTAGCTAGGATGGAAAAAACTGATAAAGATCTGGAAGGTTTTAACAGCATTTTAAGAAGAGGAGAGGTACCAACATCCTGGAAGAAAGTGGTAGTAGGTGTATTACCTACAGAGGGTAAAGATAGTACAGTTGTGTACACTTATCATAAATGTAGATGTTCGAGTGTATTCACTGTTGCAGTCATCACACTTGGGTTATCTGCCTGCAGGTAGCCCTCAGTCGGCCCGAATACCAGAGTCTTGGGATTTCTGCATTGGATGCTGTCACCTCTTCCATAACGTCAGGTCGTCAGGGGTATAAAACATGCAGCCAATGCCATTACATCAGTTTTTCTTGCCCCAGATGTCAGGAGCCCCCAAAATAGGAAGCAATTACATGGTGTGGAACACCTCCAGTAAAATGTAAATACCATAGCCATAAGATATGGCCAAAAGGAGGATAGGTAGAAAGCATAGAAGAGTCAGGGGGCTGGAGGGAGGGTAACCAGGACTGCAACAGTGAATACACTTGAACATCTACATTTATGGTAAGTGTACACAACTGCACTATGTTCTTCATGTTTCACTGTTGCAGTCATCACACTTCAGTTGATTCCCAAAGCTGAGGAAGGATGGAGGCAGTCAAGAAATAGTAGGGCTGGCTAGCATGCCTTGTAAGACTGCTGTGGCAAATCTTGCTCTGGTTTTAGAAAATACAGGTAAGTGGTAATGATTGGTGAAGGTGTGTACAGAACTCCAGGTTGCAGCTTCCAGGATGTCCCTGGTAGGGACTTCCCTAATAAATGCTGTAGAGATTGAGGTAGCCCTAGTGCAATGAGTTCTGATCCCCTGTGGGGTAGGTTTTCCATGATGCTTGTAGCAGAAATGGATGCAGTGTGCTATCCATTTGGAAATGGCCTTGCCCTCTGCCCCTGTAGCAAAGCTGACTAGCAGCTGGTCAGATTTTCTGAAAGACTTAGTCCTGTCAAGGTAGAACCTGAATTGTCTGTGCACGTCCAAGGAGTGCAGGATCCTTTCCCCTTTATTCTGAGGATTAGGGAACAAGTTGGTAAATGGATGGATTGGTTTAGAGCCACACTGGATACCACCTGGGGCATAAAAGAAGTGGGTTAGTCCTGAGGGAAAGTGCTCCACAGCCATTAGTGCCTGTAACTCATACACTCTTCTTGCTGAAGTGATGGCTAGAAGTAAGGCTGTTTTCCAAGAGAGGAATTTTAACTGTGCTGCAGTAGCAGGCTCAAAAGGGGGAAGCGTGAGCTTCTGTAGTACAAAGTTAAGGTCCCAGGCAGGGGTGGGTGCTCTCCTCTGGGGTCTTAAATTGTTAGCTCCTTTCAGGAACTGTTTGACCAGAGGGTGAAAAAAGAGAGGTGGCTCAGTATTATAATGAGCTGAGATGGCTGAGGCATGAATCTTAATAGAAGAAAAGGATAGGCCTTTGTGGAGCAGCTCTGCTAGGTAATCTAGGATTTGAGGTAAAGTGGGTATGGCTGTGTCCTTTCCTTGAGACTGACTCCAAGAACAGTATCTTTTCCATTTTTCTGAATAAGATTTCCTAGTACTAGGCCATCTGGCCTCAAGGATGACGTCCAGCACCTGTTTGCTAAGGGTTGCTGATGGAGTATTCAGGGAATAAGCCAGGCTGCAAGGTTCAGGGTTTGCATCTCAAACCTCCCAGGTACCAGATAAGTTATGACTTTCAGCCTAGAAAGTAATATTATAAGAAATATTCTGTACAAAAATTGGACTACACTTTTATATGATAGAAAATGTTCCACAATTTTTAGTACAGTTCCTGAAGTGACCTTCAGGAGAGGCAAAAACCTCAAGTCACTATTAGAAAGTAGACCTATGACAGACAAAGGAAAGGAAAA
Source organism: Protopterus annectens (assembly GCF_019279795.1). NCBI lineage: Eukaryota > Metazoa > Chordata > Ceratodontiformes > Protopteridae > Protopterus > Protopterus annectens. Next base: position 262,324,371 of record NC_056747.1, read on the forward strand.
GGGGACATCCGGCTGCGGAAGCTGCAATTATTGTAAATACATTAAGACAGCCAGCAAGCACATAATAAGCAACAGGGTATATGTACTTAACCACAAACTAAATTGTAATTCTAAACTAGTTGTGTACGGAGCACTGTGTTCTAACTGCACAAGTTTTTATATAGGGAAGACAGAAAGGAGGTTTTGGGATAGAATTTATGAACACACCAATGCTATCTCTAGAATGAAATCTGAAAATGCCCTGGGTAAACATATTTCATCCTTCCCAAACCATACTTTTAAATTTGTGGGACTAGATCAAGTACAACCTGATAGCAGAAGAGACCCCTTTAACCTACTTTTAGAAGAACGTGAATTATCCTGGCAATTCAGAACCAACGCTTTCATAGAACCAGGATTAAATGAACAATGCAATATTTCATGTCTCTTGAAGCTGAGAAGCTTAAATAGATGAAAGTGGATAATTGTGCCTCTTTGAAACATTTTTCAGGAAATAGTTATAGTCGTACATATATGGAGACTTATTTTAGATTTTAGTCTCTGCTTTTATAAATTAGAGATAAATAATTTTATAAATCATAGTTATACACTGGTGATAAAGGAATTATATATACACTTTTAAATCATTTTTAAAATGAAGCTGTGAGTTAGGGCTATAGTATGCATTCAAATATCCCTTTAAAGTAGTAATTATTTAATTGACCAAGCTAGTGAGCTAATTGATTGGAAGGTGATGATTTTGTATAAAAGGCTAATGTTTGTGATGTATGTTTTATCTGAAGAAGTCATTCTACTTTGAATGACGAAAAGCGCTTAATAAAATTTGGCTGAGTCGAGTTTTCGTTGTCTGGAGCACTGTTGGATTTTCTCTGGTTTTGCTGTAAAGCTTTTTTTCTTAGCATGCCTTGTAAGACTGATGTGGCAACTCTTGCTCTGGTTTTAGAAAATACAGGTAAGTGGTAATGCTTGGTGAAGGTGTGTACAGAAGTCCAGGTTGCAGCTTCCAGGATTTCCCTGGAAGGGACTCCCCTAATAAATGCTGTAGAGATTGAGGTAGCCCTAGTGGAATGAGTTCTGATCCCCTGTGGGGTAGGTTTTCCATGGTGCTTGTAGCAGAAATGGATGCAGTGTGCTATCCATTTGGAAATGGCCTTGCCCTCTGCCCCTGTAGCAAAGCTGACTAGCAGCTGGTCAGACTTTCTGAAAGGCTTAGTCCTGTCAAGGTAGAACCTGAATTGTCTGTGCACATCCAAGGAGTGCAGGATCCTTTCCCCTTTATTCTGAGGATTAGGGAAAAAGTTGGTAAATGGATGGATTGGTTTAGGGCCACACTGGTTACCATCTTGGGCATAAAAGAAGTGGGTTAGTCCTGAGGGAAAGGGCTCCACAGCCATTAGTGCCTGTAACTCAGACACTCTTCTTGCTGAAGTGATGGCTAGAAGTAAGGCTGTTTTCCAAGAGAGGAATTTTAACTGTGCTGTAGTAGCAGGCTCAAAAGGGGGAAGCGTGAGCTTCTGTAGTACAAAGTTAAGGTCCCAGGCAGGGGTGGGTGCTCTCCTCTGGGGTCTTAAATTGTTAGCTCCTCTCAGGAACTGTTTGACCAGAGGGTGAAAAAAGAGAGGTGGCTCAGTATTATAATGAGCTGAGATGGCTGAGGCATGAATCTTAATAGAAGAAAAGGATAGGCCTTTGTGGAGCAGCTCTGCTAGGTAATCTAGGATTTGAGGTAAAGTGGGCACGGCTGTGTCCTTTCCTTGAGACTGGCTCCAAGAACAGTATCTTTTACATTTTTCTGAATAGGATTTCCTAGTACTAGGCCATCTGGCCTCAAGGATGACGTCCGGCACCTGTTTGCTAAGGGTTGCTGATGGAGTATTCAGGGAATAAGCCAGGCTGCAAGGTTCAGGGTTTGCATCTGAGGATGCAAAATCTGTCCCTCCTGCTGGGACAGCAGGGAGGGGGTCTGATGTAGGTGCCAGGGTGGCACGGCTGCCAGACTGCATAGGAGTGGGTGCCAGTACTGGCGGGGCCAGTCTGGGGCAATACAGATTGTCCTTGGTTTGTCCTGTTTGATCTTGAGTAGTACTTTTGAGAGGAGGGGGAGAGGGGGAAAGGCATAAATTGAGAGGTTTCCCATGTAAAGAATAGGGCATCCACTTTCCATGGCTGTGGAGATTTTCTGGTGCAATATTTGCTCAATTGATGGTTTTGGGGGCAGGCAAAGAGGTCCACCTCTGGTGTCCCCCACCTGTGGGTAAGAAGTTTGAATGAGTTGGGTTCCAGTTTCCACTCGTGTGGGTCCAGTAGATTTCTGTTTAAGTCATCTGCCAGTGAATTTTGTTTGCCTGGCAGAAATTGAGCTTGCAGGTGCACTTGGTTGCTCAAGGCTGTGTTCCAGAGGGCCATGGCTAACCTGCAGAGTGGGTAGGAATGAGTTCCCCCTGCTTGTTTATGTACCACATAACTGTGGTATTGTATGTCTTTATCAAGAGTTGTCCTGGAAGGATAAGGTTTTAGAAGGCTGTCAAAGCATTCTGTACAGCTAACATTTCTTTTTGATTGATATGTAGGTGAATTTGTCCTGGGCTCCATTTGCCTTGAATGCATTTGCCAGCCATGTGAGCCCCCCAAGCATAGTCTGATGCATCTGTTGTCAGGGTTTGGGCAGCGAGGGGTTGAGTGAAAGGGAGTCCCTTGTTGTGGTTGCAAGCCTCTGCCCACCAAAGGAACTCTGCCCTTAGACAAGGAATGATAGGAATAGTTGTTTCCAGGTCCTGAGAATGTTGGCACCAGAGACTTTTTAAGTACCATTAAAGTTTCCTCATATGCAGTCTTGCATATGGAATTAGATGAATGCATGAGGCCATGAATCCTAGGGCTTGCAGTATTTTTCTTGCAGGTAGCTGGTTTCTGGTGGCCATTAGTTTGAAGAAGTTTGTCAAATAAACCTGCTTTTCTGGAGTAAGGAATACCATCTGGGAAGTTGTGTTCAAGCTTGCACCCAAGAATACAATCTTTTGGCTGGATACCAGATGTGATTTATTTTCATTGATGGTGTACCCCAGAGAAGTTAGAAGTCTCTTTACAAATGCCAGGTGCTGAAGTAGCAATTCCTGACTGTCCGCCTGAATCAGGCAATCATCCAAATATGGATAAATTTAAATATTTTGCTGCCTGCAGTATGCAATGCTGGAGCCAGGCACATTGTGAATACCCTGGGTGCAGTAGATAAGCCAAAGGGAAGTGCAGAGAACTGATAGTGCATTGAGCCTGCCCTGAAACATAGATATTTCCTGCAAGATTCCCTTATGGGGATGTGCAGATAAGCTTCTTTTAGGTCTAGGGTGACTAGCCAGGAGTCCTTGGCTAGCATAGGAAGCAGCTGTTGTAGTGTAAGCTTTTTTTAATTTTGGGACCACCAGGAAGGTGTTGAGAATGAACAGGTCCAGGAGAGGGCACCAAGAGCCCTTTTTTCTGGGCACCAGGAATAGTCTGGAGTAGAAACCCTGTCCTCTTTGCTCTATTGGAACAGGTTGAATAGCCCTAATACTGAGAAGAGAAAGTACTTGCTTTTGAGCCTCTGCCCACTGGTTTGGAGGAAAGTATGGCAACCTGCTTGGGGTTGGCAATGAGTGGAAGTAGAATCTGTATCCCTGGGATACAATGTTTGGAACCCATTGGTCCTGGGTAATGGACATCCAGTTTTTTTGCATGCAGGACGAGTTTTCCTCCTAGGGGTGCAAGTACTTGAGCATGGCTGGGAAGGGTGATAGACAAGTCATTGTGAATTTTTTCCCTAAGGGGGTGGCTTACCACTCCCTGTTTTTAGGGGGGAGCACTCCATTGTTTAGATCTCTGCGTACCCTGAGACTGTAGCCTTGGTGGTCTGTTGCCCCTGGGTTTGGGCTGTGAAGACCTGGTAGGGACTGGAAAGGACCAGTTTTTTGAAGGCCAATTCCTACTGAATCTAGGTGGCTGTACCTGTAAGAAATCTTTAACAATTTGCATAGATTTAGCTTTTTCCTCCATCTTTTTAAGAATCTCTTCTGCTTTTGTGCCAAACAAACATTCCTGGTTTAATGGAGCGTCTACTAATTTTGCTTTGACATGGTCTGGCAAGATTTGTTCCTTCAGCCAGGCATGCCTTCTCAGTACAGACCCAGTGACAGCAGCCCTGCAAGATGCTTCTAAGGTGTCAAAACCACATTGCAAAGTATGTTTACTGACTTGGTTTGCAGAATGCAGTAACTCTTGTAAATCTTTATTTTCTGCAAAATCTGGAAGCAACAACATTTTTTGTTTAATTGGTTCCATAATATGCTGCTGGTACTTCAGCATGTGAAACTGGCAATTTAAAGCTCTGATGGCAAGAGTTGCAGAGGTATATACCTTCTTGCCCCATCTGTCCAAAGCCCTCGAATCCCAGTCCGAAGGGGTAGGATGTTTGGCTGTTGTAGCCTTAATACCTTTAGGTCCCTGGGAAATGGTGTCTGGATCCGCAGTGGGATTCTTAAAGAGAAATTTGTGAGAGTCAGGTACTCTGTAGTACCTGTCAGGCTTTCTAGGAGCTGGTGGTAAAGTATCAGGAGTAAGACTGGATTCCATGAAAACATCATCTACAATATCCAGGACAGGGGGTATAGCTAGAGGGCCTGTGCTGAGGCAAGTTTAAAAATTCTGGACTGTGGGTAGTCCTGGCATTCCCACTGGAAATGCTCTCTTAAGGTATGCAAGGTTTCACCAAAAGAAAAGTGCTCTGGAGGAGAGGCAGAGGGAATGGAATCCTCTGCATCTGAATCCTCATAGGTAGATAAGGGTATGTCCTGGTAATCAGAGTCATTGGACTCATGGTCTGTTGAATCAGAAGGGAAATCAATTCTTTGTCTTTTAGAGGGGGAAGGCTGGCTTCTCCTAATTAGAGTTATAAGGTCTTCAGCCATTCTAAGCATTTGTTTCTGTGGCGTGGGAGCTTGAGCATGTGCTTTGGTCGTCGGTTTTCTAGGCATAGTGCGAACTCTGGGCCTGAGAAACTCGACCGTTTTAGTCTGAAATGAAATAATCAGTTTAATACGAACATCAGAAGGTTGGAATACACCCTCAGAAGCTGGTGCCTGCACAGCGGCTCTGGACCCATCCAAGGTAGAGACATCCGCAGGTTCCATAATCGAAGAAGCATCTCACGGCATACTGGACTCTGAATGGGTCTCATCAGAAGCCTATGAATCTGTTGAAGTGGGTATCAGGGGCTGCAAAGGCACCTCATTGAGTACCGGCAGACTGGCGACTAGCTTAACGGAAGCATCGTTGGCAGTTTTGGACCTATGTGGTCTGTCTCTGTCTTTATCCTTACAGTTTTTTGGAAGATCAGTAGTCAGATGGCTTACCAAAACCATTTTGGAATACGGAGAACAAGGGCGAAAGAATTTAGCAACAAAGATAGCCCAACGATGAATAGTTTGAGCATTAAACAAGGCACAAAACTGACAGCGAGGGATGTGGTCTGGGCCTAAACAGATGACGCAGTAAGAAAGAAAATCTCTGTGAAGTATTTGCTTTCCACAGGCAAGACAATTGTTAACTTTTTCTGACATTGGTTAGAGCAAGTAGAAAGAATCCCCAACAGGGTACTTATCTTTAGAAGACTTCAGGTTTGAAACTCGAAAAATGAAAATTTCAGCTAGCGGCCGACCAGCACTTGCGAACTGCTTCTGCTAAGGGCTCCCGCACAGCAAGAAAAGCTGATGTAATGGCGTTGGCTGCATGTTTTATGCCCCTGACTACCTGAAGTCATGGGAGAGGCAACAGCATCCGATGCAGAAATCCCAAGACTCTGGTATTTGAGCCGACTGAGGGCTACCTGCAGGCAGATAACCTAAGTGTGATGACTGCAACAGTGAAACACAAACATCCATCAGATCCAGCTTCATACAGGCTCATTTCAATACTAAATCCTGATTATAAAGTCTTTATGTCTATAATGGCTAAAGAATGAGAAATGTGATGCCAAAATTGATAGATATGGATCTATGTGGTTTTCTGGAGGGGGTAAACATTTGACAACATAAACAGAACAGTGATGGTCCAGAAGGAAGAAGAATATATAAAAAATACCACTGTTGCTGGTGGGTCTTGATGCAGAGAAAGCATTCGATAGAGTAAGCTTGGATTTTATGAGCACAGCAATGGAAGCATTTGCATTCCCTGATAAAATTATAAGGTTGATTAGGAGGATATATGAAGGATCGGAGGTGAAAATTAAAGTGGGTGGGGTCCTCTCTGATAATCTCTGCTTGAGCAGAGAACCAGGCAGGGGTGTCCTCTCCCATTTGTTATTTGCATTATATTTAGAACCATTGTCAAAGAAAATAAGAGAATCAGAAATTCAAGGATATAATTGGCATAGTAGTCAAGACAAACTGCCTGTATTTGCAGATGACATTATTTTATTCCTCACAAAACCAGAAAGGGACACTACAGTGCTGTGGAACATATTGAGACAGTTTCAAACCTTTTCAGGATACAACATTAATGAAGTAAAAACAAAAGCAATAGCAGTAAATTATGTACCCATATACAAACTGGTTCAGCAATATCCATATTTATGGGGACATGATAAAAAGTATTTAGGAGTATGGATTAAAAATGATACTGGTGTGGCAGCTAAGGATATGTGGGAAGAGACCAAACAAAAGATAATACAAAAACTGAGAAAATGGAAGCTCTATTATATGGATATTGATAGCAAGATACAAGCAGTTAAAATGGTTTTAGTCCCTTTAGTCAGGAATATTTTTATCTACTAGAGGAGAAGTTGTGGATAGCAATTAATAAAGAGGTAAAGGATTTTTTCTGGGAGGAAAGTCAAGTGGGATAAGCTTATTCTTCCAATAGAACAGGGCGGATTGGGATTACCCAAACTGAAGGGGTATTTCAGAGCTACACAGTTAAGGCTCCTATACACAGCACAAGCAGAAAACTATAACTCAAAGTAGATAGAGATGATGATGAAATGGGGGGTTCAAGTAATAGGGAGAGACTGAGATTTTGGATGCAGATCTTTAAGGAGAACAATAATCATACATAATATTATATTCATAAAGTAGAAGGTCTTCTAAGAACTAAGCCAACACAGGATTGAAGAAAGGAGATTCTGTTGATAGGGATAACTGCAATTAGGCATACAGACAATAGGCAAGAGGGGTGGGAATATATTGAAGAAAACCTGCAAAGAAACCAAGGCACTGGGAGAAAATAACTAGAGAGGGGAAGGTAATAGAATGGAAAGATGCCAAGAACTTATTTGGACTGCAGGGTAAAGATTGCCTTCCATATCAAAGATTGATATCAGAGTATAGGCAAAGAGAAAGAAATAGGGGGGTCCTAAATGAAAGACCAGCACTGGTAGAGTTTGTAGTAGAATCTAGAACAGAAGTTGCCATTAAGAAAGGAATAATTAGCAGAGCATATAAAATATTGCATAATAACTATATGAATCAATCAGAGCAGGATGGGAAGGACTGGGAAGAAAGATTAGATAAGCAATTCACAAAAAAACAATGGGGGATTTATGTATGTCTCAAAAATATGCAACAAATCTAGAAGATTTTGGATCTTTGCCTGGAAGTGCTTACATAGGTATTTGTATACCCCAAGCAGACTTCAAAGAACTGTTCCTCGGGTACACAGCAAATGGAGTTATGATGGGGCAGAAAGAGGTAACTGAGGACATATTTTTGGGGAGAGTAATGAGTTGGCAGACTTTAAAGATTCCCTGTGGACTGCTCTGTCGGAGATACTGGGTGGGCAAGTTGGAGTGATTAGGGAAATTATTTTTTTGAGCTATGATACAAACTCGCAATTGCCTAGAAATAGTAAGGCCTTGCTGAGTCTAATTATGATGGCTGCCAAAAAAAAAAAACAAATTACTAGAAAATGGAAATCAAAGTCTAAACCAACTTTACTAGAAGTAGTGAAGATAGTAACAGAGTTAAAACAACTGGAACTGGGATCTTTAGAAAAGGGTAGGAGCAAATTACATAGGAATAAAATGTGAACTGTGGTATCAATATATACAGAGGAGGAATGACGTTTAAAAGAAGGCAGGATTTGAATAAGCTATGTAATGTTTGACTAACAATGACTGGATGTGTTAAAAGTGATGTATAATATTAGCAGCTACAGTTGTGTCAGCACGGTTTGGAATGTATAATGTTTGCAAATGAGATTGTGTCACTATAGTTTATTGTCATTTATATAAATGTAACATAGCCTATGTCATACATGCTAATGTGTATATATACATATATATATATATATATATATATATATATATATATATATATATATATATATATATATATTCACTTTATAATCTCGAAATACTGAAATATGGAATTTCAGTATCTTGAAACTATAAAGCTGAAAAATCACAAACTCGAAACCCCAAAACTACAAATGTCAAAAAAACACTAATACACCTACCTCCCGTCACTATAACAAACCAAAAAAAACACGAGAACACAACAAAACAAACACACACAGTTACCCTTCCTATAAGCAGAGGGAAAGCCCCCCTGCACCCCCACCCGCTTATATATATATATATATATATATATATATATATATATATATATATATATATACTAATTCAGAGGTCACAATAAAAAACAAAAACAAAAAACCCACCACCACACATACTACACCCCTTGCACATTGCACAAACACACATCACAAACATACAAACACCACCACTCTCAACACTTACACACTCACACTCTTACCTACCTACCTACCCTAGCCCACACCTAAAACTCCCCAACACAATCACATACATACAAACCCTTCCCAAAACCCTTAAAAAACATAACACTTACCTAATGCACCATCAGTACTGCAGGACTGACATTTCCAGTCGATATTCTGCAGTTTCACAGAACTGCAGTTTCAACACTTTGGTCTCGAGATACTGAAATTTGACATTTCAGTATTTCGAGATTCCAAAGAGATAATAAGGCCTAAGTTTAATTCTATTGGCTGCCAAAAAAGCAATTACTAGAGAATGGAAATCCAAATTTAAGCCAACAATATTTGAAGTATTGAATATTGTAGCAGAGATGAAAGAACTGGAAGTGGGATCTTTAGAAAAGTGTAGGAGCAGACTGTATAGAAAAAAATGGAAATTGTGGGAGCAATACATGCAGAATAATATTTCGGAGAAGGAGTGAGATTTAAGGGAAGGCAGGAATTGTGCAATTTATGTAATGTTGGATTGACAGTTATACAAAAAAATGTGATATATAATCTTTGTAACTATGAACATGTTAATATGATTTGTTTTCTTTTATATAAATGCATGTTTGCCCATGTCATAAACGATAATTCAATAAAGGTGTTACAACAAATAAATGTATTCATTGCAGTGATTTGCTTTGTAGCTGCCCTGACAGAAAAGCTTTCCATATCCTCCTGTTTTTGATTAGATTAAAGTTTACATCTTGATGAATTCTGGAGTTCCTGTTTTGCTCAGGAATGTGACTGACTGCATTAACAATTTTGTCGTAGTTTAAGGTGTTTTTTTTATTCCCATGTGGCTATGGTGACATTGATGAACCCTTGGTCTCCTTCATGCTGTATACTTCTGTTTCTCATATGATTTTAACTCTTAATGATGTGACACTTTTACAAATCTTATGCAAGTGAACCTGTTTCGGCTATCTAAATATTTTACACTACTTAATTTTTAAAAGGAAACTTTGGCAGACTTAGGATTCATTGATCACCATCATGTGTGGAACTTGTACAGGAATAATTTATATTCAAGAGCTCATTTTTGTCTGTCTTCACTGAGGGTGTCTTGCTGCTACTTCAGGCTCAAATCCAATGGTTCATTTTTTCCCTTTCATGGCAATAATATTCCCTGTGACTATGGGGACAGTACACTCCTGCTGCTTAGATTATGTATTTTTAGATTTATGGCAACAAAAAAATGCCTTTAGGTTTTCCGGGCTTTAAAATATATTTATTGTCTTAAAGCTCTGTCCTGTCCCTTTGGCTGATGTGCATTGTTTATAGCTGCTACTTAGGGTTTTCCTATATTTTATTGTTTAATCACTTATTATGCCACAAAATGTCTATTGTCAGTTATTTTTATGTTTTCCAGGTGTTTCTTTATTGTTTTGGTTATATTATTTCAAAACTTGACAGATGTTTGTTGCCGTCGTAACATACCAGGGCTGTGAATTCTAACCTCCCCACTACTGCCATCAATATTTGTATGCAAAAGAAGCAGCAATATTAACTCCCACCAAAGGTAAAGTGAAAGGCAATTGAACCTTAACGCATACAATCAATGTACACTGATGCCCTGGATAATAGCTGAGCTCTGCCACTCCCAAATAAGCTCTACACTACACAGCTACAAATCAGTGTTATCACTGACTCCCTAGGTTTTTACTCATCTCATACTGAGTCCTGTATTGTTCAGTGCAAACTTTCAAATGGAAACCAAAATTTGGCTAGAATCATTTTGCATGTACATACAAAAGTGCACAAAAACACAGATACACGCTCATTCGCACACTCACACAATATTTTTTAGAATGGGGATGTAATATGGCTCTCTGGTATAAAGGAATATGACCATGACTGCCATCTCAGGCAATTGACATTTGACTAGTGACCCTGGTATTGGAGGAGCTAGGTAGGAATGGGATGAATGAAAGAGTGCGGTCTGCTCGCCTCTCCCAGGAGATGAAGAGGATTGTGTGCACTCAGGGGTACAATGTGCCAGTGTGATTCCCCTGTTGAAGACCAGGAATGCCATGCTTTCCAGGTAGGGGGTGCAGTTTCTTGGAAGGAACATCCCTTGTGGAAGCGTGGGAATGGACTTTGTGATCAGCCCACTGTACGTCTCTCCCGAGTGCTTTGCCATGTGTATGTATGCAGAGGGAGTAAGGTGTAAACAGAAAAAGTTGAACCAATCTTTAATGCTGCTTAAATAATAGCCCCTACCAGGTAACTCTTACCCCAGTGATGGGAAGCAAATGAGCAAACTGGTTCAAAGGGGGCTGATGATCAGCAAGTGGCAGGGGCAAAAAAAAAAGACAGACAATATCCAGAAAAATCTCTCCACCTAAACTTAAAACGTCTGCTTCTTGATAAAATACATGCTACCCTATACTGTCTCTGTTTTTTAAGAAGAGAACAGAAATGTCAGAATCCTTACAGATAGTATAGCTTACGCTCTGACTCTAAGGGTATCCTTCAGCATGCAAAGCAGCAACAGTTGCATTATGTCACTTTTAATTTGTTAGGGTTAACAGTTTCTCTGTTTATGACAGAATTTACTGTGGCTCTAGTCTGAATTTTAGAGGATGCCTTTTCTGTTTCCATAGTTACATTTTTCTAGAGAAGTGGGAGAAAAGCTCAACAAGCTACTGTCCATAAAATGAATCACCATTGTGTAACTCAGCCCGAATCTTCAAACAGTATTAGACCTTGCAATAGTATACAATTTGCACAGTCAAGAAAAAAAGGCTTATGTGGATTGCAATACACTTTTTTCAGTGACAAATGCAATTATATAAAATGTTATGCATTTCTTTTTGCATATTATAATTCACAGAAAGGGTGAGTGAAATGCAACTTTTTACGTTTGTCTTTTAAACAATCATGTACATATTTTTAGATATGACATAGCTCTAATACAGCTAGTACAATTTTCATGCATTTTTCTTTTGAAAAAGAAAAAAAACAGTAATATTTCCCAGTTTATTATAGTTTATGCCATAGATGTCATTGCCATTTCACTGAACTATTTTATATTTTCATACATTTTATTATTTTTGTCATTAGTTTTCTTTTGTGTTGGTCTAGACTTATTACTTGAGAAGTTCAGATGTCTTCACCATCCTTTAGAGAGGGCTATCTCTTCTTTCACAGACCACAACACATTTGCACATTTTAATGCCAGGTCAATTCAAAACAAACTAGACATTATATCAGATTTGTACAACTGACCTAACGTATTTTGGAGACCTGGTTAGATGACAACTTGGGAACATATTTTGCTACAACCATTCTTCCAGCTCTCTAGATTATTCACATCTCTAGACAGTGGTATAGCCATCTTTTTCTTCACTGCTTGTAATGACAATGGTAGTTGTTGAAAGTTGCAGTACCTTTAAGTCTATCCTCAGTGTATGAGTGAACTATAACTTTCTCCTGGTGTACCATCCACCTGGCTAAGTAGGAACTTTTGTGAAAAGGCTTTCTAATCTCCTCACTGACTGAGTACATTAGCACCCACATGATTAATCCGGAGTGATTTTGTAATGCCTCGGCTGGTGACAAGACAAATTAACTTGCCATGCAGCTCCTTAATCTACTGGTGAATTTTAGTTTTATGCAGGAAGCTCTATCAGTTACTCATAATCATCATAACTCCTTGAACTTATTTGCCCAAGTGCATCTTAATGAGCCCTATGGCTGAGGGCCTTGTAGTAACATTTGTTTCTTGGTCTGGCCATTACCTGCCTCACTTCAAGCTTTGGCTCTAACAGATTCAGTCACCTAACACTGAATTGGTTCATCGCAGGAAATTGTACAGCATCAGTCATGACGTTATGATCCCTTTGATGAACAGCTCCTAGAGCGGGTCAGTGCTGGTGAGAAAGAATGTCTTATCTTGGGCCAGTAACACAGCCATAACTGGTGCTCTGGGTAATGCTATCTCAGGACTGTGTATCCCAGATGTATCATCTAACATCAGCCGTAAGTACAACTTTGAGTTCTGCTTGTTATGAAAGCTGGGACAACAATTGGAGTGTAATAGTCAGGAATTGGCCTGCTTATGGATTTATGTTTTTTTTTACTGGGGTAGGACACAGACCACCAATAACCAATTTCAATTTATATGCAAGAACAAGACTCTTGGAAAAAATAATAATAAAATGTTAAGAATATATGCTATATACAATGAATCCAAGGAATTGTGTGAGGAAGTAAAAGAGTATTCTATGCAGAAAATCTAAATCTTTTAGGGACTTACAAGAAACAATGTGTACAATACAAAACGTTTTAGAATGCAGATAGAAAGCAGAGCTAGTAAAAATGAAATCAGCTTAACATTATGAGCACAGCATTAACACAGATATTAAAGTAGGGCAGAGTATACAGGATGAATAGTTAGGTAATGTGGCCAAATGTCAAGCATTTGCATTAGCTTTAAATGAACAAATAGGCTTTGATTTCTGTTCTGAAATTAGTTTAACTGATTAGACCATTTAGGTTGTTAGGGAGTGATTGTCAGCATTTGTGTGCTGGCAGTGAGAAGCTATGGTTAGTGTACCATAGCTTCATTCTGGGAATTTGTAGCATGGGTCCTGCTTTGGGGTGATTCCTGACATTTTAATGGGGTACTGTGCTGGACATTTGGCAGCAAGTAGCATTAAGATTTCTAGAAACAAATATTTAAGTAGAACTGATTGAGGTAGAAAGTCATCTCTTTGTTTCATGAGAAACAAGTTTGTCTTCTTGATTTGGGGGAGTTGGTGATTAAACAACACTTTCATTGGAGATAAATTGGAGGGATGCAGTATTTTTTTTGGAAGCTGCATCTATTAATGGAAGGCTATTCTCCACTTAAGCAAAAAGGAGTCATTTTACTATGGCAGATGCTGCCGAATGGGAAGAAGAAGTGGAAAATTGTATGAGGCAGAAAAGTAGATGACTGATTTTAGTTTTAGGTTCATAGGTAGGTACTAGGCTATCTGCCTGAAGGCATTTATAAGCCTAGCCAGAATGTGTTGGCTTTTGCCGCCCCCTTAGATTAGTTCCCTGTGCCTCTGTCCAGCAGTGCCACTTAAGTGATCCACTGAATAAACTTTCTGTTTCCCATCCACTCGTCAAGGTTTCTCTTGAAGAGTGTTAGCGAGGAGCTCTGCCTAATGTAGATTGGAATCTTGTTCCAAAGCATGGGAAGTCTCTGGGACAGGAATCTATCCCTCCAGCACGTCCTATTTATTGTTGTGGTGAGGTTTAGATCCCTAGAGCATGTGGCTCGCGGGAATAAGGTTTTCTTTAGGTGGAGCATGTCCATCAATTCTGGGATGGACATGGCCTTGTATGTCAGGCAGAGATCATCTCTGAATAGGCGGTATGCAACCAAGTACAGCTGGAGTTTCTTCAGTCGAGCTGCATAGGGCATCTGTTTGAGGCCAGTGATCCTCTTGGTGAGGTACTTCTGTGGTCTTTCCAGCTGTTGCAGGTGTTTTGTAAGGTACATCCCAAATTGGGTGTTGTACTCTATGATGGGTCTGATGAGTGATAAGTAGAGGGGCACAATGACCTCTTTTGATCTGGATGCGAACCCTTTTGTGATTAGGTGGGCCACATAGAAGGATTTTCTAACCAGTTTGGCAATGTGATTATCAAAGGAGAGATTACTATCTACTTGGGTCCCCAGATCCCTTATTATGTTTTCCGTATTTAGGGGACTACCACCTATGTAGTAGTTTGTGGGTATTTTGTTTTTTCGAAAGGGGATGACTATGCACTTTTTGGCATGTAGCTTGAGGCCATGATTTTGACACCAGAATCCATCTCAGTTTTAATGTGGTTGAAAGTTCGGAGACTGGACTAAATAGACTTCAAGATATTTAAATGATGTAGGGGCTTCCATCTGAAGATTGTTTAGGTCTTTCAAATCAAGGATGCCGAGGTTTCTAATGAGTACCAAAAAGCATGGTTTTAGTTTTATTGGGGTTAAGAAGTAAGTTATTAGTTTTTACAAGCCTACACACTATGCTGAACACTAAAGTGAGGTCTCATGTAAACAAGGCAAACTTGTTTTGTCCACTGAGATTTCTGCTGAAATGAATCCTCTGGTAGCATTAAGTGCTGAGCAGGCTAGACAGTTCAGCCTGTCTTGTCACTGAACAATTTTTTTCCTAGCACTGTGAGGAAGCCACACAATTATTTGCAGAAAATGTTGCCAAAATCAAGCACCCCCTTCTTCCTTATACAATGTAAGGTGCATTGCAATAGTTTATATGCAGAATGCAATTACCTTTGCTGGGCTGGTTTTCATACTTACTCTTAGTGCAAAAAATCTGGACATAGACAGAAATAATGGGGGTCAAAGGCCCAAAAATAGGGACAGATTTTAAATATTGCTCCTATTGCTAGCATAACAGGTTTTGAACTATTATGTATTTTGTGAAGGATAGGAAGTCTAAAACTTACACACACGCATATATATATATATATATATATATATATATATATATATATATATATGTATATATATGTATATCAATATTTAGTATTACTTTGTGACTTCAATCATAAAAGATTTGCCAGAAAACTACATATGTTATGAGGAACAGACCAAAAATATGAGGCAAAAATCTGGACGTTCTGAGAAAATCTGTACAGTTTAGAGGTATGCCAGTGGTTTTAAATATCATGTTCTTGGGTACAGTGCCATCTTTATGCTCTACTTTATACAGGCTGTACTCTGGACCTGTACATTTAGTTAAATCTTGCATTGATTCTCTGCATCCAGTTATCTACTAAATTATCTGCTCTTCCTTGAGTATGGGAGTCTTCCACTCATACTAAAATAGGCACTTATTTAATACATTTTAGAATACCATCTCTTGATCTGAATACTTTGAAGAATTGCTACCTATGTTAAACATTTCTTTAATAAGTAAGGTTATAAAAAAGTTGTATATACAAACCTCTATTCCTATTTTCCAGAGCTAGCAATCCAGCAATGTTAATATTGGTTCTAGGTGATGGTCACTGTTGATGTAACACCCTGACCCCAGGTGCAAAATGGGGAAAAAGGAAGTTGATACCAGTGCTGATGCTGACTTAGTCTGGTTTTACACCAAAAAGAGTACTGAGATTGCTTTTATTTCTAGCATCTTCTTATAGTGAAAAATTAATTGGTATAGTCAATCCTGGCCCTTTTACATCTTTCAGTGGTTTCTTACACCATGGAACTGAGCAACTCAGGCCCTGTCACAGTATTTGATAATTTTTGCCTATTACTTCGCAAGCTATAATCACTGGGTAAATTCTGAGATTAATTCTTCCAGTAACCATATGCTGACTTTAGGTTCGTCAGGGCTCAATTTTGGCTCCACTTGTTGTCACAGTGAATACGATAACTTTGTCTTGAATAACAACCCTGAGTGGTATTTGTTATGAATGCCATGCTAATAGCATCTAGCTATGAATCTCCTTCTCCGCTGAACCGGCCCCCATTCTTTCTTGATTGTCTCAGAGCCAACGAAAGCTTAGCCTATCACTTCATGTCACTGATGTCACTACTCATTCACTGCATTTCCCCCTCCATTCCCACTTTATTTTTTTAATTTGCATCCTGCAGTCATGATGTAGGTGCAATTCTTGATGATAGAACCATGTAGTATTGGTATAATTCCCCCATTAACCATAATGGTGGATTGTTGTGTACACTTTTATACATTACTAGATCTGAAGAAGCGTGTTTATACACGTGAAAGTGCTTATTCTGTCTTGTTCGTGAATAAAATAAGTTAATTTTTAGTAGCTTAGTGGTCCTTCCTTGTTTTTTTTGTTGGACTATACTTCGTTTTCTGGGTTTGGACCTTTAAGCAGCAGAGCACGACTTTGGTTTGTTCTGACATTACTAGTTTACTTCATCCACTATTTTCTGTATTTTTGTGTGTTTTTTCTACTAGTTTTCATTGTATAAACATGTTTTGGGGGGTGTAAACTTTTTTTTTTTTGCAAAGCACTGACATTTTTTCTGAGATGTTAATTACTTATTTTTTTACACACACTAATACACATGGATGGATATTTAGTGGATATTATTAGACAGATGTAGTTTTATATTTATAGCGTTCTAGTTTGATTATGTTTATGCTTAGATAATCGTGTGTTTTTCTTTTTTTTTCACTAAATATTTTTTTTATTATTTCAAATAAGATGTCTTAAACATTACATGAAATAAAGATAAATAACATATTTACAATTCTAAAACATTACTAACTTCAAACCATTATATAACTATTTACATTGGTGTCTATGCAAATAACATTGAAATTCTATATTATATAGAGTTAGAAACATAAAATGATATATCTTCTTCGATATTTTCAAGTATTTCCAGTACTTTCATCCAAGACTAATAGTAAGAAGTAGATCTTTTAGTTCTGTTCTTCACTGTTAATATTTCCATGTGAGCAACTGTTGTTGTTAAAGTCTCAAATTCCTTGAACGTAGGCGAAGCCTCATTTTTCCAGTGTATAGTTATGATTTTACGTGAAATTGCCAATAGTGACCATAGGATTTTCGTGTCTTTTTTTGGTACACAGTTTGGAATAGGAGAGTTGAATAAAATTAAAGACTTTGTTAATTGAAAATTATCATTATAAACAGTCTGAAAAAAATAATTAATGGATTTCCAGTACATATTGAGACATATACATTCATAAACAACATGCTGCCAATCTGCTTTTATCTTGATATGGCATCTCCAACATTGATCTTCAATAGAATACATTTTTGCTAACCTATGTGGTGTATAGAAACTTCTGTGTAGATATCTCCAAGTGAATAATTGCCAGTATTTTGATAATGTAGAAAATTTGGAAGATTTTAGAATATTACTTTTTTCTTCTTCAACTGGAGGATGGTTGTTTATTAAAGTATAATAATCCCAGTATGATTTTTCATGATAGTTTTTTGTTTTAACAATTTTATAGATATTAGACAAATAACCTGTACCCTGATAAGGCTGTTTTGTGATAAGAATAAGGTATTCAATGAGTTTTGGAGCTTCATGTCTAACTGAAGGTTGCATTTGTTCTATTTTATTTATAAGAAAATGCCTTAGATTTTGTAAAAACAGCCAATTGTCTTTATTTATATTATAATTATAAATTATCTGTTCCTTTGTTAGAATTTTCCCTTTCTCTACAAGTTGATGCCAAAAGAGTAATGTTTCTTCTTTAAGTATATTTATTTTAGATATTTGGAATGTATCTAGAATATTTGGTGTAAAAGCTATAGGGAAAATAAGAAAAATCCAAGAATTAATTTGTTTATATATGTTCTGAACACTGAAAGTGTAGAACTTACATAGTTTGATGGCAATTTATTAATATTATTCATTTTCCCTAAAAAATAATCTTTTAACATTCATATAAGGGGTGATGGTATTACTGTTAAGTTGTCTTGTATGTGATTATAATTGATTTCTATGTAAATCTGCTCATGGGCTTGTTTCCATATAGGTGTGCATGAATTATTTAACCATAGTGTTATGTTTTTAATAACAGATGAGGTAATATATAAATCAATATCCGGTAAATTAATTCCACCATCTTCCCAATCTGGCAAATGTTTATTTAAGGCTATGGGTTTATTTGGAAACCATAGAAAATTTAAAATTAGTTTATTGTATCTTTGAATAATATATTTGGGAGGTGGCAATGAAAAATTTTGTATTAAGTATAATATTTTGGGAAATATGATTATTTTAATAATATATAATCTGTCTGCTGTTGAAAAGATATATTTATTCCAGTAACCAATTGTTTGTTATATTTTGTCTAGTATTTTATTATAGTTAAATATTAGAGAATCTGTTAATTCATTGAGTAGATTTATTCCCAGATATAATAATTTACTTTCTGTTACTATATATTTGGAAAATCTTTTGTTTATATTATTTTTTTTACAATTACAGGGCATAATTTTAGTTTTGTTTTCATTAAATTTTAAGCCTGAAATATTTTGAAATTTATTCATGGAGTTAAATAGAGCATTCAAAGACGCATTTGCATCTGAGAGAGTTAATAGTATGTCATCAGCAAAGAGTTCGATTTTAAGGTTTAACATTTTATTAATACAAATGCCCTTTATGTTATTGTTTGATCTGATTTGATTTGCAAAGGGTTCTATGAGTAATGCAAATAACAATGGTGATAAAGGGCAACCTTGTTTAGTTCCCTTTTTTATTGTTATAGGGTCTGATCTATATGATCCCAGTTTAACATATGCAGTAGATTTTTCATATAGTATTTGGATAAGATTATTAAAATTAGAAGGAAAGTTATATTCTTTTAAAACTAGTGAAAGAAAGTTCCAATTAACCGAATCAAAAGCTTTATTAATATCTAATGAGATTACATTTAAATTTAGGACTTTCTGTTTGCTATAATCTATTAATGTTAGTATTCTTTTAATATTATCTGAAGTATTTCTTCCTTTAATAAAACCTGTTTGATCTTTGTGAATTAAGAAAGGAAGAAAGTGTTTGATCCTATCTGCGTATAGCCATAAACATCTTGTAGTCTATATTGAGTAATGATATTGGCCTATATGAGGAACACTGTTTCTCATCTTTATCTGGTTTGATAACTGGGGATATCAATGAATATTTCCAAGAGGGTGGTATATTCAAATCTTTATTGGCTATATAATATACTTTTAATAATAAAGATATGGCTTGATTGGGTATTAATTTATACATTTCTGGTAGCATATTGTCTGGGCCAGGTGCTTTATTTGTCTTGAGCTTTTTAATTTGTGATTTTAATTCTGTCATATTGATTGGTTTGTTTATAATGTCTATTTGTTCTTGTGTTAATTTAATATGAATATTGTTTTCTAAGTATTTTTTATATCCTTAATAGGTGTATCTTGAGTATTTATGGAATTATCAATGTTAAATTGGAGTCTGAATGCTTCTAAAATATCATTTAGTTAACTCTTTTGTTAGTATTGGGAATAAATATTTCTTTTATTTGCTTAGATTTCATTATTTTTTTGTTCTATTAGTTAAGTATCTCAGGTGTGCTGAATTAGTAGAGTATTTTTATCTTTTCTAAGTTAATCATAATCTTATGGTGTAGAAATTCTGTATACTTCTTATTGATTTGTGTAAGTTCTTGAACTTGAGTAGCATTACCCTTTTGTATTTCCAGTTTCAATTTATCTGCTTTGTTTTGTAAGTCTAGCATATCTTTATTCCATAACTTCCTTTTATTTATGTACCAGGATAATATCTTCCCATATGTAACTGCTTTTAATGAATCCCAGACATATATTTCTGAAATATCTTCTGTGTAATTTATTTCTAGAAAGTTTTTGATTGTTTCTTCATAAAATTCTTTGAAATCTCTCAATTTTGTGATATAGGAAGGTATCCTAGTAATGAGATTTGAATAAAATGGTGTAAGCTCTATCTCAAAGACTATGGCATTATGATCAGATAAAGGACAATTTATGATTTTGACTTTGTCAATTTTTGTTATTAGGTCATTGGCAAAATATATTCTATCAATTCTAGAGTTAGTTTTATATCTATGAGAATAAAATGTGAAGATTAGTGAGTCTGGTTCTGCAAATTCATTTATATCTTTTAAATACAATGTATCTATAAATTTTGATAGTGCTTTAGAGATGGGTTGTTTTCTTCTTTTGGATTTAGAATCTGTATCTTTTTCATTCATTATACAGTTGAAGTCTCCTGCCAATATCAGGCTACCCTTAGTTAAATGAATTATCTCTTCAAAATGCTGTTTAACTGTTTTTAATCCTAGTCCTGGGATCCAATATAGATTTACTAATGTATAGATTATCTTATTTAACTCTATTGAAACTAGACAAAACATACCTGATGTATCTTGATGAGTAGTAATTATTTTAGGTGTTATAGTTGAGTTTAGTATAGCTACTCCTCTTTTTGTTTTGTATTGAGAGTTTATTAGTACTGTGTAATTATTAATATTTAAGTTGTTTATATCTCTATCTAATAAGTGTGTCTCTTGTAAAAGACTATTTGTGGTTTATGTAAGTTTATGTACTTGAATAGGCTTCTCCTTTTATTACTATTATTTAGACCATTAACATTTATGGATAAACATTTCATTTCCTAGTTTTGAGTTTGTTTTATGTGTAAGTTTATGTAAATATTGTTTATTCTTAGTTCCATCTTGGATACAGAATTCAAAAGTTTTTCTTGTATGATTTTTGCATGTTTCTGAGTGACACCAAAGTGATAGAATAAAAAAAAACAAAGAACTTCCAAACTTGTAATTCTTAACCTTAAAAACCATTCCCTATTGCTATGAGGTAATATATTTGTTTGGATAGTGAATCTAACCAAACAAACTTTCTACCCTCACAAATAATATTTGGATCAGTTTCTCTTATCCTCTTAGTTTTAAATAAAGATAATTGAATAATATATTAAGATAATCTAATCAGCTAAAATATATACATATATTCTTTACTCATCTTATTGTAATTCAATAATACTTACTTCTAAGCAGGTTTCAAAAAGGTACAAATATTTAGATTAAGGTAGTATCATTTCAAAATAATTTAGGGTATTAATAAGCATCATGTTAAAATCTATAACTGTATATTTCATATATCTGTTGAAAACTATTTACTGACATTACTGTATAATACAGTACCATTGTTGTGCAATTGTTTTAGACTACTCAAGTCCGAAACCAGTGTTTAAATTAATATTTGCAAAGTCATATTGGAATAAAAATATGAATAGTTCTGAAACCACATCATATTTCATGTTTAACATAAACTGAAATGCGATACAATGTATAAGTATATTAATATTTCTTTAGTAGACATTAAATATGTTCCTCTGATTGCATTTTTCAGCTTTTCAATAACAATTCCCATGGCTGGAGACAACAAGATCACAATTTAGACAGCTCCCTTATCCAAGAGACCACTCATAATGTTGTTACCTGATTGAGTGTCTTGTTGCCAACACTTCCATCAACCCTCAGAGGGACCCTGCACAATGAAAACTGACACAGTACAGAGGTAAAACTGCAGCGCACTTGACCACACCCTCAAAGCAAACATCTATGTATATCACACATCAACTCCCACAGCTTAGACTGACACCCAACCTGTGAGTCTATCTGCTGACAACAAGTGCTGGAGATACAATCCTGACCTACTCAACACCAGTAATTCAATCCTATGACTGAACAAAAGTATACTGGAGAACACATCAGTGTGTTTTTCTTGATTTTAGTTCTTGTCAAAAACTTGATGAAGGCTTTATTGCATTAGTTAGCAGAAAGCAATTTTAGTTAAAAGTCTTTTTATGTTTATCTTTTTATGTATATGTTATGCTTTTCTTAATACCTGATCTTGGGATGTGGGCTGCAAACAGATATATAGTATTTCCCTTAAGAAGGATTTAGTTTGATCTAATCAGTAGTAGTGTGTGGGGATGGGTACTTGCAGTTCTAAAATGCACTTTTGCGGCCCTGTTTATATTGTTTGCCATGAACAGGCTTTTTACACCCTACATATATTTCCACACCTACTTCTAAACATATAAAAGCGGATATGTTTAACATTGTTAAACTATTTCTGATTGTTTATTACTGAGGATCGCTTTTCTGTGACAAATAAAGGCTTGTTGCTTTGGAACAGTACCTGGGTTTCATGATTTTTTGGAAATTATTGTGACTGAGCTCATCAATAAAGTATTAAGACCACTAGTTTCTCTGTTCTTTGTTTTTTCCTCAACATTCATGGTGGTGAAGTTGGAACTAGACAGATTCATATACTTGTTTATTACTTATATTCATTTTTTTTCTTGATGACAGACTGATATTCAAGAAGGACTCAGCTGTTCTCAGGGTATCTTTTTTCTACTTGAAAAATATAACATGGATAAAACATTAGATTGCATCATCAGACCTATCATTAGTGAGTCGTGCTCTAGTACCTTCTCTTTTTTACTTCCAGTACCATAAACCTTGCTTTTTCTGAAGGGAACCTGGTTTTACTGCTGCAGGTACAGATTTCAACATCTGCCATGTAACACCTTTGATCTGTGGGAAGAGAACCCATCCCCAGCAATAAGAGAAGTGACAGTGTGAGAGGTAGAATCTGTTCAGGAGTAGAAGCACTGCTAAGATTATTACCTTTTAAAAATGAGCACATTCTTTCTATCCATAATGGTTCTGGAATCACATTCTCAAAAAATCTCATTCCTCATTTAAGTGCTCATGCCCACATCAGACAGCTCATAAGGTGCACCTGCCCTGGAGTGGATTGTTGTGTTGTGACAAATAACCTTAAGTTCTTCAGTTAATGGAACCATTTTTTTTTCTATGCATTTAGAGTTCCTTAAAAAAACTATTTCTCTAACTCAAGAAAATACCAGTTTAGAAAACTCGTATCTATATTGCACGGAATGTAAGCAAAACCTTGTATTAGCTGCCAATTATCTTCTTTACTTTAAAGTTAGACAGATAAAACAATCCTTACTTATCCAGTATCAATATTGTGCTGTCCTGTCATTTAAATAAACAAAAGCATAACAGAGAGTTACACAGAATGAGGACAGTATAGCTGAAAAACTACTTCTTTGTAAGGGAGACTTTACATCACTTAAATGCAACTATAGGCAGAAGTTGAATGGCCATATATTTCATCATTTCTCAATTATCAATGCAAGCAATAATGTATAACAGGGAGGACTCTACAGGGAAATAAGGGATTGCCTGAGGGTGCTGTGAGATGTTAGTTCTCCTCATCCTTGGAAGGTCTGTTATTTCCCTGTAACACCACCCTGAAATTAAGCTGTTTTATATTTATTTTATTATTAGTATATATATATATATATATATATATATATATATATATATATATATATATACATACACACACATATTATAAATAACTGAACAGCAACATCACTGACACTCAAATAATCAGCAAAACTCTGATAACTATATATTCAATTCAGTGTGCAGTAAAACAAATCAAAGAAATCTGTTTTTTTACTGGAGAGAAAAGACACCTGCACCCCTATGTGAGAGGATGTGCTCCCACTTCCTCTGATAGTTATATGTTCCAAGTCCAAGGTTATGCAGCAGTGTTTACACATTTATAGGATCATAGGAAATTACTAGGCTATCAACCCGGAGATCATTTCAAGTCTAGCCATTTCATCTAAATGTAATACCATAGGTGTGCTAGTCAATACCCAAGATTGCATTTAGTAATGACTGCCCATGTCCAGGAGGGTTGTGGGCAGTATCCCCAGTAAGAATTTATGGTGAACCATCCACTTGTCCAGGTTCTTCTCAGACAGTGTCATAGAGGTGCTCCGTTTCACATGAATTGGTAGCCTATTCCAAAGACATGGCAGTCGCTGGGAGACAAATCTGTCCCTCCAGCATGTCCTATTTAAGTTGCAGGCCATATTTAGGTCCCTGGAATGTGTAGCTCTAGTCCTGCTTGATTTATGGATGTGCAGCAAGTTCATTAGGTTTGGTTCTGAGATTGCTCTGTAAGCCAGGCATAAGTCTCCCCCAAGAAGTCTATATGATACAGAGTATAGTGACAGGGACTGTAGTCAGCCTATGTATGGCACATGCTGGAGACTCTTGATCTTCTTTGTTAGAAACCTCTGAGGTCTCTCCAATTGCTGCAGGTGATTTGCACAGTACACGCTGAATGGGATGTTACACTCACACACTCCCCATTTCACTATGTTTGATGACCTGTGGATCAATAAAATACTCACCTAACTGACAGATAAACAAATATCCATAAGTATTTAATGCAAACTAATTCCTCCACATAATGTTAGGACCTAGTCTCCGAGATGTACTGGATTTCCAGTCCTGAACTAAAAGCAGGAGTGTAGCAAGGGTGGTGTGAAGGGGGCACAGGCACAATCTGAGTGCTGTTACTGCATTATTTTTGTGCTGTCACTGGTAGGGAGGGGTGTGTGTTTCAAACTACTGTGAGCAGTCTATTGAAGTTTTTTTTTTGCTCTTCACTATGAGCAAGGGGGTGGGGTGGGTGCTAGTTCAGGCACTGGCTCAGGGCACTGGGTGATCCAGCTACACCTCTGCCTTAAAGTATCAAACCTTGAATTAGAGAAAAATTCAAGGAATTTTAGTAAGAGAAGCTTAATGGTATAACCTTGGGAGTCCCAAGTATTTTTCAATTTTTAAATAAAAAGCTTGCTAATTAAGACATACTAGTATCCAAGTTCAGTTCAGTAAATCCAAAATACCACACATGGATGTGGTCCTTCCCATAGAAAAGAAAGGTAGTTTATTCCTAAATGGTGAATGCTTTTTACCCAAGTGTAGTGCTTCGTCAGATGTATTTTGTACATGCAAAGGCACTGTACATATACACATTTCAGAATACCAGTGAACCAGTCCTGAATGCTGAGGGAGGGAAACGGAGCAAAAGAGAATACAGGATTGGCCAAGGATTAACCTTTAACTGACATATGCATCTGGAATGGCTGATAGAGTGTGTGACTGTAACAGAGGAAAAGAGGAGGGAAAAGGCCAATAGTGTGGAGCTAGAGGAGAAGAAAATGATTGGCTGATGAGTGCTAGTGGGCATGCGTGCATTGGTAGAACAAAGTGAATGTGGAATGGTGGCGGGAGTGTTTGGAAGAATGGAGACTAGATGAGAGGAAGCTAGTAACCAGCTTCCAAAGATAATAGCATTATCTGAGAGTTGCTCATTGTTAAAGCTTTTTCTCATGAAATTCAATGGAACCATTAAGGATTGGTCCAAAAACATAACAATGAAAATACAAAGATAACGGTGTACATAGGTAGCTTGCTAGAACACAGTTCCAGTATATGCACTATTCCACTGATATTACTAAATCCCAAGTGCCTTGATAGATTCCAACATGTAAACTTAACAATTGAATAAACTCCCAAGTATAAGCCCACCACCATGAAGCATACACCTACCATTCCCAGCAAAACCTAAATTCATTTCCAGCTGTAGACATTACAAAGTCTGACTGCAAGCTTGTTGCCATAAAAGCTATAGTTTTCTTAGTTGAGATTTTGGAATGGTACCCTGCATAGTGAGCATTCCTGCTGAGCCTTACTTCATATAATTTGAGGCTTCCTCCATGAGCATTCTTGCTTAAATACAGTCTTGGTTAAATGACGCAAGGTGATTCTTTATGGTACCATAGAAGACCCCTTAAAGACTGTATCATTTTTATTAGGATAAGTTTGGTGCATATGGGAATATCACAGCACTGTGGTCAAAGCAAACAGAAGGGGCGGGGACAACATTCAGCTTACCACAGTTAGAAAGGCTTTCCTCTTGCTGGCATTTTTACCCATTCTTTGAGAGTATTATAGTTTCTGAAGTTTTTGTACAGAATTATTGGTTAAGGCATAATCAAATCATATTTACACTTTTGCAGAAATACCATTTCTTCCATAAAACTAATCCTCTGTTTTAGAATAGCATCAAAAAATCATCACTTCCAATGCCTTCTATTTATGAGTGGTCATGCACTCATTTATCAGGTCAGCCTAACTGCTTTACAACATTTATCTTGTTACTATGGTACAAAATCATCACAGATCATATACTGTTTAAGTCATCATCATACTCATTCTCCATTTAAAACAATCATCCTTTCAGTATGTTCACTTGTGTATCATATTTATAGTATAATCAGATGAAACAAAACCTGCATAATTTTGTTTTCGTAGTGATAATTCCTCATCTGTCTTGGTAACTCCTTTAAACTTCTTTTTTCTTTCTTATACATTCACATTTTCTGTTATTAGAGCTGATGTTTCAGACTCTCTATTATACACCTGCCACTCTGTCATTCAAACTACTGCAAGACTATTAATAAAATCCTCAACTAGCTAAATAGGCAAACAGTTACTGTAGGAACATAGGAACAATACTAGGAAAGCAATCACGGAAGACATAAGATGCTCAGCCATATACACTTGTTAACAGACACACTTGGAAGTTCTTGCCACCCTTTTAAGCACTTAAAAGTACTCACCTTCCAACTTGACCAGGGCAGTGCATGACAATCCTGGTGTGAACGTATGTCTACCTATCCAGTCATCAAGACTTGCCATGTAGGTAGCTAAAGTGCAATTCATTTGACCCATAATGTTGACTTCTTCCATAGGCTGGGAATACATTGAATTAGAAACATATTCCTCCAGAGTGAATTATTTGTTGGCGCAGTTTAAGTGTCTAGTTGTTTGCAGAGACATTGGTTTTGCAAGGCAATATAAGCTCATGAAGAACTGAGTATTCTATGGCTCAAAAAGACATTTTATTTATATATATATATATATATATATATATATATATATATATATATATATAAATAAAAATCTACATCCATTTTACTGTTTTCTCCTCAATTTTTTATGTGCATTGTTTTTAATCTTATTGTGTTATCTTAATGGAGCTTGTAATATAAAGTATTGTGTAACAGCTATATCCATTTTACTGTTTTTCCTCAATAATTTTTGAGTATTGTTTTTAATCTTACTGTATTATCTTAATGAAAATTTTCTCCCTGGGCCTCTACTGAAAATGGGTTTCTTGCCCAGTTGGACTTTCCCGGTAAACAAATGTAAAATAAAAATAAATAGATAAACATAGGTCACCTAGGCGCAGCCAAATATACTCTTCAGCATAAGAACATTCATGCTAATCTCTTGGGATAGCTGAAGGATTTAAGGCCTTTAATTTTCTTGGGTAGAACTCTGAGGCTTTTCCAGCTGAACAATATGCATGACTGAATTGATGCATACTAAATGAGGCAGTGTATCCACTCATGGGTCTGATAAGGAAAGAGTTCAGTGGTAGCATGACCTCTTTGAATTCTGATGTTCCCTTGGTAATTATTTGAATCAGATAAAAGGACTTCCTGACCACTTTGGAAACAATGATAGATGAGAGAGAGTTGCCCACATAAATACCCAGGTCTCTTATGACAGTGTCTATTTGAAGAGACGTACCATTCATAACACATCAGGTGAAAGCAGCTTTTTTGCCAAATGCTGCTATGCTGTACTTTTTTATATTTGCCATGAAACTGTTTTTTGATACACTAGGTATGTGCATATTCCAGCATCTGCTGGAGCTGTTTAATATCAGTGGGTGAGTGATGACAGTGCCTGCCTAGGAGTTATCAGTAAACATGGTCAAACACACTTTTGGGATATTGGTTTGAATATCTGCAAAATAAATGCCAAATAGGTAGTTACAACTGTATATTCAGAGGTGGTACCGGCAACTTTCACAACTTGTGATCTGTTGGATAACCAATTTATAATCCAACAGACAATGTAGGCGTTTACAGTAAGTTTGTCAAAACACAAAAAAGTGAAAACAGCAATCTGAAAACCATAAAAACACACACAAACAATTTTTTTTTTTTTGCAGGCAGCAACCCCCCCTCCCAGAAGCACCACTCTCACCTGTGTGTGTGTGTGGTACATAATTGAATGCCTTCAAATAAATGTACAATGAATTGCATATCACAAACAAAGTTCTTTCCAGTTACATATTGGTCTCTTACAAAAGTACTAGCATGGAAAGAATAAAGATACATTTACTGTATGTGTCTTACAAGCTGAGCGCCTTTAAAATTTTGAACACTTTAGTCATTTAAAGTAATAAAACTATCATGCGTCTAAAGTAATAAAACTATCATGTCCCATGTTTCAGTTACAATAGTCTCTTAATGCACCTTATAAAGTCAGCAAATAGGAAACATGCTCACTTCCTGAAAATAAAGAATTCAGAAGTAATATAACCCAAGAAGCCAAAATGTGCAACTACTTTCTAGATAGGGTAGAGTACCTAACTGAGGGGCAGGTGTGCAAAAAGCAGACTTGTTTGAAAATAACCATTCAGATGAGGTTGTTTAGGGAATGTTTGCTTCTCTCAATGTGTGATGGTCGGGTTACCTTTAGTTTATTGAATGCCCACTTCATCGACACTAGCTTTGCCGACACGTCACATTACTGACAAATGGAAAGACAAGGTTTCCCACACGGTAAGTAACCATTTGGCCATCTACCTGAACTTTGCCCCTTACCGCCACAGTAGTGCATTCTCGGAGTTGGTATATTTATTAAGGAGGTGTGGGGGGAGAAGCCTCCCCACATCGGTGGGTTTGTTTTATTGGTAGTTCCTGAAGTCGGGATGGCCAAACGGTTACTTACCATGCGGGAAACATTGGCTTTCCATTTGTCGGTAATGTGACATGTTGGCAAAATTAGTGTCAATGAAGTGGGTGTTTGATAAACTAAAGCTAACCCATGACAGTCAAGCAGTTCACTATATTAAGTAAAAAAAGATACAGAGGGTAAAGCTCCATGCCATGTAGGCAGCTTTTCTCCCTATACACACAAACACACCAACAAAAACATTAGCTTTCACAGGTTTTGTGAAAATTCCAGTTTTGATTTTTTTTTAATGAAATAGCATTCTCACATTTCTCATTCATACTAACACCTAAGAGAGTGAGAGAATTAACGGAAGTTGTGACATATACCACTGTACTTAGTAAAAAAGGAATTTAAATGGTGGCAACAAGTAATGTAAATTGTTAAGCTTGTATTATCACGTTACAGCAACAAGTTCAGAGGGTCATCCCAGTTTCTTTAACGTGTCTCTTCCCTATCCAAAACTATTAACCTTGGATGCAGGAGTAGAAAACAAAAGAAAAACGATTATATAAAATTTTCTTAAATTATCAATGACTGACTATGTAAACATCTGTAGCTTTACTAAAATTTGCATAAATGCACATGACTACATAAAAATATTTAACTGTAATAAAGCAGGAGAAGCATAAAATAAAGGCCTGAAGATATGCTTGAACAATGGAGCAATGAGAGTCATTATCTAATGACCTCTTTCCCTTTTACCTTCAGGTCACAATTTAATTTTATCTTTTGATCTCAGAAATCATATACAATTTCCAGCTTTGTATGAGCAGTGTCTGCAAGAAAAAAATGAAAATTTTAAATTAAATATCAACTGGCTTTCTTGCAGTAATATCTTGCAAACATAGTTTTTATCCCAACTTCTGTTGCAGAAAATATTCTCTGGGTTGTAGAAATGCCCACCAAATATGAAAAATGATATTTGAGAAATAGCAGAATGTCATATGAATAGATGGTTAATTGGTTGTGTTAAGGCTATGACTAAAAAGTTGGATTAGCCTCTTAGCATGTTGTACCTATGAAATGATGTTACTCAAATGGAATGCATGAACATTAACTATGTGCTCAAAGACAGCCTCTCACCAAACTTCAAGTTTCAAAATACGGGGTCAACTATGTAACAGCAATTCAGGCCATGAAATCTGTCTTTGCTAGCACACTATCCTCATATGAATATGAATTCAGAAATCAAAACAGGGTAAGAAACTTCTCTGTGTGGAAGATTTTCAGTCCATATATATCTAGTTAATCACTCTCTATTAATCAGATCAGACAAAAGTAGTAGAAGTAGCGAAATTAAACTCGTCTTAACTAAAAAAAAATAATAAAACATATATAGTTGTACAGAATTACTAAGTATTCGAAAGTAATCCAAGCAAGGCAGGTAGTCTGTTTCCAGTCGAAAATCCTTTATTAAGTATACAGACAAGCGATCCAAGTAAAACAAAAATAGAGTAATAGTTTCCTGACAAGCTTTCTAAATATATATATATATATATATATATATATATATATATATATAGATATACTTTTTAATCAGGCAAAGGACTGGTTTATTGTGCTATAAAACAAAGTGTTATTGGTACACGTGTTAAATTCACATCCCATCCCCCATCAATGTGACATTCGAGCTGGTCCTGCCCTATTTAGTAGCTGTCATAATAATATAACCCTTATGTACTTTAAATAAAATTTATAATGTTGTGGTACTTCTTATTTAACCAGATTATTAAGTAGATTATTAAGTCTGTGATTTTATCCAAGACAATATACTACATGGCTGGAAATATATCAACCTTAGTCCATTTGGCAATCAAAAATATTAAAAACATATACATATACACTTTGCATGTAAAAAATCAATTGTAAAAATCATAGCCTATTTTCATAATCTGTTGTTCACAAAGATCGCTTTCATCCTTCTAGACTTCTTCAGGTTTGTGTACAAGAACCCTAAAAACTATCTATATAAATATATATAATTGTATAATTAGTATTGTTGTTACACATAATTTTGAATAAAGTGGAAAAAAGAGAACCAGAAAAAGAAAAAAATAATAAGAAAAAATGTATGATGATGGAAACAAAATATACACTTAAATTACAACTGATTTAAAATGATATTTAAAACCAACTGGTAGAATAAAATAAAATAAAATTAGTCATGTAAATAATGTGGCAATTTTCTAAGTTCCAGTGCACATTTAATTGAACAGTAGTGGTTTAGCCAGGTTTCCTAGGAGAGTTCAGCTTTAATTGCCACAGGAGTTCATGTTTCTCATGAAAATCCAGGATGTCTCCTTCAAGATCACCCATGTCTATGAATGTGATGCATTCTATGTGGGCAAGACTGTAAATAAACTCAAGCTTAGAATTTCATGTCATCTGTCAGAAATCCGCTCTGGATGTAAGCACCTTTCTCTTCATAAAAGACACACAGTTTTTAAGTTCCAGATCCAGGATCGCATAGATATGGATGATCTTGAAGGAGACATCCCAAATATTTTGGAGAAACATGAACTCATGTGGCAATTAAAGCCAAACTATTTTAGGAAGCCTGGACTAAACTACTACTGTTCAATTAAAAGTGCACTGTAACTTAGAAAATTGCCACTTTGTTTACATGACTAATTTTATTTTATTCTACGAGTTGGTTTTAAATACCATTTTAAGTCAGTTGTAATTTAAGTGTATATTTTGTTTCCATCATCATACATTTTTTCTTATTATTTTTTTCTTTTTCTGGTGCTCTTTTTTTCCCACTTTATTCAAAATTATGTGTAACAACAATACTAATTATACAATTATATATTTTTATAGATAGTTTTTAGGGCTGTTGTACACAGACCTGAAGAAGTCTAGAAGGACGAAAGCAATCTTTGTTAGCAATAGATTATGAAAAATAGAATATGATTTTTACAACTGATTTTTTATATGCAAAGTGTATATGTATATATTTATATATATTTTTTGATTGCCAAATGGACTAAGGTTGATATATTTCCAGCCATGTAGTATATTGTCTTGGATAAAATCACAGACTTAATAATCTGGTTAAATAAGAGGTACCACAACATTATAAATTTTATTTAAAGTACATAAGGGTTATATTATTATGACAGCTACTAAGTAGGGCAGGACCAGCTCAAATGTTACACTGATGGGGGAAGGGATGTGAATTTAACACGTGTACCAATAACACTTTGTTTTACAGCACAATAAACCACTCCTTTACCTGATAAAAAGTATATATATATATATATATATATATATATATATCTTTAGAAAGCTTGTGAGGAAACTATTATTGTATTTTTGCTTTACTTGGATCGCTTGTCTGTGTACTTAAGGATTTTTAGTAATTCTGTACAATTATATATTTTTTATTATTTTTTTTTTTTGACTTAAGACGAGTTTAAGTTAGCTACTTCTACTACATTTGTCTGATCTGATTAAATAGACTGATTAGCTAAAGATATATGCTCTGAAAACCTTCCACACAGGGAAGTTTCTTAAACTGTTTTGTTTTTGGACCCACTACACTTGTTTAGTGGGTTGTTTTGAGACTTTGGGGATACCACGGAAATTACTTGTTTTTTTTTAATGCAGAAATCCATACACTTTAAACAGATTAAACACATGTGGTATGTTGCACATGGCCAAATAAACGTTCTTGATTTTCTGCAATTAGGTACTATGCACATGACATATGACTTCTTCCTGAATAAACATGCTTTCTAACATGCTTTGCTATGGAATGAATCAGAGGTCCATTCAGTGCAATACACTACACTGGTAATATTTTACAACACTTTTTATTCCAGTTTGTAGTACTCCAAGCTCCCTGTTTTCTGAGTTTAATTTATGTATTTATTTTTTAATTAAGTATAAAGTGCAAGTCTTAAACTTACACTTGGACGAAGAGAGTACATTTTATTGTGAAACAGTACTAGAGTAGTATATGAGGCATAAGAAGGAAAAGCTGACAGAATTTAGAGGGGAGATCATAGGTTCAGAGGTAGGTACTAGGCTATCGGCCCTGGGGCCTATACATGCCCAGCCAAAAAGGTACTCTGGCTTTTGCCACCCAAGAAAATGATTTTCCTGTGCCACTATCGAGCAGCGCCACAGAGGTGATCCCCGGGGTGAATTTCCTATTTCCCATCCAATCATCATGACTTTTCTTGAAGAGTGATAACGAGGAGCTTTGTTTGATATAGATAGGTAGTTTATTCCAGAGTATGGGAAGTCTCTGGGACAGGAATCTATCCCTCCGGCATGTTCTGTTTATTGTGGTGACAAGGTTTAGGTCCCTAGAGCGTGTAGCTCGGAGGGATTGGGAATTCTTTAAGTGGAGCATGTCCAGCAGCTCTGGGTTTGACATAACTTTGTATGTTAGGCAGAGATCACCTCTGAGTAGCCGATATGCGACGGAGTAAAGCTGGAGTTTTTTGAGATGGACTGCGAAGGGCATCTGTTTGAGGCTGGTAATCCTCTTTGTGAAGTATTTCTGCGGCCTTTCCAGTTGTTGTAGATGTCTTGTGAGGTACATACCAAAAGGGGTGATGTACTCTATAATGGGTCTAATGAGTGATGAGTGGAGGGGAACAATGACCTCTTTTTTTCTGAATGAGAAACCTTTTGTGATGAGGTGTGCACGTAGAAGGATTTTCTGACTACTGTGGCAATGTGATTATCAAAGGAGAGACTGCTGTCCACCTGTGACCCAAGGTCTCTTATCACACTTTCGGTGTTAAGTATACTACCGCCTATGTTGTAGTTCATGGGTACAGAGTTTTTACCAAAGGGGATGACAATGCACTTTTTGGCATTGAGCTTGAGGCCATGGCTTTGACACCAGGCATCTGTCTCAGTGAGGCCCTTTTGTAGGATGTCCACATAGTTAGGAGTTTCGATTATGGCTTCTAGTTTGCAGTGATCTGTGAACTTCATTAGCCAAAGACCTTCTGTGTTAGCCTCTACTACAGAGAAGTAGATACCAAACAGGAGAGGACCCAGGACTGAACCCTGTGGTACTCCACTTGTCACTGGTCTGAAGTCGGATTTGGAGTCAGCTACTTTCACAGTGTGGGTTCTGTCAGTGAGCCAGTTGGCAACCCATCTTGTGACATAGGGATTTATACCTAGTTTAGTGAGTTTGTCTATAATTCCAGAGTGGGGGATGGTATCGAAAGCCTTGGCAAGATCTAGACAAGCTATGTGAACCACCTTAACCTTGTCTATGGCTTTGATGACTGCTTCAAAAAAGTCTATCACGTTTAGGAGACATGATCTGCCTTTTACAAACCCGAAATGGGTGGGGTCCAGAGTTTGGAGATTTACCAATGTCTGTTTATAAGTTCCATGATGATACGTTCCATGGCTTTGCAGACCAGGCTCATCAGGCTAATGGGGCGGTAGTTCCGGGGGTCCGTGGTGGCTCCCCCCTTGTGGAGTGCAACAACCATCTCTGTGCGCCATTCAGCAGGCGCAAAGTCTGAGGTGAGGCTATGACTGAACATGGTACTTAGGTGGGGTGCCAATTCGTTCTGTAGTTCGTGTAGAACGCAGCCTGGGATGTTGTCTGGTCCCATGGATGCTGTGTTCTTGGCTTTAGAGAGTGTGTTTTTTACCTGTGCAGCCGTGATTACAAGAACTTTGCATTTTTCCGGTATAGAGATGGGCTCTTTAGGGGGTGAGAGGGGGGTAAAGTTAGCACTGAACCTATCTGCCAGGATGTTGGCAATATCAGTTGGGTCTGTATATTTAGTGCCATTGTGCTGTAACTCAGAGCAGATCTGAGTGTTGCCATTGAGATTCTTGACATAGCTATAGAATGCTTTGTGGTTGTCTTTAGAATCAGTGGCAATTTTGTTTTCATAACTAGCTTTGGAGGATTTTATCAGGGATCGCAGCTTCTTACTGAGGCTGATCAGGGATCTCCTCCACTCTTGGGATTTTACTCTCTTTTGCAACAGTTTCTTCCTTCTGTTGTACAGTTTGTTTATGGCAGGGGACCACCAGACTGACTTCCTTTTTTTGAAGGATAGCATCTTGGTTCTGTTTGGGATAGCACAATCCATGCACTCATGTAAGTGCTTATAAAGTGCAATTGTGTAGGATTCAGTAGTTGTAACTGTATTGTCCATCTGCATAGGTGTCATGAAGTTCACCACTTCTGTCTTAAAAAGCATAAAGCTGGCTTTGGAGAAATTTTTTACCATGGTTTCCTTAATGGGGGCTGGGGGCAGGATGTGGATATCTAGGGTAATTAGCTTATGGACGGATCAGACCAATGAGGCGTTGACTTCAGGTGTGGAACACCGGTCACTCATGTTGGTAATGACTAGATCTAGGATATTGTTGCCCATGGTGGGGATGTGGATAAGTTGATTAAGGGCATTGGAGTTTATGAATTCCAGAAAGCATTGAGTGAAGGAGTTGGTACATGAATAGTTTTCACAGTTAATGGTGGGGTAGTTGAAATCGCCCATTATTAGGGTGTTTGGTTGAACCCTAATATTTTCCAATACATCAAGAAAAGAGGAGTGGGAATCCTGGGGCATGGTGAGTGATCTGTAGCAAGCTACAATTTGGACTGTAGTTTTGCCCAGAGTTAGTTGCACTTGGATAACCTCAGCTGCATTATGCTGAGCAACTAGCCTGGAGGTGTGATATCCTTAATGAATATGGACACACCTCCGCCTTTGGTGTTCCAGTCCAGGTTACATGGCCGAAAAGTGTGGTATGAGTTATAGCCTGGTAGTGCCGGGGTGCTCTCTGGAGCCTTGATCCAGGTCTCAGTCACTGCACAGATATCGATGTTCTCCATTTTAAGGAGTGCCTTGAGTGAGTGCATTTTGAGATTACTAAAAAAAAAAGGGGTGGGGGTTTTAATTAATTGGGGGGGCTATGTGCAATTTTTGCAGCTCCTTTTACGTGGGGAAAACTGAAAGAAAACTAAAGAGTCAAATTTATGAACATTTATATGAAATCAGAAGACAATATAACAAAAATGCACTGTATAGACACACTTTAAAATGTTCTCAAGCTTCATTTTCTTTTTTTGTTTTGGAAAGTGTCCCTAAGGAAATAAGGGGTGGTATGTGGGAAGCCAAACTAGAGTATAAAGAACTGTTTTGGCAAATAGTTTTAGACTCTACAAAATTTCCAGGTCTAAACGACATGCTTTCTATATCTTCAGTGCTTAAGCTTAGAGCAGCTAAATTATGAAATTACTCATTTATGCCACAGGGCAGCAATGTTGCACAACAATATATAGTTATACTATTGTAGATGTTTTTTTAAACTCATTTTGATGGATTTTATTGTTAATATTTTCATTTACAATCATGTCAAGTTAGAAACTAAAAATGTTTTAGGTGGATTATTAGGTACACTAGCAATGTACAGCTTTTGGAGTTTGTGACTTTACTGTTTTGGTCTCCGCTTTGAATAAAGTGTAATAATCGGGTTTCAGACCTTCATTTGGATTCTCCTAGCAAGCCTTTCGTTTTGGTTTTGGTATTTTTTGAGCTTGCAAATCCATCGGTTGTTTGGTTTTCTAACTATATATATATATATATATATATATATATATATATATATATACTTTTTAATCAGGCAAGAGACTGGTTTATTGTGCTATAAAACAAAGTGTTATTGGTACACGTGTTAAATTCACATCCCATCCCCCATCAGTGTGACATTCGAGCTGGTCCTGCCCTACTTAGTAGCTGTCATAATAATATAACCCTTATGTACTTTAAATAAAATTTATAATGTTGTGGTACCTCTTATTTAACCAGATTATTAAGTCTGTGATTTTATCCAAGACAATATACTACATGGCTGGAAATATATCAACCTTAGTCCATTTGGCAATCAAAAAATATTAAAAACATATACATATACACTTTGCATGTAAAAAATCAATTGTAAAAATCATAGTCTATTTTCATAATCTGTTGTTCACAAAGATCGATTTCGTCCTTCTAGACTTCTTCAGGTCTGTGTACAAGAACCCTAAAAACTATCTATAAAAATATATATAATTGTATAATTAGTATTGTTGTTACATATCATTTTGAATAAAGTAGAAAAAAGAAAACCAGAAAAAGAAAAAATAATAAGAAAAAATGTATGATGATGGAAGCAAAATATACACTTAAATTACAACTGATTTAAAATGGTATTTAAAACCAACTGGTAGAATAAAATAAAATAAAATTAGTCATGTAAATAATGTGGCAATTTTCTAAGTTCCAGTGCACATTTAATTGAACAGTAGTAGTTTAGTCTAGGTTTCCCAAGAGAGTTCAGCTTTAATTGTCACAGGAGTTCATGTTTCTCATGAAAATCCAGGATGTCTCCTTCAAGATCACCCATGTCTATGAATGTGATGCATTCTATGTGGGCAAGACTGTAAATAACCTCAAGTGTAGGATTTCATGTCATCTGTCAGAAATCCGCTCTGGATGTAAACACCTTTCTATTCATAAAAGATATACAGGTTTTAAGTTCCAGATCCTGGATCGCATAGATATGGGTGATCTTGAAGGAGACATCCCAAATATTTTGGAGAAACATGAACTCATGTGGCAATTAAAGCCAAACTCTTTTAGGAAGCCTGGACTAAACTACTACTGTTCGATTAAAAGTGCACTGTAACTTAGAAAATTGCCACTTTGTTTACATGACTAATTTTATTTTATTCTACGAGTTAGTTTTAAATACCATTTTAAATCAGTTGTAATTTAAGTGTATATTTTGTTTCCATCATCATACATTTTTTCTTATTATTTTTTTCTTTTTCTGGTTCTCTTTTTTCCCACTTTATTCAAAATTATGTGTAACAACGATACTAACTAATTATACAATTATATATCTTTATAGATATTTTTTAGGGCTCTTGTACACAGACCTGAAGAAGTCTAGAAGGTCGAAAGCAATCTTTGTTAGCAATAGATTACAAAAAATAGAATATGATTTGTACAACTGATTTTTTTATATGCAAAGTGTATATGTATATATTTATATATATTTTGTGATTGCCAAATGGACTAAGGTTGATATATTTCCAGCCATGTAGTATATTGTCTTGGATAAAATCACAGACTTAATAATCTACTTAATAATCTGGGTAAATAAGAGGTACCACAACATTATAAATTTTATTTAAAGTACATAAGGGTTATATTATTATGACAGCTACTAAGTAGGGCAGGACCAGCTCAAATGTCACACTGATGGGGGAAGGGATGTGAATTTAACACATGTACCAATAACACTTTGTTTTACAGCACAATAAACCACTCCTTTACCTGATAAAAAGTATATATATATATATATATATATATATATATATGGGTTCATGTCATACCCAAGACATGTTCAAATATATCGAATAGTCACACACGAAACCATTATCAACATTTCAAAACATATAACCGGTACCGTAACCGGGAAACTGCACAGTTATGCTACCAGTAGAATCAAGTACTTATACTTCCATATCCTATACTTCCTTACTTCCCCTTGCAGGACCCATGTTTTTTGTTCATGTTTTATACCTGTACTGTTTTCGTTTTCGTGTTTTGTGATAATTGAATATATATATATATATATATATATATATATATATATATTTAGAAAGCTTGTGAGGAAACTATTACTCTATTTTTGTTTTACTTGGATCGCTTGTCTGTGTACTTAATAAAGGATTTTTGACTTAGTAATTCTGTACAAGTATATATTTTTTATTATTTATTTATTTTTTTTTTACTTAAGACGAATTTAAGTTTGCTACTTCTACTACGTTTGTCCGATCTGATTAAAATAGACTGATTAACTAAAGATATATGCTCTGAAAATCTTCCACACAAAGAAGTTTCTTACACTGTTTTGTTTTTGGACCCACTACACTTGTTTAGTAGGTTGTTTTGAGACTTCGGGGATACCACGGAGATTACTTGTTTTTTTTTTTTAAATTCAGAAATCCATACACTTTAAAACAGATTAAACGCATGTGGTATGTTGCACATGGCCAAATAAACGTTCTTGATTTTCTGCAATTAGGTACCATGCACATGACATATGACTTCTTCCTGAATAAACATGCTTTCTAACATGCTTTGCTATGAAATGAATCAGAGGTCCATTCAGTGCAATACACTACAATGGTAATATTTTACAACACTTTTTATTCCAATTTGTAGTACTCCAAGCTCCCTGTTTTCTGAGTTTAATTTATGTATTTACTTTTTAATTAAGTATAAAGTGCAAGTCTTAAACTCACACTTGGACAAAGAGAGTACATTTTATTGTGAAACAGTACCAGAGTAGTATATGAGGCATAAGAAGGAAAAGCTGACAGAATTTAGAGGGAGATCATAGGTTCATAGGTAGGTACAAGGCTATCAGCCCTGGGGCCTATACAAGCCCAGCCAAAAAGGTACCCTGGCTTTT
The DNA here is from genome assembly GCF_019279795.1 of Protopterus annectens. Classification (NCBI taxonomy): domain Eukaryota; kingdom Metazoa; phylum Chordata; order Ceratodontiformes; family Protopteridae; genus Protopterus; species Protopterus annectens. The sequence continues at coordinate 262,363,901 of NC_056747.1, forward strand.
GCCACCCAAGAAAATGATTTTCCTGTGCCACTGTCGAGCAGCGCCACAGAGGTGATCCCCAGGGTGAATTTCCTATTTCCCATCCAATCATCAAGATTTTTCTTGAAGAGTGCTAATGAGGAGCTTTGTTTGATATAGATAGGTAGTTTATTCCAGAGTATGGGAAGTCTCTGGGACAGGAATCTATCCCTCCGGCATGTTCTGTTTATTGTGGTGACAAGGTTTAGGTCCATAGAGCGTGTAGCTCAGAGGGATTGGGATTTCTTTAAGTAGAGCATGTCCAACAGCTCCGGGTTTGACATAACTTTGTATGTTAGGCAAAGATCACCTCTGAGTAGCCGATATGCAACGGAGTAAAGCTGGAGTTTTTTGAGATGGACTGCGTAGGGCATCTGTTTGAGGCTGGTAATCCTCTTTGTGAGGTATTTCTGCGGCCTTTCCAGTTGTTGTAGATGTCTTGTGAGGTACATACCAAAAGGGGTGATGTACTCTATAAAGGGTCTAATGAGTGATGAGTAGAGGGGAACAATGACCTCTTTTTTTCTGGATGAGAAACCTTTTGTGATGAGGTGTGCCACGTAGGATTTCCGGACTACTGTGGCGATGTGATTATCAAAGGAGAGACTACTGTTCACCTGTGACCCAAGGTCTCTTATCACACTTTCGGTGTTAAGTATACTACCACCTATGTTGTAGTTCATGGGTACAGAGTTTTTACCAAAGGGAATGACAATGCACTTTTTGGCATTGAGCTTGAGGCCATGGCTTTGACACCAGGCATCTGTCTCAGTAAGGCCATTTGTAGGATGTCCACATAGTTAGGAGTTTCAATTATGACTTCTAGTTTGCAGTCATCTCCGAACTTCATTAGCCAAAGACCTTCTGTGTTAGCCTGTACTTCAGAGAAGTAGATACCAAACAGGAGAGGACCAAGGACTAAACCCTGTGGTACTCCACTTGGCACTGGTCTGAAGTCGGATTTGGAGTCAGCTACTTTCACAGTGTGGGTTCTGTCAGTGAGCCAGTTGGCAACCCATCTTGTGACATGGGGATTTATACCTAGTTTAGTGAGTTTATCTATAATTCCAGAGTGGGGGATGGTGTTGAAAGCCTTGGCAAGATCTAGACAAGCTATGTAAACCACCTTAACCTTGTCTACGGCTTTGGTGACTGCTTCAAAGAAGTCTAGCAGGTTTAGGAGACATGATCTGCCTTTTACAAACCCAAACTGGGTGGGGTCCAGAGTTTGGAGATTACCAATGTCTGTTTATAAGTTCCATGATGATACGTTCCATGGCCTTGCAGACCAGGCTCATCAGGCTAATGGGGCGGTAGTTCCTGGGGCCGTGGTGGCTCCCCCCTTGTGGAGTGGGACAACTGTCTCTGTGCGCCATTCAGCAGGCACAAAGTCTGAGGTGAGGCTATGATTGAACATGGTACTTAGGTGGGGTGCCAGTTCGTTCTGTAGTTCATGTAGAACACAGCCTGGGATGTTGTCTGGTCCCACGGATGCTGTGTTCTTGGTTTTGGAGAGTGTGTTTTTTTACCTGTGCAGCTGTGATTACAAGAACTTTGCATTCTTCCGGTATAGAGATGGGCTCTTTAGGGGGTGAGATGGGGGTAAAGTTAGCACTGAACCTATCTGCCAGGATGTTGGCAATATCAGTTGTGTCTGTATATTTAGTGCCATTGTGCTGTAACTCAGAGCAGATCTGAGTGTTGCCATTAAGATTCTTGACATAGCTATAGAATGCTTTGTGGTTGTCTTTAGAATCAGTGGCAATTTTGTTTTCGTAACTAGCTTTGGAGGATTTTATCAGGGATCGCAGCTTCTTACTGAGGCTGATCAGGGAGCTCCTCCACTAATGGGATTTTACTCTCTTTTGCAACAGTTTCTTTCTTCTGTTGTACAGTTTGTTTATGGCAGGGGACCACCAGACTGGCTTCCTTTTTTTGGAGGATAGCATCTTGGTTCTGTTTGGGATAGCACAATCCATGCACTCATGTAAGTGCTAATAAAGTGCAATTGTGTAGGATTCAGTAGTCGTAACTGTATTGTCCATCTGCATGGGTGTCATGAAGTTCACCACTTCTGTCTTAAAAAGCATGAAGTTGGCTTTGGAGAAATTTTTTACCATGGTTTCCTTAATGGGGGTTGGGGGCAGGATGTGGATTTCTAGGGTAATTAGCTTATGGTTGGATCGGACCAATGAGGCGTTGACTTCAGGTGTGGAACACTGGTCACTCATGTTGGTAATGACTAGATCTAGGATATTGTTGCCCCTGGTGGGGATGTGGATAAGTTGATCAAGGGCATTGGAGTTTATGAATTCCAGAAAGCATTGAGTGAAGGAGTTGGTACATGAATAGTTTTCACAGTTAATGGTGGGGTAGTTGAAATCGCCCATTATTAGGGTGTTTGGTTGAACCCTAATATTTTCCAGTACATCAAGAAAAGAGGAGTGGGAATCCTGGGGCATGGTGGGTGATCTGTAGCAAGCTACAATTTGGACTGTAGTTTTGCCCAGAGTTAGTTGCACTTGGATAACCTCAGCTGCATTATGCTGAGCAACTAGCCTGGAGGTGTGGATATCCTTAATGAATATGGACACACCTCCGCCTTTGGTGTTCCAGTCCAGGTTACATGGCCGAAAAGTGTGGTATGAGTTATAGCCTGGTAGTGCCGGGGTGCTCTCTGGAGCCTTGATCCAGGTCTCAGTCACTGCACAGATATCGATGTTCTCCATTTTAAGGAGTGCCTTGAGTGAGTGCATTTTGAGATTTAGACTTCTAGCATTGAGTAGCATCACCCTCAGTTTTTGCTTGCCTGTTCCTGTTACGGTGGTGAATTTGTCATTTGAACCTTGCCTAAAAAAGGTACTATAAGGGTGGCAAGAACCTTAGCCAGTATCCGGAATCCCAGGGGTGATAGGTGCAGGCCATCTCTGGCAAAGCATCTTGGTCTGTCGACCATGTCATCCCAGGCAGAAAGATATTGGTCCCTTTAGAATGGCACCAGAAGCTTAGCCAATTGAAGTCAATCATTTTGTCCTTGTACTGCGGCATCATTCTGGGTGATGGCAGAATACTACTCAAGGCTAGGGTCATACCTGCCTGGGCTACAAGATCGGAGAGCTCTTCCATGTCTCTTTTCATGTAGTCCAGGGAGGTACGTCACATCTCAGGTCGGTCACACCAACATGGACAATGACAGAGTACTTGTTGTGGAGTGACCTGAGTGCGTGGGTTATGTGGCGGATCCTGGCACCTGACAGGCAGCTGACAGTAACCTTCTCCTTGTTTAGCCTGGTGAGTGGGACATCAGTGTGCCTGACTACAGAGTCACCTATGACTAGTGTGTTGGGTACGTTGGTTTGCCTTATTGGCTGTGGTTGAGTGGCACACTGAGTCTGCGGGCTATGGGTCATTTGGGTTGTGTTGGGGGTGGAGGTTGCTTGCATTTCTGCTTTGGAGGTCTCTGTTGCTTGAGCAAATTATTATTGAGAGCCTCCGCAAATGTTTTTGTGTTTCTGTGTGTGGATTTTGGTGGTGTAGATTTAGTGAGACTATGTGATGAGTGTGGTGTGGTGCAAGTGTTTACCTTCTCCTCTTGACTGTCAAGTTCAGTCTTGATTGGAGAGAGTTTTACCTCCTGTTTGGCTAGATAAGTGCAGCTCTCACCGGTTGCAGTGTTGGGTGGTAGGAGGAGAGGGTTGTCTGTGTACATAAGGCAATTTCTACATTGCCCCAAGATGCCCAGATTCATCAGATAGACAGGAGAGAACACTGGGAGCTGACCCTTGGACATGCCTGAATAAAAAACTATTTTCCTCTAGATAAGTGAGGAAAGTGAGTACAAGATCTGTTTTTCTCTAAGCAAGTGAGGAAAGCAAGTACCAAAACTGTTTTCCTCTAGGTAATGAGGAAGTTTGAGTGCTGTAGTAATTAGTAGGTTATTTAGTGCTTACAAGTTTTGAACAAGTGCTGATCATGAATAAGCAAATTCAAGTGCTAAAACTAAGAATCTGTATCTGGACTTAACTAGTCACAGGAAAGGGGGGAAACAAGTGCAAAGGCTGAGTTTTAAATCAGAAAGTTGAGAGAGATGGAAAAACTGCCCAAACGGCCAATAACTACAATTTCTGGGCCAGAACCACTCCTTATGTGGTAGATAAGTTACCTAGGTTACCTAGTGCTTATCACTCCCACTGATAAGCTAGAAGGCTTCCCTCCAACACAGAAAGCATTCATGTCAACAGAGGACAGAATTCGAAGATACTGTATGAGGAGTGTACACAATCACATCTCTATCAGTAAGAGGGTTTTTTTTTCTAAACCTGAGGTAAATTTAAGAAGAAATGAAATTCCAACTCTCTCCATACTGTGACTACAAGCAGATGCACTAAAAATGAGGCAAGATCACTTCTGTGGCTCTGCTCGACAGGGGCACAGGAAAATAATTTTCTTGGGTGGCGAAAGCCAGGGTACATTTTTGGCTAGGCTTATATAGGCCCTAGGGCCAATAGCCTAGTACCTACCTATGAACCTATGACCCTAAGCGGCAATAATCTTTGTCCGTACAGCAGGACTGCATCTTATGAATCAGCAGCATCTCGGAATATAAGGTAGTTTATTTAGCTGTTTAGTGACCACGCATTTAACTTATTGCACTGAATTCTATGTCATTCACCTGAATGGTAATAAAACAAATACATTTTGAATCATCCATCCCTGCCCCTCCTCTTGCTATATGCAGAGTACTTCTGCACTTTGAATAGTGCATCCCTGCCCCTCCTGTAGCTATATGCAGAGTACTTCTTCTCAATGACTGAGATTCTATAGGACTCTGACAGGTAGTCATCGAGGAGACAAGCTGTCAGTCTGACACTCTAAGGATTGTTTTCATAGTCATTATGCGAATGTGTTAAGGCTATCCATGCTGCTGAATGAGCACAAGCGAACCACAGTTCATAGAGAACAATTACGCTAATGCAAGATAGTCACAAATAAGCCTAAGCAAATGAAGTCAGAATTAGATACAAATGAGAAATTATGTAAAACAGTGTATGCTAACAAAGCATTATCTCACCTATTTTTAATTCATAGCAAAATTTTCCAGCCTTTCCACTCCATCTGCAGATATGTTATATAAAGGTGGGTTTTGCCTATCCTCTCAACTTTGCAGTCCATGAAAATGCTGTCACTTACTGCTAGATTTGCTATTTCCCTTTGTAAGCTGCTTGTCTTGACTGAAACAAAATCACTTGCACCCAGCAGCTCTCACCAGTCAAGAAGGTAGAAATATAAGCGTAACATAACTCAGTATAATTTTGATAATCAGGAGGTACTTAACCGGTTTAGAGTGGACAAGGATAATATAAGGGTCTTAGTGAATATGTATGACCCCCATAAGGGTACTGGAGGAATATGTGGACTTTCTATCCCCCACTATATTTGCCAAGGGGACCTTCCAGACACAGACTGGAGGATGCTGGGTATCTCATAAGCTTCTGCCTTGAGGATACTGCAGCAGTTCTTGGATGTATTCTTGGAATGTGTGGATCAGTACAACTATTTCCCCATATCACCTCAGGACCGAGCCAGGAATATCCGTGCCTTTTATGGGGTGGCACATTTCTCCTAAGGTACTTGGTTCAATAGAGTGCACCTATGTTGCATTTCGGTCCCCTTCTGGTCCATGGGGTGACCAGTGCCACAGTAGGAAGGGTTCTGTCAATTGCCATTGCCAAGTAGTGTGTGATGTATGGGGATTCATCACCAGTATCTCTGCCCAGCATCCTGGCAGTGCACATGATTCCCATTTCTTGCACACTACCTCACTCTATCTCCTCTTCCTGTACAGTAAGATGCCCAGTGGTCATCCTGTTGGTAAGTAGAAAAATATTTTTTGTTCTTTTTTTCTGTTGTATTTAAGTAGTTATTAATTTTAAAATGTATTGCTGAATACTAAGCCACTTCTTTGTCTACCTCACTCCGCCCCTTTTCCTCTTTCTCCTGTTTTTGTCTTTCAGGTGATGCTGGATATCTGTTGGAGCCATGTCTCATGACACCAGTGAGAAATCCAAGTACAGCTGCAGAAAAGACCTGCAACACATCCCTGTCCCAGGCCTGTATTGCCATTGAGAGGTTCTTTGGCCTCCTGAACAGTCATTTTAGGTACCTGGATGAGTCTGAGAGTGCCCTTCATTATGACCCAGCTACTACATGCAGGATATTTATTGCATGTTACATTCTGCACAACATGAACATATGCCACTCTGGTGATAAAGTGACCCATGTTATCAGTGCAGCTACCAGTTCAAGTCCCACTATGACTAATAATGACCAGGTGGCAGTAGCAGTAACGGACCCAATGAAGCAGGCTCATGCATGGCATACAGCTTTGCAAGTAAAGAGGCAGTGTCTAGTAAAGAACTATAGACTATGACATTCAAGTTAGTGTTTCCTTTCTTGAAAATACACATCAAGTATAATTGAGGCATGCAGTGACATCTGGGCTATACTACAGTAACATAGGTAGGACGGGAAAAAGGGGCAATTGCCCCAGGTGCTGTCTTATCCAGGGTGTGATGACCGTGCACTGGCCCAGCAATCAAGTAACCTCAATCCTCACCACTAACACCAGGGAGGTTGTCTCCTAGAAGAGCGGAAAGGATAACTAATGTTGTTGTTGTCTTTTGGCTTTTCCCGGTTAGGGGTCGCCACAGCGGAACTCCGGTCCACTAATGATTGGCAGTAGATTTTTACGTGCTGAGTTGCCAGCTCTGACACACAACATTCAACGAAGGTACACCCATTCACGCATGTCTCCACACAGAAGATGCTCTAGCTGAGAATCGAACAGGACAACATCATACTGTGAGGCGACAACGCTATCACAGCACCACCACCGCAGTGGAAAGGATAACTAATACATATAGTAAAGTACAATTTTCCTTAAGTGCACACAGAGATCAAAGTCAGTCTGGGGCTGGTTGCTCCCTTGCTCACCAGGTCCCCTATAAGTCTCCCCACTGGCACAGCTATAGGGTCCAGGTCTCAGCCTAGCTGGGCAAGCTAAAACCTGCAGTACCCTCTCTGTCCAACCAGTGCTTCGTGTCCCTGCCCAAGTAGCTGACACAACACACACACACTTTGAGATAAGTATTTATACAACTTCACAGACACTCCTGGGAAAGGATGACACAGATTCTCCAGCTGTGCCCCTTTACCCAGACCATAAGTAGTAATCCCTGCCATCACCTGGCTAATAATATCAGCTACTAAAAGGCCCTTAAAAGGGTGTCCAATTATTACTGTGCAATATTATTATCCAGTGGTAATGTGACTTTTCAGTCTAGGCTTATTGGAAGGGCTTAGACAGTAAACTCTATAAATATATAATGTACTCTAAAGCATAATCTATCTCTACATAAACCAGCCATAGGTAGAAGGTTTTAAAAATATTTAATAATAAATAATTAAAAAACAAGACAAAACTACTAAACAGCAGAGATATCTAAGAGTTCAGAGATCATACAGAAACTTAAAATAATAGAGTAGGACAGGTCTGATTTCAAAGAAAAATACCTAATTAATCTTTACTAGCTTTAACTATGCCTACAAGAAATCACAGTGCTAAAACTTACATGTGAGCTTAGGCAGAGTGCTAAGTTAGATATCCAAGATCAAAATGCTCTCAGTCTCTTGTGAGAAATAGTATTTAAACATTACTAAGAAACATGTCTCTAAGGCCCTCCCAAATTACATAATTTTTGACACTTAGTCTGGAGTTTTCAGGCCACAAATTGCATTATTTAGCAATCAAACACCTGCTCAGAAACTTACAACAATACATGTATACTCTAACAGAAACCAGAGCAGTAAAGCATATTCCACATCTAAATTCTGGTCATGAACTTTAGCCTTAAAACAATGGGCATGAAACCTTCATCCAGACTCACTGGAGCCGAATTCTAACATGAAAGGGTCACAACATGCTTCACTGGGCCAGTAGAGTTCAATGTTTTCACATATTTTGCAGTTCCACATTTCACAGTATTCCTTTACACTCAAGAAAACATGCCTGTAATTTTACATTTATTTACAAATGCCAGAATTATATATCAAATTCTATTTGTCTAGGCTGACAGCCTTCACCCATCTCTCCCCAATTTTCACACAGGGTGCAACTTGCTGATGGTAAAATAAAATGTTTATAGTCAAATACTGTTTGTTTTTGTTGTTGTTTTTATTTCCCTTTAAGGGAAACAACACATACATCCTAAACAGATGTCCGAGGTTCCTACGTGCCTCCTGCACTTGCTTACATCATCTTGCTTTGGCAGAACCCTCAAAAAGAACTGTGATTGGCTGCACAGGTAGAAGGGGTGGTGCCACTGTGCATGAAAGACACTGTCCTGGGCTGTATCATTCGTGCCCACAGCAAGCTGAGGGTTGTAGTGAGTTCCCAATTGAAATCACTCACTGTGGGTGCATTTGGTATGTGGGGACAGAGACTAAGGAAGAAAAAAAAACAACTCTCTGAAGTAAGTACTTACTAGTTCATGTTGGTGCTTCTGCAAACATGCTTAGACAGACTGCTGAAAGGAGTCACTGGGGAAATGTTTCATGCTTGTGCATACTTGGGACAGACTATCAAAGTGGTCATTGGGGGCAGTGCTTCATTTGGTCCTTATGCATGCCTGGACAGATGAATGAAGGGGTCGTTAGGGATAATGTTTCATTTAAGTGCTTGTGCTTATTTGGACAAAATACAGAAGGTATCTTTGTGAGAATTTTTTTTTTGCTTGTGCATACAAGGACAGAGTACTGCAGGGACCTTTGTGGGAAATTATTCATTTTGATGTCATTTGAGTGCTTGTGCATACATGGACAACCTATTGAAGAGATCATTGGGGGAAATTATTCATTTTGATGTCAGTGAAATGCTTGCACATACATGGACAAACTACTGAAGTTATCACTAAGATATTTAGATAAAGAATACAAACAATGCAACCACACTGCCTGATAGGCAGAAAAGCAGCAAAACCAAGCATGATTTTAATATATATTCATCTTGATTTTAAAACAGGGATATAGCAAATCTTCTAGCGTGACTCACCGAAGATTAAACCCCTGATGATCAGGCTCACTGAAATTTAAGTGTTTTTTTGTAGGGACAGGCTCTCTTGCATCCCAATATGGGGGCGAGCCACCCACACCCTCCAAATTTATATCACTAGTCTCTTATTGGTCATTGAAGAAAAGTAACATATCTCTGCCTCTCATGAAAGCAATGTGAGAAGGGCATACCTGTTGCCTTCACAGCACAAGAAATCTGGACGAAACCTAAAATAATAGAGTCAAAGGCCCCAAAACAGGTACAAGTTTTAAATATTGCTCTTATAAAGTTTAAATTTAGAACGTTGCTAGAATAACAGAATTTGTATTAATATGCATTTTGTGAAAGAAATGAAGTCTGAAACACAAACGTGTGTCATTATTTCATGATTTTATTCACTGATTTTCTAGAAAACCACAAGTTTTATGAGGTGAAAATCTGGACATTCTGCAAAAATCAGGACAGTTGAGAGGTGTGGACAGGGGTGAGAACTAAGTATTCAGTACATATTGCTTAATACTCTGAAAGCCCATTTGTTGTCTAGGTGAACTAAGGAAAAAAAGTCAAACAAAAATGAGGCCTTGCTGTACTCTGTATTCTTAACAGGCTTCTTGAAGTCTCCATTAGAGTACCTTAAAATGTTCATGATTACTGCAGATTTGCAGAACAAATTGTGCTGCCAAATTATTATATTGCATGTCTTGAGCCAGACATTGGTGTAGGGCTTTGGAAACCTCTTTTCTTTGGTGTTTAAACAGCTGAAGAGTATCATAAAATAGTATAGGGATATGTAATGCAGTATACAAATAGTTATTGGATTTGCTATTTAGGATTATTACTGAGCTTTTGTAAAATGGGCGGCCATGGTGGTGCAGCGGTTAGCATTGCCACCTCACAGCAAGAGGTTTTCCGGTTCGATCCTTGGCTGGGGTGCCTTATGTGCAGAGTCTGCATGTCCTTCCTGTGGTCGCTTGGGTTTCCTCCAAGTGCTCCGGTTTCCTCCCACATCCCAAAGAAATGCTGTAGGTGGATTGGACACTCTTAATTGGCCTTAGACGTGAGCGAGTGAGTGAGTGAGTGAGTGAGTGAGTGAGTGAGTGTGTGTGTGTGTGTGTGTGTGTGTGTATTCTATGGAAGGTCAGGTGCCAGGCTGGCAACTCGACACCGTAAAACACCACTGCCAATCATGAGCAGACAGGTGATCCGCTGTGGTGACCCCTAACCAGGAACAGCAGAAAGAATAAGAAGACTGAGCTTTTATAAAATCTGTGTCTTAATTAAAATTAAAGATAATTTTAGCTCAGATACTTCATTGTAGACTAGCATGAGAATTGGATATATACCTATCATGGTTTGTTTTGTACAGTAAGAAAAGACGCGTGTGTGTGTGTATATGTCTAAGTTCATAGGTTAGCAATAGGCTATCTACTCTTCTAGGCTATTTTAAGTCTAGCTATATTTCTCAACCCAAAGGTAAGAATCAAACCCAGTACCTTAAAATGAAATAAACCCAGTATGACTCATACTGTCAGAAGCAATTTAATCCAAGAGACCTTTTTTTTTTCTTTGTTTAATATTTTTTTTTATTTCTTCTGTTGCTTACTTGCTTACATTTTGCATTTGTCTTTATTTTATTTGCTATGTTTGGAGGCCATTTTATAACTGAAATAAGGCACTCAGAGGTACAGCCTATATTGCCTAGAAGAGCACACCCCTGTCACTAAACAGTAAATACACACTAAGTATCTAGTATCTTATTATGCCACTGGGGCATGCTGTTAGCAGGCAATAAACCACACATTGCTGTGTAAATGATCCAGTTTTCATTGAACTAGCACTGACTATTAAAATGTTGTGTTACAAGGAGCTGTTAATATGATGTAAATGACAGGTACAAATGGTGTCACAATCCACACTAAACTTTTTAGATATAAGGGTCAGGATGTATATTTTAGCTGCTTCTCCCTTGAGTCATGATTTTTCTGTTTGTGCCACAGCCACAGTTCATATTTACCAAGCTGTTAATAGTATAATTTGTTATGCTGCAGTTGGCATTTGGACTGTACCTGCAGAGATGTGAATTGTGCTGAATTCTGTTTTACTTTTAATATCTGTGTGGTTTCTTTAAATTGCTAAAGCTGTGTTGTGTTTGGTTATGCATTACATAATGGTTAAATGGTTAACTCTGAAAAATGCTTTAAACATTCAATAAAACTTCTTGTTTGGATATGCCTTTCAGCTTCATAGTCTATGTTTTGTGAAACATCTGTTCAAAAAAAAATTTGCTCTGTAGGTGGGAGCCAGGGATCAAATGAGGGTCTCACCTTGGGCCCCATATGGTCTAGTTACTCCTCTGTTATACTATGTGGTGCCTGGTCTACTACTGTCATTGTTTAGCTGACATTCCTTCTCATCTTTAAATACTTATATATATATATATATATATATATATATATATATATATATAGAGAGAGAGAGAGAGAGAGATATAGATGTATGTAATTTCAGAACAGATACTCATATTATTGGTTGTAAACATCATCCCTGAGTGCTCATGGACTCCTGATCAACGATGTTGTAAGGTATCATATAAGTAATAACCACAATTTTATCTGTTTTGCACAATAAATTCTAATGAGGTGGTTTACCTATGTATACAATACTGAATGTCCTCAAGTGGTGCAATTACTAACAACTTAATTCATGATTTAACATGAGTTCATACCTCGTATTTGAATGAAAATATATCATATTTTTATATTATGCAATGTTTTCTCAATTTGAAGTATGTGGTCTGCTGAGGAACTGCACACCAGATTATTTAATTTTGTCATACACAATAATCTGCAACCTCAGAGGAAAAAAATGTCACCATTTGCGTAGTTCATAGGTTCATAGGTTCATACTAGGCTATCTGCCCTAGGGCATTTATAAGCCTAGCCAGAATGTGTTTGGCTTTCGCCACCCATTTTAAATTAATTTTGCTATGCCCTTTTTTTGAGGTTAGTATACTGTGCCTCTGTCTAACAGTGACACAGAAGTCATACCCGGGGTAAAGCTATGATCTCCCATCCACTCATCAAGATTCCTCTTGAAGAGAGTCAATGAGGGACTCTGCCTAACCTGAACTGGGATTTTATTCCAGAGTGAAGGGAGCCTCTGGGTTATGAATCTGTCCCTCCAGCATGTCCTATTTATTTCAGTGCTGAGGTTCAAGTCTCTCGAGCGTGTAGCTCAATAGGATTTGGATTTTCTGAGGTGCAGCATGTCCATTAATTCCGGGTTGGACATGGCTTTATACGTCAGGCACAGATTGCCTCTGAACAGGTGGTATGCCACTGAGTAGAGCTGGAGTTTCTTTAACCAGGCAGCATATGGCATCTGTTTGAGCCCTTTGATCCTCTTGGTGAGGTACTTTTGGGGTCTTTCCAGTTGCTGCAGGTGTCTGGTAAGGTACATCCCAAAAGGGGCATTGTACTCAATTATGGGCCTGATGAGGGATGAGTAAAGAGGCACGGTGACCTCCCCTGATCTAGATGTGAATCCCTTGATGATTAGGTGGGCTATATAAAATGTTTTTCTAACCACTTTGGCCACGTGGTTGTCAAATGAGAGATTGCTATCAACTTGGGTCCCCAGGTCCCTAATTACTTCTTCTGTACTTAATGGATTACCACCTATGTGGTAATTTGTGGACACTTTGTTTTTGCCAGAGGGGATGACTATACACTTTTTGGCGTTTAGCTTGAGGCCATGGCTCTGGCACCAGTTGTCTGTTTCTATGAAGCTCTTTTGGAGGATGCTTGTGTCGGATGGAGAGTTGATTATGGTGCCCAGTTTGCAGTCATCTGCGAACTTGGTCAGCCACAGTCCTTCCGTGTTGGCCTGTACCTAAGAGAAATATATACCGAACAAGAGAGGTCCCAGGACTGAGCCTTGTGGGATGCCACTTGTAACTGGTTTGGAGTCTGACATGGCTCCAGCAATTCTAACCATGTGGGTTCTGTCCTTGAGCCAGTTTGCAATCCATCTAGTGACATAGGGGTTTATATTTAAGCTGGTGAGCTTATCTATAATGCCAGAGTGGGGTATTGTATCGAAGGCTTTTGCGAGGTCCAGGTAGGCTGTGTGGACCACCTTCCCCTCGTCAATGGCCTTGGTGACTGTTTCAAAGAAATCAACCAGGTTTAAAAGGCAGGATCTGCCCTTAACAAAGCCAAACTGGGTAGAATCCAGTGTCTGTAGGTCCCCAATATCTTTATTTATGAGGTCCATGATTATCCTTTCCATAGCTTTGCAGACCAAGCTAGTCAGGCTTATGGGGCGATAGTTTCCAGGATCTGTTGAGGCACCACCTTTGTGGAGAGGGACCACAGTTGCTGTACGCCACTCTTTGGGTACATATCCTGTAGTAAGGCTGAGATTGAACAGTAGTTTTATGTTTGGGTTTAGCTCTTCTTGGAGTTCATGTGGGACGCAGCCCGGGACACCGTCTGGTCCCATTGATGCTGTGTTTTTTGCTTTGGAGAGGGCGGCTCTTACCTGAGCATCCGAGATGTCAGGGGGGCAGCAGTCTACTGGAATAGATATTTGCCCTTTTGGTGGGGAGGGGGGGGGGAGAGTTTGCGCTAAACCTGTCAGCTAGGATGTTGGCAATGTCTGTGGGTTCGGTGTATTTTTTGTCATTTTGGACTAATTTTGAGCATATCTGGGAATTACCACCCAGGTTCCTAACATAACTAAAGAAAGCCTTGTGATTATCCTTAGTGTCCTGTGCAATTTTTCTGTCGAAGCTGGCCTTAGACAATTTTATGAGTGCCTGTGGTTTTTTGCTAATACTGATCAGAGATGCCTTCCCTTTTTGGAATTTTGCTCTATTATTTTAGTAGCTTCCTCCTTCTATTGTATAGCTTGTTTATGGCTGGGGTCCACCAGACAGGACGTCTGCCTTTGGAGGATTGGGACTTGGTTTTATTTGGGATCGCATGATCCATGCATTCCTGAAGGTGTTCATTGAATGCGTTTATAAAGGATTCTGCGGTCTGGGCCGTATTTTCCACAGGCCCGGGGGCTTTGAAGGATTCCACCTCAGTTTTGAGGAGTGTGAAATTTGCTTTAGAGAAGTTTTTCACTGTGGTTTTCTGGGCAGGGGGTGGTGTCGGGATGTGAACATCCAGTGAGATTAGTTTATGGTCTGATCTTACCAGTGAGGGATACACCTCTGGTCTGGAGCATAGAGTCCCCATGTTGGTGATGATCAGGTCCAGTATGTTTTCCCCTCTTGTGGGAGTGGTAACAAGTTGTTCCATAGCATTTGAGTTTATAATTTTTAGGAACCTTTGGGCTAGGGTGTTCGAGCTAGAGTAATGCTCCCAGTCTATGTTTGGGTAGTTGAAGTCGCCCAATATAATGGTGTTTGGAGAGACCATCATATTTTCCAGTGTTCTCATGAAGGCCGAGTGGGATTCCTGGGTTAGGGAGGGTGGTCTATAGCAGGCTATAAACTGGAAGGAAGTTTTACCCACTGTTAGTTGCACATGGATAGTCTCTGATGCTTCGTGCTGTGCCACCAACCTGGAGGTGTGGGTATCTTTGATGAATATTGATCCTCCCCCTCCTTTTGTGGGTCGGTCCAAGTTTTGGGGTCGAAAAGCATAGTATGAGGTATAACCTGGTAGTGCTGGGGTGCTCTCGGGGGCCTTGAACCAGGTTTCTGTTACTGCACAGATATCGATTTTCTCCATGCTAAGGAGAGTTTCGAGTGCGTGCATCTTGAGGTTTAGACTTCTGGCGTTGAGTAGCATTACTCTTAGTTTCTTATCCCTTGTGATACCTATGGAGGTGGGTTTGTCTTTTGAGCCTTGCCTAAAAAAGGCACTATGGGGGTAGCAAGAGCCTTTGCCAATATCCGAAAGCCCAGGGGTGACAGGTGCAGGCCATCCCTAGCGAAGCATCGTGGCTTGTCGAGCATGTCATCCCAGGCTGACAGGCATTGGATCCCCTTTGAATGACACCAATAATTAAGCCAATTGTTGAAATTGATCATCTTGTCTTCATACTGTGGCATCATTCTTGGTGAGGGTAAGATGCTACTCAAGGTCAGGGTTATACCGGCCTGGGCCACATGCTCAGAGAGCTCATTTATGTCTCTTTTCATGTAGTCCAGGGAGGTATGTCTCAGGTCATTCACACCAGCATGGACAATGACTGAGTCATATTTGTACTTGCCTTGGAGTGACCTGAGTGCTTGTGTTATATGGCGGATCCTAGCGCCCGACAGGCAGCTCACCGTGACCTTCTCCTTATTCAGACTGGTGAGCGGGACGTCAGTGTGCCTGATGATAGAGTCACCTATTACAAGTGTATCAGGTGTGTTGTTTAGCTTTAAGGGCTGTGACTGTTCAGCACACTGGCTTTGTGAGCTATGTGTTGCGCGTGTTTTGTTTTGGGGTAGCAGTTGCTTGGGTGTCTGCTTTGGAGATCACTGCTGCTTAGGCAGATTTTTATTTAGAGCCTCCGAGTATGTTTTTGTGTGTTTATGTGTTTGGTCTGCTGTCGTGGTAGGTCTATGTGAGACTGGAATTGTACTGAGTGTGGTTTCCTTCTCCTCCTGACTGGTTACGCCAGTACTGAGTTGAGAGAGCTTAGCCTTCAGTTTGGCTATATGGATGCATCTCTCACATGTGTTGGAATTTATTGGGAGGAGGAGAGGGTTGTCTGTGTACATGAGGCAGTTGTAACATTGCCTCAAGATTCCCAGATTCACCAGCTGGACCGGAGAGAAGATTGACAACTGACCTTTGGACATGCTAGAATAGTACTGGGAATTCCTTTATAATTGAAAAAAAAAGGGCCTATTGGGAACAAGGTACTCGAGAGGATTTTGTGAGAGTGTAGTGCTTTTAATTTTTTAGTGCTGACTTATATAATTGCTTTAGTGAGCAAGTGCCTTTAGTGAGCAAGTGCCAGGTAACTTAAATGCAATGTGTTACAGGTAACTTAAATGCAAAAACGACAAACAGTAACTTTCTTTTAAGTGAAACAAGGAAATGAGTACAGTAAGCAATGCAGATATCACTAGGGATCCACAGAAGCGCTGAAAAGCCACGGTTTAGGTGGTATTAGCGTTTCAGGGAAATAACAAGCAAACAAACAACACGCATACAAACAGAGCTAGATTCAGCAGGCCTGGATCTAGTCTATGCTACAGCAAACAAGGTGTACCAATTTCAGTAAGAAACAGTTGAAATATGCAGGCACTATAAGCCTTTAACCAGAAATTCCCAGCTCAGAAGGGCAGAGTCCAGCCTCTCCTCCCACAAGAGTGCAGACCACGAACCTTCTTAATGTAAAATAACTGGCCTGAAGCCCAAGTGCTTAAACCAGAACTAATACACTTTTAGAATAACAGACACTGAGCCCTCAGTCAGCAGTTCCCAACTTAGAAGGATGTAAGCCACCTGTCCTGCCACCACAGTGCAGGCCACAAACCTTCCTAATGTAAAACAACTGGTCTGAAGCCCAAGTGCTTAATCCAAAAGACATAGAATGATAGCTACACTTTAATCAAGTTACTACCAAGCAGTAATAAATACAATTGAATACTTTGAAGAATGCCTGGATTAGTGCTCAAGTTATACAAACAAAGCTAGATTCAGCAGGCCTGGATCTAGTCTACGCTCAGCAAACAAGGTGTACCAATTTCAATAAGAAGCAGTTCAAATATGCAGGCACTATAAGCCTTTAACCAGAAATTCCCAGCTCAGAAGGGCAGAGTCCAGCCTCTCCTCCCACAAGAGTGCAGACCACGAACCCTTTTAATGTAAAATAACTGGCCTGAAGCCCAAGTGCTTAAACCAGAATTAATACACTTTTAGAATAACTGACACTGAGCCCTCAATCAGCAGTTCCCAACTTAGAAGGATGTAAGCTGCCTGTCCTGCCACTACAGTGCAAACCACAAACCTTCTTAATGTAAAACAACTGGTCTGAAGCCCAAGTGCTTAAACTAAAAAGCTTAGAATGAATTGCACCAAGAAGTAATAAATACAACTGAGTACTTTTAAGATGACGCAAAAGCAAAATAAATTAGGAAGAAACACAAATACAGTAAAAGCAGATAATTTTTTTTTTTCAGAAAAGTAGCAAAAACAGTAGTAAAAACAATTCACATGCAGTGCAAGCTGGCACACTTGAGTATGTAGCAATGTTAGTCCACACACAGTTTGAAAAAAATGTAATTAAATTAAAAAGGACTAAAAGCAAGTGCAGAAAGGGTTTATTAGATAGAATGCGGTAAAGAGATGGGACTGGGGGAGTGTCCTAGATCAAATCTACAGTGGGGCGGGCACTGCAAAAGCCACCAAATTTAAACTACAACCAAGAACAGGGGGGGGGGTGGGGAAGACAGTTTCAACAGAGCTAGATCTGAGGAATCAGTCCAAATTATAAAACCACAATAAAATGCAGAAAATATACTTAAATCAGCTTATGTCCAGTTGATGTATGCAGACAAATCTCAGCAGCAAGCAACTCGATTTAAAATGATTACAAGAAATGTAACCAACACAGGTTTTAATGTTATCAGAACCCCCCGTTGAGAGGTTGAAATGGCAGCAGTGTTTGTTTACATGGTAAGACACGCATTTTAACCTGTAATTTTCTTATCAGCGCTTTCCTGAAAACTTGCGCATTATTACTTTTAAGTTGTAGGTAAATGCCAGCTGTAACAATGTCAGTGCATAAAGCATTAATGCTGTTTGTGATGATGGGAGGTATTGTAAGCTATGCCACAAGTAGGGCAGTGATGTGTAACATATGCCAGCACAGCTAGCTGGAATTTTGTAAAGAATTATAGGTCATTGGTATATCAAACTGATTTGTACAGATGCTTGTGTTGAAAAATGTATTTGTAAAGCTGCTTGTGTTAAAAATGTACCGACAGTGTGCCCTGCTGGACAGAAAAAGAAATGTACATGTATTATTGTAACTGTTTAAGTGTAAATGTTTTAACAGAGAATACTGGAAGAGAAGAGGTTAATCTCAATCTACCTAACTTTTAAACTAGTTTGAAATTAAATTACCTGGCTTAGGCCATAAAGACTGTACTTTACAGTTCTCAATACAGCCAGAGACAAAAATTCTGTGCTAGGAAGCTTTCTCCATTGTCTTTGGGATGAACTAATTTGCTCCTCTGGAAGGGTAGAGGTTTGAAATTGTTTTATGACTTCCAGGAGCTGCAGCAGATCTTAGCAATGCTGTGTGTGTGTGTGTGTGTGTGTGTGTGTGTGTGTGTGTGTGTGTGTGTGTGTGTGTGTGTGTGTATGTGGGTGTGTTATTGAAATATATGTACAAAATCCTGACAGCTTCTAGCCAAAGTGGGTAGCATGGGAAGCAGAAGTCAGATGACCAGATGTATGTGGTGTCTTTCTGTAATCCATCACAAAAATGATTTTTTACTACTAGGTGAGACTGAAGTCTCAGGGCAGTCTGTTTTTGGAACCTGACAGAGAAGGACCCCTCACCTACTTCATCTTGTCTTGCTTTAGTAAGCGAACCATGGAATAGTAATGCTTTATATCAGTCAGGAGAATATAGTGAGATTAGTTAAGCACTGTTTTTCTTTATCTGTATAAATCTATTTCTCTATGTTATTTTAATATTTCCTGTGATTGAAACTTTGATGTTTACTGTAAATAGATATTTAGTATTTTCATGTTCTTTCCTTATTTACTATTAAATATATTTGTACTTTTCATTGTGGCTGGTCTTTTAGAGAATACTTTAATCTCTAAGAGTACTTATATATATATTTGGAGACCGCTCTGGCCACTCCTGAAAGCCTTGCTGTTGGTCAAACTACCACTTGTATTAATATTAATTTCACTCAGTATAATTGGATACCATTGCAACAGCCTTAGAGTAGCTGGCTTTGGAGTGTCTGGTGACAGTGTAACTACCTTATAGTCTGGGCAGAAGGGGTATAGCTAGTAAATCTGTGCCAGCATTTCCCAGGTGTGTGAAAATCAAATCTCAAAGAGTGCATGTGTTAGCTGTTTGGAGCAGGGACACAAACCACTGGTTTCAGAGAGGGTGCTGGAGAACTTGGCTTGGACACTCGGCTGAGGTTTCAACTCTATAGCTGTGCCAGTGGGGATTCTTACTGGGGACCAGGAGGGAGGCAGATAGAGAAATCCATACCCTGGACTGAGTGTGCTCCCTGTGTGCTCTTAAGGGAAATTGTGCTTAATGCAGAGAGCTGCATCTGGAAATACTGAGTGTATCCATTTTTGTTCCAAGTGTACATCCCTCTTCAGTACCAGTGGTGAGGATTCGGCTCTTTGATTACTGGCCCAGAGTGGGAATGTCACACTTTTAATCACTGCAATTTTATGTTATGACATACAGCTTTCTTTTCCACAGTTCCATGAGATTTTTAAGCAGTACCATTACAGGAATGAAATGCATACAGCTGAAAAGTGTCCCAACTCTCCACTTTTTTAATAACTTATTCCACTTTGAGTTAAACATTCATCTGTGTTTGTGAAGGCCAAACTGTAAGTGCATCAAGGTTGAATGTGTCATACACTTCTCCTAAAGATAGGCTAACTTAGAGTGAAAGTGCTTTTGGAGATGGTCTGTCTTGAGAGCTGGATGGTGAGTTGGTCCAGTGTTGTATCCTACTTGATGCAGGTGATCCTGCAGACACTGATCTGACAGTGCTGCAGCACCATGTTTGGGATCTCGAATGAGAGGTTCTGATAGGTGTAGATAAACATTTATGTTACCTACATGAAATCCATTGTGCTTGTTCCCCCTGACTAATTAACAGTACTTCTTGAGAAGCACTTGTAGTTTCATGTGATCTGCCCCTATGTGTCTCTTCCCCCTTCTGTGAGTGACTTCTACTTGAGTCTGATAAGTCCTAATTAGTGAACAAATGGAGGCAGACACAGATGCTTGATGTGGCACCACACTACGTGCCAGCATGATCATGGCATTATCCTTACTCTGCGCAATTTCCAAGTAGTGCAGGAAATCCTCACACATACCTCGGAGGACTCTGAGCATTTCCAGCCAATTTTCTGTGGCAATGCTCTGAGCCCTAGCAATATCATGGCACATTTGCAGCTGTGCAGCCATTGCTTTACATGTTTCATGTGGTCGCTGTAAAATTCCTAGGCCTAGCTCCCCTTTGTAAAGGTATCACCGTGGGCATTATTACTTCTGAATATCTGCCATCATCATGAAAGTGTTTGTCTGGGTTTGGAGATACTGATGTAGGGTTTTCTCCCTGTACAAATATGAGTGTAATGTCAGCATGTGCTTAACTTTGTGATGCACTCTCACTTCCTACAGTGTTACTAACATGTTGTGGCATGTAAGATCCTGCCATTTAACCTGGGGACTGTTTGCCATTTTCTTCAGGCTGTCTCGTAAATATAACTATGTTATCATCTTCAATAGCAATTATAATGCTAATATCCTCCAAATTTATTGGAATAGATGGACTGTTTGTTTCTGATGATGACCCTGTAAACAATGATTTGAAAACACATTTATTTTTATTTTATTTTACATTTGTTTACTGGGATAATCTGACTGGACGCAGGTCCATTTACAGTGGGGGCCTGGGGAGAAAAGCTTCACAGTGAGATTAACAATTAGACAAGAATAGTACAAGCTAATATATATCAACAATAAGTGAGGAAAACATTACTAATAAATAAATAACATACACTACTGTATGGTTATTAAGGAAGTGTGGGGACACTTACTATGCACACTGCCTTCATTATCATTCTGCACCGATTTGGAAGATTCAGCTATTAATAGCAGTTATAATGTGTTTAATGTAATCATTCCATGTCATCATACAATTCTCTATATAAATATGTGTTAGTGTATTTACACCAAGATGAATGTTGCTGCTGCAGACATCAGTAATGGTCAGTGTCCATATCACCTCTGATTATTCCAATAACATCATCTTCTGTGTCACAGACATCCCATAGATGGAGAGAGATATTCTTCATCTGGTGTTAAAGGGATAATTATTGGATGCCCATCCCCCTCTTCCCCCTTTCTGGTATGGGCAGTTCTACTTTGCCTTGCTTCTAGCACATCCTGTCATATCAATTGCCCTCTTCTTGCACTGTGTTAACGTGCTATTTCCTGACTGCATTAATGTCCAGGGCAACTGGATTCCAGGGCTTTGCAGTCTTTGCTTGTTTGGGAACCCCTTTGCTAAACAGATATTTACTACATGTAGGCAATAAGGAAAATAAACTACTCCACGGCAAGTAGTAGAAGGACCAAGAACAAGAAATTAGCATACACAGGTTTATTCTTCTCTTTCGTCTTAACAAAAATTGACTTCATTAGAACGAACACCAAATTGAAAAGCACTCATTATATAAAACCTAACAACCACTGAAAAAATACAGTTCGGTCACATGTTTAATAATCCTAATATAAGATCAATCAATCCTAAAAGTGCTCTAAAAATGTTAACATATATATATATATATATATATATATATATATATATATATATATATATATATATATACTTAAACGTCAAAAACCTATACACATACTAAAAAAACGTATTTAATAATAAACATACCTTAAAATTCCTATCCCTCCACCTGCTATAACAAAATCACTAGATTTGCTGCCAGTGCCAAATCACGTTCACACCATTGCCATGTCTACACTACATTGGCTAGAAAACCTAATAAAGTATCATCAAATCAACTTAGCCCACCAAATACTGTACTGTCCCAAAAAAAAAACCCTGCCCTGATTGGCCTTCTTAACGTCTGCAAATCTAACAGACAACTATGCTACAGCAACAAAGCCTTAATTGAAACCATCTCATGCAAAAACAACTCTGGGGAATCTCTCTTTGCCCATGAAATTGCTAAGATCTGGAACAACCTCCCTCCTGACCTTAGACTTCTAAAATGTACATCCTCTTTTAAGTGTCTCCTGAAATCATATCTCTGCACCAGCGATTTATGCAACTGCAATGCACCTCCATAAAGCCACATATAACTATAGGGATATGTATGAATGACACAAGTGCATGCTCTGTCATGGTTGCTATTTAAACATATTATATACTGTTCATGCTATATAACACCTGTCTGACAGCCTCTAAGTTGCTCACTGTAAATATTGTACAAAATGTTATCTGTTCATTCATCCCAGGAATGGGTAATACTGCAAATTTATATTTTTGTTAAGTTACACACTGTATATTTTGTACACAAATGTTATCTTTCATACAACACAGGAACAGACAAAGCTGCTAACTGATATTTTTTTCTATTGTAACATCCACCTGTAAACTTTTATCTATGCACCATCATATTTTCTCATCTCTGTTGCATTTTTGCAACTTTGTAATTTCATGTTAATGTAATTTGCATGTTTTTTTCTTCTGCCTTTTTAGGGAGCTTTTCTCCCCAGGACTCCGCTGAAAACAGACACCTGCTGTCCAATCGGACTATCCTGGATAACACATGTTAAATGAATAAATTAACAGTATGTCCAACCTATAGGTCAATAATTTTCATTTTCTTCTAAGAAAACACTTAATGTCAGTTACATCATTTAATCCTGGAATTTTGTTGGCTCCTAGTTTTAATTGCCATAATGTTTCTTTCTGTTCAATTGTATTCTTGTAGTTGCCACCCCTTAAGTCCTGAAACAAAAAAAAAAGAAATTTCTTATAAACTTTACATTTTACCAAGTGCTTGTAGAAGGAATTCCTACCATCTCCTTTTCTTACAGCATAAACATGCATAACATTTATAAGAGATATGCTGTGGAATACTGTTTTTTTTTTCTTATTGGTTTAGTTTTGACCACTATAGAGTGGAATTATTTGTTTTGTATTTACTACATGTCCTAAGGGCTGCCACGAGGATCCAGTTTTCCTCATGGCTGAAGATGTCCTTCCTCTGCCTTGATCCCTTGTTCTGCATCACCACTGCACATGAAAAAATATACAACAATAATATATAATCAAAGCATGGTTGCCATCTTCATAAAAAAGGTAGGTGGCACAAACCCCAAAATTATATATATATATATATATATATATATATATATATATATATATATATATATATATATATATATATATATATATATATATATATATATATATATATATATATATATATATATATATATAAATAAAATCTGAGTCTAGCCAAGTAAAGTTGTGCTACAGTACTGTCTGCAGTATCATGAATAGATTCACAACAGTAAACCAATCAGTTTAACAGATTTATCCTTCCCCTAGCCACTACCACTATCTTGTATTCATTATACAGTATTTTTTTATTCTTCAGTGCCAGTTAGAAATATCCAAGTAAATACACAATTAGTGGAAGTTAAAAAAGGGTGATTGTGAAGTGGAGTTCAGGGAAGAGTTAAGACAGGCACTGGGAGGCAGTGAAGAGTTACCGAATAGCTGGGTAACTACACCAGAGCTAGTAAGGTAGACTGCTAGAAAGGTGCTTGGTGTGACATCTGGACAGAGGAAGGAGGACAAGGAGACCTGATGGTGGAATGAGGAAATACAGGAGAGTATACAGAGGAAGAGGCTGATGAAGAAAGTATACGTGAGTATAAGGAGATGAGACGCATGGCAAAGAGAGAGGTGGCGAAGGCTAAGGATAAGGCATATGGAGAGTTGTATGAGAGATTGGACACTAAAGAGGGAGAAAAGGACCTGTACTGATTGACTAGACAGAAGGACAGAGCTGGGAAAGATGTGCAGCAGGTAAGAGTGATAAAGGATAGTGAGGGAAACGTACTCACAAGTGAGTAAAGTGTGTTGAGTAGATGGAAAGAGTACTTTGAAGGGCTGATGAATGAGGAGAATGACAGAGAAAGAAGGTTGGATGATGTGGGGATAGTGAATCAGGAAGTGAAACAGATTAGCAAGGAGGAAGTAAGGACAGCTATGAAGAGGATGAAGAATGGAAAGGCTGTTGGCCCAGATGACATACCAGTGGAAGCATGGAGGTGCTTAGGTGAAATGGCAGTGGAATTTTTAACCAGATTGTTTAATGAAATTTTGGAAAGTCAGAGGATGCATGAGGAGTGGAGAAAAAGTATTTTGGTACCTATCTTTAAGAATAAGGGTGATGTGCAGAGCTGCATTAACTACAGAGGGATAAAATTGATCAGTCACAGCTTGAAGTTACGGGAAAGAGTAGTGGAAGCTAGGTTAAGAAGGGAGGTGATGATTAGTGATCAGCAGTATGGTTTCATGCCAGAAAAGTGCACTACAGATGCAATGTTTGCTCTGAGAGTGTTGTTGTAGAAATACAGAGAAGGTCAGAAGGAGTTGCATTGTGAGAAAGCATATGACAGGGTGCCCAGAGAGGAGTTGTGGTATTGTATGAGGAAGTCAGGAGTGGCAGAGAAGTATGTAAGAGTGGTACAGGATATGTACAAGGGTAGTGTGACATTGGTGAGGACTGCGGTGGGAGTGACAGATACATTTAAGGTGGAGGTGAGATTACATCAAGGATCAGCTCTGAGCCCTTTCTTATTTGCAGTGGTGATGGACAGGTTGACAGATGAGATCAGACAGGAGGCCCCATGGACTATGATGTTTGCATATGACATTGTGATATGTAGTGAGAGTAGGGACCAAGTTGAAGAGACCCTGGAGAGGTGGAGATATGCTTTAGAGAGGAGAAGAATGAAGGTCAGCAGGGCTAAAACAGAATATATGTGTGTAAATGTGAGGGAGGGTAGAGGATTGGTGAGGATTTAGGGAGTAGAGTTGGTAAAGGTGGATGAGTTTAAGTACTTGGGATCAACAGTTCAGAGTAATGGTGAGTGTGGAAGAGAGGTGAAGAAGAGAGTACAGGCAGGGTGGAATGGGTGGAGAAGAGTGTCAGGAGTGATTTGTGACAGACGGGTACCAGTAAGAGTGAAAGGGAAGGTCTACAAGAGGGATGTGAGACCAGCTATGTTATATGGGTTGGAGTCAGTGGCATTGACGAAAAGGCAGGAGTCAGAGCTGGATGTGGCAGATGTTAAGATTTGCACTGGGTGTGACTAGGATGGACAGGATTAGGAATCAGTATATTAGAGGGTCGGCTCAGGTTGGACAGTTTGGAGACAAAGCAAGAGAGGCGAGATTGCGTTGGTTTGGACATGTGTTGAGGAGGGATGCTGGGTATTGGGAAAAGGATGCTAAGGATGGAGCTGCCAGGTAAGAGGAAAAGAGGAAGGCCTAAGATAAGGTTTATGGATGTGATGAGAGAGGACATGCAGGTGGATGGTGTGAAAGAGCATGATGCAGAGGTCAGGAAGAAATGGAAACAGATGATCCGCTGTGGCGACCTCTAATGGGTATAGCTGAAAGAAGATGATGATGTCCAACCAGCAACACATCCTTATCACTTCAGTAATTCACAATTAAAACACTGTATTTGTACCATGTATGCACAATCCCTACATGACCCCAAAGTAAAGTATTTTCTCAGTGATCACTACTAATTTCTACTGCTGGTGTAATAATTTTCCATTTACAAATGACAGTTGTACAGTAGTCACTAAAGCCATTGTAATATTACCATCATATCAGAAATGCAAATATTTCTTGAAGTGATCTCACTAATTTTACATCATTTTGAAGCATTTCATATTAACTTACAATATTTTTATGAATCGCAGTAATACCTACAAGTGGCCTTATATGTTCATGTAAGTCATTCTTGGTTGCTCATGAATGGAGCCTCGGTTTGATGTGAATGCACTGGGGACAGTGCCGGTATCAACAGCAATCCTCATCAGTCCCCAGCATGTTTCAGGAGCATGCAGATAGCCTTAGATATATTCAAAAGCTGAATATATGTAGAAATAAAAAACAAAATGGAGTCATAAGTATGACAGTTTGCACAACCACAAAGTATAATCCCTGGCCATCTATCATCATCTAGCACACCTTCGCACATCAAACCATTCAACATTTAATAAATGTTGGTACTCACACACATAGGAATATGTAATTTATTTCTGCAGAAAGACCCCCAAAAGAAATAATAATAATACTGCTGCTCCACTGCATGAAGAATGTATAAATGACATTCAAGTGTAATACTCCTAAACAATGGACAACAGCAGCAGCAGTTGTAATATAAAGAAAAATGATGATTTCATACTGTTTTTTTCATCCATCATATAAGAGAGATGTGAATGCATTCCTTTATGTGACAAAGCAGTTTTGGTTAAACCAAACTTGTCAATAATAACACTACCTGCTCTAATGCTCCTGCTGTTAACTGAGTTTGGTTAAGGTGTTATCATACCCCAGAGTGAGTGAGTGGCTCTAAACCTGAGACGCACAGCCCTGTTTATACTTTCTTCATTCTGGTTCTGACACTTCAGTTGAAGGCAGCATCTGTGAAGACACAAGGCCATACTCTGAGCTGGTCATATAAGGAGACCTTGATAATGGTCTACCTTCTCAGCGAGTCATAGCTGGATAAAATCAAGGCATGCATCCATGGTTCCAAATGGAAAAATAAAGATATCAACAGGACTTGGGTAAGCACCTGTTATCCCTGACAGGGATCACCACTCTGACCACCTGTGCCACCACAGACATAATGACCTACAGAAGCATAGGTCCAACCAGCTAGCTGAGTCAGTTGACCAGGTAGTGGTGAGAAGGCTAGGGTTTTATAGTAGGTATTATCATTTTTTGTCATATTAAACATAAGTTTAAAAAAAAAAAGTATAAGGAGACTGCATAATCAAATGTATTTGCTAGATGAAATGTGTATAACTACAACAATTCACCTATGATGTTATTATAATAATGCAAAAGAAAGCATAAACATAATATGCAGAACTGCATTTGTATACAAATATATGGAATGTTTATATAACATAACCATATAAATGCAAATGCAAAATAATAATCTGAATAAATACATCTGTAAATCACAGATATACATCTGCATGAGTGCACTTAACAACTAGATGTTCATGTATTTTTACAGAAAGAAAAAAATGTTTGCATTTCAACATAATTTCATTTAGTATTGCATTACCTTAGGTATTAGTTAAATTACATGAGACAATTTTTGTAAAGAAAGGAATTTGTTTGTGTAGGTCAGAAAAATATTTATTAGTATAATAATTGTATAAGACTCATTTAGGCTAGAAAAATATTTATTAGCATAATAGTTGTACAAGAATGTTATTTCTTTCACACTATTAATTGTATTTACAAGATGACTGAACTCTCAATCAGGTACTACATCCTAGTCAGGGAGAAGGTTGGGGGACTTGGGTGGGGGGTTGCATTACCTTAGGTAGTAGATAAATTACATGATACAATTTTTGTAAAGAAGGTATTTTGTGCGTGTACATCAGAATCTTAAATTCATTAATATAATAATTGCAGAAGACTAATTTAGGCTAGAAAAAATATTTATTAGTTTAATTATTTTACAAGACTGTCATTTATTCCATAATATTAACTGCACACACAAGATGACTGAACTCTCAGTCAGGTACCACATCCTAGTCAGTATGAAGATTGGGGGACTTGGATGGGGGATGCAGTAACAAGTGAATGACCAGCACATACTTTAGTGAGAAATAACCAGTTGTATTATTTCTATATTACTTCTGCACCTATTTTTAAATCACCTCATTATACCCTTATAAGTATTAGGCAGAAAACTATCAAAGCACACTCTTGTACAGCTAAGGAACTGAAAACTCCCTTAAATTGCTATATTTTATTTGTGTGAACATCTTCCATATGAACACAATTCACAGACTATTACACGCAAAGCATAATATTTTAAAATATCATTCCAACAAGGGGAGATTGGCACAGTATAATACTCCCTTAAATTGCTATATTTTATTTGTGTGAACATCTTCCATATGAACACAATTCACAGACTATTACACGCAAAGCATAATATTTTAAAATATCATTCCAACAAGGGGAGATTGGCACAGTATAATAATTCAGATATTAATAAATAATTAAACGAACACATATTAAGCAAGTACAGCATTGAATAAAATGCCTTCATATTAGTAATAGTGATGTTAGTAATATCTATAGGCGATTACTAGGCTAATGACCATAGGGCGCCTTTTTAAACCTATCCAGGCTTCCCAAGGTCAGAATAAACCCTATACCTTGTGTCCCTGAGGTGAACACCTTAACCATTATGCTACCCCCTGTCCCCAAAATACAGCAGCTTGGAAGTTAATTGGCAAATACCAAGCAATCAGCCTGCAGACTATTGCAACTCTTGCCAGTATAACCAGAGATTAGAATCAAGACATGCATCTGGAGCATTTCTCCCCAGGCATCCACTGAAAATTGGCTCATTCCAAGTTGGACTTTCCCAGTAAACAAATGTTAAATAAATCCTGTACCTTTCATTTGTGAAGTGAAGACCTTAACCACTGTACCAGCCCTGCCCCTATTAAGGAAAAAAAGAGGTAAAATACAGGTAAACTATTGTCTTGTGTCTTTACTTTCTAGCCAACGAGGAAATTGTATATAACTGGCAACAGCAAGAAAGGAGAACAGCTAGGCTGTTTGAAAAAGCTGGTAAGCATGAATAAAGTAGAAAACAGTATTGTGTGCTTAACTAATTTCATTAATATAAGGAAATAATTTATAAAAGATGGCAACTGAAGCACTATAGCACATTCAATGCATTACTGCAACCAAGTGTATGGGATATGTGAGCATACACGTGCAGTAATCTATTTTTAGCCAATTTCATTAATGTGTGTAAAAAATAATTCATAAAACATATTAACTGAAGCACTACGGTGTGTTCAGTAAATTACTGTAACCAAATTTAAAAGATATGTCTATATATTACTGCAGTATTCTATCTTTGCAAAAGCTTACATCTTATAAAATGAAAGTGTTTTCAGCAGTACAATATTGCAAACAAATGCATATCAGGCACAAATATGATCATTTATGTTTGTGTGATAGATGACTGCAGAATGTAAACCCCACCAAAATTTGATAGCAATACACTCTCTTCCCAAGTATGCATTAGCACTTCCCATATGATTAATCACAAGCATCCATTAGCACTTTTCATACCATTCTTCTCAAGTATACATAAGCATATCCCAAACCAGTAGTCCCATATATTCATAAGCACTTCCCATACATTTGTTTTACTTCAATAAAGATTTACAAAAAATAAAAAAGTTTTAAAGTGTGACACCCCACCACTGGCCCAGTAATCAGGCAGCCTCAGTCCTCACCACTGGCAACAGTGGGGGAGAAATCACAGTCAGTCCGGGGCTTTCTTCTCCCAATCTCCAATAAGACTTCCCAGGTTGAGATCTCAGCTAAGTGGCCCAGCCAAGACCTCCAGCACCTTCTCTGTCCAACCAGTGCTTTGTGTCCCTGCCCAAGTAGCTGACGCACACACACTTTGAGGTTTGAATTATACACACACACACACACACACACACACACACACACACACACACACACACACACACACACACACACACACACACATGGGAAAGGCTGGCACAAGTTTACTGGCTATGCCCCCTTCTGCTCAGACTATAAGGTAGTTATTACTGCCACCAGCCAACTCTATCAGCTACTTTAAGGCCCTTAACAAAGGGTGCCCAATCTTACTGTGCAATGTTACTACCAATACAAATGGTAGCTTGGTCAAGAGCAAGGCTATTAGGAGTAGCCTACACAGTGTCACCAAATAAATAGGGAAGTACTCTCAGAATTTAAATATGTCTCACAAAGATCAGCCACAATGAAATGTTTAAATATATTTAATAGTAAATAATAGAACAAGACAATACTAAAAAAATATATAATAACATCAGAGTTCAAAATTACAGGAAATATTTAAAACATTGCAGGACAGTCTCAAATAAATAAAGGAAAACATCTAAACTATGCTTCACTATATTCCTGATTGAATCTAAGATACTTATACTGTTCCCTAGACTTACTCATAGCAAGGCAGATGTGTAGTGAATTGATTTTGTCAGGTCACAGACAAAATACAGAATGCTCAGTCTCTCTCAGAGAGTTCTTAAATTAATATCTCAAATATTACTGCTGTGATAGCTTGCAATATGACATCACTACTTGTCATCTGCCTCTATCCCAGGTGAAAAACAACCATTGATGCAACTGATAGAATTTAGCATCTACCTTTGAAAATACATAAACAAGGGCTTTTCTTAGATCCAAGGCAGATCCTGGAAGTCATAAAACAATAAACACTTCCAAGACAATACAAAAAAAAATCTTCAAGTTCTAGACAATGTCTGCTACCACACTGAAAATGAAAGATAACATCATTTTATTACATGGCTATAAAGTAATTTAATTTCAGCTATTTTTCTGAAGTTAACCTCTTGTATTTCAGTTTCCATTGTTAAAATGTATACATCTAAACAGTTACAATAGTGCAGGTACATTTCTGTTTTATTCCAATAGGGCATGTTGTGGTTACATTTTAGCTAAGTACTTTACAAAATATCTCTTCAGCACACGTCTGTACAAGCCATCTTATATGACATACAGTTCTAATACATTTGTAACACAAGCACATTAATCATGTTGATATTCACAAATGACATACAAGTATTTACAAAATTCCAGATAGCTGGACTGGCAGTATCTTCTTCCATAACATCCCCCCCCCCCAAAGACTCAAGCTAGTTTTTCTAGTGACCCTTGAGAAACATTGCTTGAGAGGGTTGGGCCTATCTGGGAATACATTATCCGATTCCCTGTCTTGAGAGCCCACCTGCATTGGAATTGCTAACCACACTGTTGTGCTGTACTATCATATCATATGCCTGCAACCTTAGGCTCCACCTTAGTACTTGGCATTTTGCTGGCTGGCTGGCTCGATGTAGCCATGTTAATGGATTGTGGTCTATAACTACATTCAATTTCCTTCCATACAGATAAGGCTGAAGTTTCTGCAGTGCCCACACTACGGCTAGACATTCCTTTTCCACAGTTGCATAGCATTCCTCCCTGGACTGGACCCTACAGCTGAGATATACCACTAGGTGCTCTTCTCCCTCTGAGGAAACCTGGCAAAGTACAGCCCCTATCCTATGGTTTAAAGCATCCACCTCCAGAACAAATTATTTGCTGTAATCTGGAATGGCTAACACAGGGGATCCTCCCAAAGCTTCTTTAAGCTTCTGGAATGCTTGCTCACTTTATCTGGCCTGTTTTTCCTTGTCAGGTCTGTGAGGGAAGCAGCTATGGTACTATAATTGGGGACAAACTTTCTGAGTACCCTGCTGTCCTGAAGAAAGCCCTCACCTGCTTTTTGGTAATGGGCAGGCCATGCCCGAATGGCTTCCACTTTCGCAACTTCTGGCCTGATCTTACCACTCCCCACTCTATGTCCCAGGTAGGAGACCTCTGCCATACCCACCTGACATTTAATGGGCTTAATGGTCAACCTTGCCCTTTGTAGTCTGCTCAGCACCTCCCTGACATGCTGAAGGTGCTCTTGCTAGGAATAGCTGTAGATGGCAATACCATCCAGATAAGCAAGGGCAAAATCTCCTGCTCTTGCTAGGATACGATCTACCAGCCTCTTTTCATAACAAAGTACGAAATAGAATGATGCGTGAATTTATTGTATGCATTTTCTCCTTTGTCTCTCCACCTCTTTTTTTTTCTCTGTTTTTCTTATTTTAATTATGCAGTCTTCTCGCCCTTTTATTTATTTCCTTTCTGTCCCATTTATGTAAATTGTTTTACAGATCCAAATTCCTCAGTAGCCACCCAGGCACAAAACCTCCTAGGTTAGAGAGTGTTCATCTTCTGCCCATACAGGGTCATCCCTGCAGGGTCAGGGTGATCAGTCCTGTGATCACCACATGGGCTTTTGGACTTTGTTGAGAATGTGCTGGATCAAGTTGTAGACAGAAAGATTCAGCCAGTGAAGGCCTCTCTTCAGCATATTCAAGACACACTGTCCCAGTTGGCGTCAGCCACTGCATCATCCCAGGCCCCTAAACCCTCAACATAAAGGTCCTCCTCTCCACCCCCCTCTGGCAGAGGAAACAATTGAGGTGCTGTGGACTCATGACTCTTGCTGGTGCCAGTCCTTGTCACCTCTTCTTCCTCTGTCCTTTCCTGTATACTATCTTAACTATTTCTCACCTGCACTGCCCTCTTATAGAAACATTTTGGAAAAAATAGGGGGTCTATCCCCCACCACCAACATTGTTCCCCTCCTCTCCAACCTTCTTCAGCACAACCTTCTTGATATGTTCTTGCTCTATCTCCCTCTTTGTTGTTTTCTCCCCTTTTTCAATCTTTCCTATCACCCCATTTCTATTCTTTAAAATAACCAACTTGGTGTCCACATAAGGATACCCCTATATAGGGCATTTTAAACCCCCTTTTTTAAACATCAGTAATAAAATATGTACTGTCCTATGCTTGCTTTATGTCTTTCAAGTGTGATTGCACATAACTGCATCCATCTCCAATATCTGAATACATACAAAGTAATAACACTTTAGCTACTTTACGCTTTTGCCTTTAAGTAAGCATATTTTTCAAAATACCTTCATTTTCCATCATTCAGCAAGAACTACCTGTGCTTGACTTATCTGTCTATATGTGTAGTGACAACATCCATAGATAACTGCTAGGTACTTTCAGTGAAACATTTTCAGTGTTTTTGATTTCATGGAGGAAGGCGTCAATATTTTGACATGTTTCCCTCAAATTGCTCTGTTAACAGTAGTAGAACATAGGGGGTTGAACGACAATATCGGTCATCAATTGGCCTATTGTTTAAGTCAACACCCACTGAATGATGGTAACAAGTCTACCACTGCAGGTTCCCCAGAATTCGATGATGCATACTCCATGTAAAAACATATTACACTATGCAAACATCATTCATTTCTATTTAAAAACTTCCTGCTTGAAAAATGTCTGTGCACGAGTAGCTTGTAGGTTATGCTTGCCTCCATTTCACTCATTTCACTCATTAAAGTATTACTGAGTGAATTTGTTTTCTTGATAGTTATTTAAGTTGATGAATTAGTGTTTTGATTATTGATTTCAAATAATGAAAAATTATGCACTGAAGCCAGGTAGTAAGTGTATTTATGACAGGCAAACGCACACCAGTTCTTTTTCCCCTTGAGGTTCTGCATGATATGGTTAATAGTAAGCACTGTGACACTTTTAACAAGTTCACAAAAACAGAGAGACATAAAGCTCTAAAAACTGTTTTAAAAGTATATAAAATAGAACCAAAAGAATCAAGGGTTAAAGGAGAAAAGCAAGGCAAGGGCTATGAATGTCCCAAAATATCAGACACAGGTTGTTCAAAGATAAAAAATAGGCCTGAAGAAAACAAAGATAAGTTTGAAAAAAGAAAGGTTGAAAACAAAGGGGAAAAGTTTAAAAGTTCCTTCCACTTTTGGTTACAATGCAAGCACACATCTAAAGGCTCCCACTACAGTGGAATTAGACTGTTATAAAATGCAGCCTTTACATTGATGAGTTTTTTTAACTAAAAGAGAAACTGTTTACAGAACTCATTCAGTTCTGTTATGAAAAGGAAGAGTCCCCAGAAATTAACCATAATTAGATTTTTATAAAATGCATAAGGAGCCTAAAATAGTAGCATGGTGTACTTACTCCCTTACATTCCCCAGCCAAACCTTCACTGGTTCATGAGCCAATGCACATCCCAGTCCTAGATTTGGGCTACTGTTGCTTCATATCAGAGTACATTCAAGCAGTTCAGGAGGTTGCGCAATCTTGGGTACTGACATCTGTTCTGGTCCTTTAAAACTCTGACCACCGAAGGTCATTTACTGCAAGTTCATTGTCAGCACTACCAGTGGTCCACTAACTATCCAATTACATCTGCTACTGCATTCTCTAAGATAAGAAACAGATTTTCTTCTTCCATGCCTTCATCTGATGAGGAGGGCATCTTCATGAAATGGACAGCAGCATCTCTGAGAATGTGTACTAATTCTGGTGGCCAACAGTTAGTTTGTCTGATCTGGTTCTGCTACCCCCAAAATTTTGGAGAGTTACAAATCTTACAAAAGATCATTTTATGGGCAGGGAACAGGTGCAAGGCTTAATGTGAATCATTTGCAACTGTCTCCGATATGCAGTTAGTTTTCCTTTTGCTTAATGAGTGAGATTGCTGTATCTTGGAAATTTTTCTGCAGGATACAGCAGTCTTGGAATTAGTATGTATAAGCAGCAAGGAGTGTAAGGGGTGCATTAGGGAGAGTTCAGGGGACATTAGCCCCCATCTCCACTGTAAGATCACTTCAACAGAGAAACAGAAAGCTTCAGTATTCACTTTTTTACCGTGAGTGATACTTGGTGATCAGATGGCTGTGGTGGTACAGCGGTTAGTGTTGTCACCTCACAGCAAGAGGTTCTCCTGTGCGATTCTCGGCTGGAGCACCTTCTGTGTGGAGTCTGCATGTCCTCCCCACAGTCGAGTGACGTTAAAGACATGCAGGTAGGTGCGTGCGTGAAGGTTCCTTGAAGGTTGGGCATCGGGCTGGCACCTCGGCACCGTAAAAATCCACTGCCAATCATTAGCAGACCGGAGTTCCACTGTGGCGACCCCTAACCAGGAAAAGCTGAAAGACATTACTTTACCTTTAGTGATACTTGGTGATCATTTGGTGATCATTTGTACGAATATCGATCATTAATGTACAGAACGTTAGACATGTAGCCTTAGAGAACAATAGGCTGCAAAGTGACACATTCAGAAAGGTTTCCTTTTATCTGTTAATACATAAATACTATTTTTTTGTTGTTGTTGTTGTTTCTTAAGCATGATTGCTTGAGATTTTGTCTCTCTGCTATTTTTAAAATCATACTGTAGAAATGTGAGCAAGCTGAAAGTTTGTGCGTGAATGGTTGTGCCTTCCTTGAAGGTTGGGCATCAGGCTGGCACCTCGGCACCGTAAAAATCCACTGCCAATCATTAGCAGACCGGAGTTCCACTGTGGCGACCCCTAACCAGGAAAAGCTGAAAGACATTACTTTACCTTTAGTGATACTTGGTGATCATTTGGTGATCATTTGTATGAATATTGATCATTAATGTACAGAACGTTAGACATGTAGCCTTAGAGAACAATAGGCTGCAAAGTGACACATTCAGAAAGGTTTCCTTTTATCTGTTAATACATAAATCCTATTTTTTTGTTGTTGTTGTTTCTTAAGCATGATTGTTTGAGATTTTGTCTCTCTGCTATTTTTAAAAATCATACTGTAGAAATGTGAGCAAGCTGAAAGTTTACATTCAGTCCAAGATCACAATAGCTTGGGAAAGAGCAAAAAATTATTTGACTTTTTATTGACCAATACCACTGCTCATTCTCAAAGTTAGATCAGCCTTAGAGTAAGAATACACTAGTGAGGTACCTTCACATGTGGGTGTGGGGGACTTGCTCCTCTGCAGAAATACTTGTGGATGAGTTTGTTGTATTCCTTTTCTTGAAATTCACTAATGCTCAAATGCAAGTGTCCCAACTCTTTTTGTAACAGAGTTAATGGATGTCATACTGTAATCACTGACGAAATATGCTTAGGCCTTTTAGGTTTCAGTCAAATATAGGATACCCAGTTAGAACCAACACGGTCTTGGATCTATATCACGTTTTCACACAGCAAAAAAATCAAACGTCATATGGTCGGCACTTTATGTTTGAATTTTTCGATGTCAATGGAGATCTCCATTACAGCGCAGAATGGGAAGATTTCCCTTTTCTGCACTGCAGTGCGATCTTGGAGTTGGTATATTTAAGTAGCTTAAGACATTCCAGAGTTAATTTTTGATTTTGTTTTTGTTTTTTATTACGTTTTTGAACATTTATGAGTTCAATCATATGATGACAACCATATAATATCCGAACGTATAAATGTTCAATAGCGTAATATAGACACTCGGTCTTGTATACTTCTCTCTACTTTTTGGATATGAAGATAATTTGCAAAGATGTATATGAATACTGGAGGACTAAGTGAAAATTATATCTAAGCCAAAACATTAAGAAGAGTGGATTTTTGCACTCTGGGCCTAGGTACCAGAAAAACAAGTGCTGAGAGGGGGTTGGAGGAGTGCAAAGAGAAGAATTTCAGGACATGGGATTTAAAAAAACTAAATTATAAATGGCAATGAATGACAGCAGCTGCCTAATAAAACTATGTATGAGTTGCAAGGGTTACTAAATCTATGCATAAGAAGGTACTTTTATTTCTGAGGAAGGCTTTGACAACACAAAGTTTTGGGCATTATGTTCCACTTTGTAGATGCTGTCATAAGGTTTGGTGAATAAAATTATATTATTGTTCTTTTTTTTCCAATGGCTCAATATTTTTAAAGTTGCATTTCTACTACAATTAATGACAAATGGAAAAAGGAGCGCCAAATGCATTTTCCCCTCTTTATATAAGCTGATATTTGAAAATGGAGCAAAAGAGAGCATATTTGCTTAATGTATCCATTAACAGAATTTAATCTTATTACATTCTGGGAACCAATAATCCAATAAATTATTTTAGCTTTGAAAGGCCAGAAAAACATAATTGTCTGAAATAAAAAAGGATAAATGTTCTGTGATATTTATTCCAGTATTGTAAAAGTTATATAACCAGTCTGATTATGGAAACAGGACCACAGGAAATAGATTTTAGAGATGTGGTGACTGAATTTCCTAAAAATGTGCTGAATATTTTTAATATGTGTTGATAGTTTACTATTGCATAAATTCAACAAGTAGAAAATCTTAATTACCAATAAATATCAATTATGATGTTATACATTTCTGGAAAAAATAAATTCCACTTAAACTAATTTATCAGAACTTGAAGGAAGCATAGGGTCTTCAGTGTTAGAATCAAAATTGGTAAGGAATTGTACCATAATATCCCTCAGGATTCTGGTTGAAAGTACAGTGGTGTAAAATCTTAGCATAACAGTAGATGTCCTTATCTACACTCTTGTAGTATTCTTTACAATAGCCTGATGTCCAGCCAATATACCAAAGCCTTTTAGTTGTAAAGGGAACACCGTACGTCACACATATGCTCCTTGTGCATGTCATAAGGCATAAAGGTGACATCCGGATGTACCATCCTCAGAACTGAAAAGCACCAGTAGAAACAACATTCCAAGGATAAAAATATGTAACAAACACATCCAGAAGGTAAAAGGACCAGGAGGAGGAGGGAGGGAGCGAATACTGCAACAGTGAAGGACATCTACTGTTATGGTAAGATTTTACACAATTGTACTATGTCCTTCCATATCATGTTGCAGTATTCCCTACAATAGGGAGAATGCAAATACTCAGGAAGAAGATTGTGAGAAGGAAGGGCCACCAGAGCCCTCTATGAAACCATGGAGAATGGCCCTGGCAAAGTCAGCTCTGGCCCTAAAAATCACATCTAACTTATAGTGCTTAGGAATGTATGCACAGAAGTCCAGTTTGCTGCCTCTATAATACAATTAGTGTCCAAACCATTGAAGAAAGCACCAGAAAAAGCTACAGCTCTAGTGGAATGAGCCTTAACAGAAGGAAGGCTCTTCCTGTGAAAAGAATAGCAAAATACAAGGGCTTTAGATATCCAAGAAGAAATTGTTTGCTTGGAAACAACCAAACCTAAAGACCTAGGATGAAAAGAAACAAAAAGCTGATCAGATTTACAAAAAGATTTAAGCTTATCCAAAAAATACCAGAGTTGTTTATGCATATCCATGGTGTGCAAAACCTTTTCACTAGTAGACAGTAGAGAAGAGAAAAAGTGGACAAATGAATACACTAAGAGACAACTCATTAACCACCTTGGGCATAAAAGAAGGATTAGTACAAAGGGACAGCCTATCCTTATGGAAAACTAAAAAAGGAGGAAGAGCCATAAGGGTTTGTAGCTCAGACACTCATCTGGCAGAAGTAAGGTCTTACAAAAGTACAGTCTTCCAAAACAATGCTGTAAGGAAGCTGAAGCAGCAGCTCAAAAGAAGCCTGAGGCAATTTCTCTAAAACAAAATTAAGGTCCCAGGAAGGAGGGGCAAGCTTCACAGGAGGCGTAATGTGAAGGACTCCTGTAAGAAACTGTTTTGCCTCAAATCTAGAGGCTAAAGGGGGAGTCAAATGCAAACACGCAGAGATAACTGATAAGTGAGCCTTAACAGAAGAATAGACCAACCCAGCAATGAGCATTTCAAATAAATAAGAGAGAAAGTACAGTTTTGAAAATCTTACCATAATGGTAGCTGTCCTTCTCTTCACTGATGCAGTATCCAACGTCCAGCCAGTATAGCAAAGCCTTTTGCTTGCTGTAGGTAAGCTGCATGTCACACATCTGCTCCTTGCATAACATAGGGCATAAAGAAAACATCCGGCCATACCATCCTCAGAACTGAAAGCCCCAGTAGGCAGAGCAGTCCAAGGAAAAAAGAAAGGTAATCAGTACATACAGAAGAGAAATGGACTGCGGGGGGGCACGGTGGGAGTCAATACTGCAACAGTGAAGAGAAGAACATCTACCGTTATGGTAAGATTTTCCACAACTGTACTATATCCTTCCATTTCACTGTTCATGACACTAAGGAAAGTGCCAATGCTCAGGAAGAAGAGAAGAAGGAAAAAGGGGAGATAAAGGCAGACAAGCAGAAATAGCTGATAAATGGGCCTTAAAAGATGAATAAGCCAAACCAGCATTGAGCAAGTCACACAGATAAAGAAACATCCACTGAAAGTGGATCCATGTTATGAGAAAGACACCAAATTGAAAACCTCTTCCATTTGGATAAGTATGATTTCCTAGTATTGGGTTTCCTGGCCTCCTGCAGGATCCTAAGCATTTCTTCAGAAAAAAGGTGTCTATGTGGTATCAAAATCCTACCACACACAGTGTCAGCTGAAGCGAGGATAAGTGGGGATAGATGAGAAACCCCTAGTCTTTTGTGAGTAGGTCCAACCCTGTGAGGTAACTTGTGATGATTGCCCTTGGCTAAATGTCAAAGAGGGAACAAATGCAGTCTTGGCCAAAACAGTCACCAACAAGATTTTGTGAGCATTCTGTTGAATTTTGAACAGGACTTTTGGAATGAGGGAGATGGGGAGGGAAAGCATAAAGAAGCATTCCTGTCCAAGAAAAAAAGAAAGGGCATCCACCTTCCAAACCAGAGGAACTGGGATTCTGGCACAAAAAAGAGGAGGTTGTCTATTCTGAGGGGAGGCAAAAGATCTATTTGAGGAGTACCCCACTGGTGGACAATGTCCAGAAACACATTCCTGTGAAACATCCATTCATGGAAGTGAGTTAGGGACCTGCTCAGAGTGTCTGCCACAATACTTTGACCTGAGGGAATGTGAACTGCCTGAAGAGTCACTTGATACTGGATAGCAAGTTCCCATGCCAGGACTGCCAACTGGCAAAGATAAGACCTTGCCCCCCCACCATTTGTTTACATGCCACATCACTGTGGTACTGTCTGTAAACACCTTGAGAAGTCCTAGGGAGAAGAGAGCTATCAGAAGGGCTCTCATCTCTGACACTGATGTGCTCTTTCTGTTGAAGAAGTGACCAAACACCCTGCCCTTTTAGGGAGACAAATGCTGCTCCCCATCCCACGTCTGAAGAGTCTGTGAACAGCTCCTGAGAGGGAAGATGGGGATAAAAAGGGAGATCTGGATTTAGAGACAACTGCTGAATCCACCACTGAAGGTCCTTCTTGAGACAGGGCAGAAGAAGAACTACAAACTCAAGGTGATGTGCACGTTGAAGCCAAACCGACTTCAGAAACCACTGAAACTTTTCCAATGTGGAATTTGGCCAGAGGGAGCATAGGAATGGAGAAGGACATGAACCCCAGAGTTCTCAAATTTCCTGGCTGTTATAGAGCCAAGGGCAAGAAGCATTTGAAAAAAAAAGGAAATGAGTGTTAAGGCCTTGGGGGGGGGGGAGCCAGCATAGGCACAGTCTGGATCCTGCACCCCAGAAAAACAAGGTCTTGAGAAGGAGTCAGAAAATACTTTTTGAAGTTTACTGTGAACCCCAGGCTTTGCAGGACAGAAATGGAAAAATGAAGGTTTTGCAACAAGATCTCTGGAGCGGATGCCTGAAACAGGAGGTTGTCCAAGTAAGGAAAGATTTAGAGCCCCTGAAGCCTGCAGAAAGTAATCACAGGAGTGAGGCATTTTGTACCCTTGGGGCAGTAGAATGGACAAAGGACAAAGCAGAGAACTGAAAATGTCAGGAAGCAACAGAAAAATATAAAAGCTTCCTGAAAAGGGGATGAATAGGGATATGGAGATAAGCATCCTTGAGATCCAGTGAAACCATATAAGCCTGTGGAAGCAAAAGAGGGAACAAAGTTTGAACGGACAACATTTGAAATGTCTTTAGATGAGAAAGGTCTAGAATTGGTCTCCAGCTACCATCTTTTCTGGGCACTAGTACCCTGAGTCAAAAGATATCCAGGATCCCTGGAAAGAAGGGCAACTCTTCCTGAGGAGGCTGAGGAATTCCCATAAAAGGGGGAAGAGATTTCCAGACCATGAAATACCCCTGGCGGATAATGGAAAGAACCTAAGAATACTCAGTAATCCTTAGCCAAACAAGAAGAGAAAGAGATAGGCAAAGAGAAAGTGGAAAGTGGCTGGGAAAAATAGCATACTCAGACAGCACCTGGTTTATCAGGAAAATGAGACTTCTGAGGCACAGAAGTCTGAGTAGCCTCACAGCAGAAACCCGCTTGCCAACCCTTTTACCCTTAGAAGGAGAACAAGATAGCCTGCAAACAAAGGCTGGTTTATTGGGGTAGTTTCTCTGAAATTTAGGCACAGGAGAAACAAACACATGTTCAATGTCCTGTAAAGCCTTATCCTTATCCTGAAGGGATTTAAATCATCAGCAGCTTTGCCAAACAAAGTGTTTATTATTCTAGAGGGGCATCCATCAACTTAGCCTTAATATCATCAGGCAAAGGTTGAAGATGAATACCTCCTCATCACTAACTCAAAAGCAGCAGCCCTAGAAGAAGCATCTGTTGCATCATAACTACACTTTATGGAATGACAAGCCTCCTGGGAAAAAGTCCCTAAACGGAAAAGGGCAGAGGTTTTACCTTAAGAGTCTGGAAGATCAGAAATCATCAGACAGGCCTGGGAAAGCAGAGCCAACAAGTACTTGGACATGTGGATTTGATAATCAACAGCTCTAAAAGCCAAGGTAGCAGAGCTATAAACCTTCTTGTCTAGCCTTTCCACAGATCTGCTATCTTTATCAGAAGGCAGTAACGTAGGTAAAGGAAGCAATTGAAAAGGCTTGTCAGAAGCTACTGACACCACAGAGGTTACACATGCTTAAAAGCTTACAGTCCTTAGGACCACTATAAAACCTATCAGTTTTCTTGGGAGCAGGGGACTACGAATCTGTAGCCTTAGAGGCATTAGAAAAGGCCTATTCTTTGGCACTTTATCTTGAGATAAGCAGCCAAACCAGGAGGGACAGCAGAAGGTCAGGGAGAATCCATCTGCAGTAGCTTACAATACCTTTTATGTATCTCAGAAACTTGAGCACACTCCCATTTAAAGAATTCCATCATCCTAGAGAGTGTCCCCAAAAGAAATCGCTTCAAAGAGAGTATCAGGACTGGTAGACTCTGCTTCCTCTGATCCACAGCCCAAAGGAGAGGGAATCTGGGAGGAGTAAGCAAGGGATTCCTCATCTGAATCTGCCTCCATAGGAATCCTGTTCTCTGGGTCTCTTAACTGGGTAGAGGACCAAGGTGGGGGGGTTAGT
The DNA here is from genome assembly GCF_019279795.1 of Protopterus annectens. Taxonomy (NCBI): domain Eukaryota; kingdom Metazoa; phylum Chordata; order Ceratodontiformes; family Protopteridae; genus Protopterus; species Protopterus annectens. Next base: position 262,405,909 of record NC_056747.1, read on the forward strand.
ACAGAAACTCCCTGTGGAGATTTTAAAGCCATCAAACACTAAACAACCCCTGAGTGAAGGACCATCATTCAGTCTGTGGATCCTTACGAGCTGAGGAAACATTTCATCTTCTGCTTTTTCTTTAAGGGGATGTCTGCCTTGAAAAATTTAGAAGGCTCCAACCCCGGACAGTATTCAATTATTGTAGTAGGGACTTCTTCTCTGATTAAAATTTGGAGAATATCCCTAGTCCCCTTAGAAATAATTAGCTGCAGTTCCTCCTGAACGTCCAAAGCAGATGTCTGGAATGCCTTCTTAGACATGCCTAAGGTCAGATTCCCGCTGGCCTCCAACCCGATCATGGCAGAAGAATCCAAAGATAAAGCTGGGCAAACCTCTGAGGTATCACTCGCCTCAGGAGGAATGTTTGGAGGAGTCTGAACAGCAGAAGATTGATTCCTGCCTAGGATTCTTGGCCTTCTTCCCAGATGGCTGTCCTGCAGAGTGGGAAGTTCCCTTCATTATGTCTTTAGCAAAATGCTTAAGGCATTGATTCACAAGATAAAGTGCCAAAGAAGAAAGCCTACTATGAAAGGTTTTGGGAACAAGGACCTGACAGACAGAACAGGTCATATGGTCTTGCAAAGCACCAAGGCAAAATAGACACTGTTCATGATGGTCTTTATGGGGAATCTGTCTCCCACAATAGCATTTACCCTTCTTGGATGACATGAAACCCCAAAAGCAACAATATAGCAAAAGAAAGATAAGTCAACCAAAACTCCAATGAGGCACTTATCTGAAACAGCTTGGTGAACCATCAGCGGAACGGGTGTTCAGGCTGACTATCAAAAGATGGCATTCAGACTGATGGCAAAGTTGTTTTGAGAGTAGTATGGCCAGACATCACCTTTATCCCCTACACTATCCAAAGAGCATACATGTAATGTACAGAGTAAAAACTGGCAAGATGTCAGGCCACCTTTGGCAAGGGATCCCTATGGTTATGAATACTACAACAGTGAAATGGAAGGACATGCAATGAAGCATCCACAGTAAGTGGATTGAGGTTACAAGAAAGACACCAAACAGAAAATCTCTTCCATTTCGATAGGTAAGATTTCATATTAGTGGGTTTTCTGGCCTCCTACAGGATCCAAAGCACATCCTCAGAAAAAAAGGTGCCTGTAAGGGATCAGAACCCTGTCACCCACATTGTCAGTTGAACAGTGGGACAGGTGGGGATGGATGACAGATCCCTTGTCTTGTGTCAGGTGGAGATGGCATAACAGTTAAGGTCTTCACCTTATAAGCACAAGGTACCGGGTTTGATTCATACCTTGGGTTATTGGCTAGGCTTAAAATGGCCCTTTATGGTAGTTAACCTAGTATTCATTTAGGCTTTACTGAAAAAGCTCAACCAGACTCTGCTACAACTTCATGTGAGAGAAAGGTTAGCTTTTTGTATCATTTTATTGCCTTCTTCTATTTTGTATGTTGTGATGTGTTTTCTTCACACTGTGTTTTACTTGTATTCTGCTTTTAAATGCATATTAAAACTAGGAAAGAGACCACAGTTGTCTCTCTTATGAGTCACACAGAAATTTTCCCACCATCCCACCTTGGTGCTGTTGTGTTCATAAACTCAAATGTCTTTCTACTTGCCTGCCCCTTACGTTAATTTGACCACATATCTCTTTCCCTCTCCCCTTTCATTGGCTGTTGTGAGTAAGCACAAAATTATCATTTTGTGAAATCACTCCCCTTCAGCTATTTAAATTTACTGGGCATCCCACTGTATTCCATAGAACCAGAATACAAAGTTCCCACCCCCTTTCAATCTACATTTCTCTTTTAAAATTAGTGGCTCTCCACTTAGACAGCTAAAGGATAAGTTATCTCCTCTTTCATATCTAACTTTTTAGTGCACTCTGTAGTGCTTAGGATATTAACCATCTTTTTCCATCTTATCTTTAAGATCTGCAACATCTATTGCAAGACCACCAATTTCTGGAGAGCCTACATTCTGCCTGTCAGTAGTCATCTTGGGATTAGTGCATCTCTTTTATCCTGGTGAGAGAGGGAGCACAGGGACACTATTTCCTGGAGACTGCTGATCACTGTAAAGCCTAATAACTGCTTCATAGGTAACAGCTTGGAATTTGTGCTTATATTCTGCTCCTGGTGAGAGAAGGAGCAGAATGCATTGATTTCTAACTGTTCTGGTTGGGCATTGAATGTCTGTGCTTGATGTTTCTGATTGGTCTGGTTGCTATTCAAGACATCTACCACGAAAAGGCTGCAACAAGTCTACAGACCCTTGCATCATCTGGGTCAAGACTGTGGATCACCATACAGGCTGTGGCCTGCTTCTCGTCTTAAGATTGGTACTAATGTTTTGCTTCTGGTGACAGAAGAAGCAAAGGAGCATTGTATCCCAGCAGAATGAAGCTGTGGTGAGACCAGCACTAGTAGTAACCAGGCAGTAGCCATGCATGCGACTCCCCCATTTTCATCATTCTTGACAACTGATTCTTTGTTTTCAGTAAGTACCGCTTGATTTGTGTCTAACTTCAGAATATACTTCATCCTTAAATTTTCAGGGTCTACTTATTAGTTTCCCCTCAAGTGTTTGGAAGTGTCCTGTACAGACACAGACACCTTGAGTGATATTTTTCCTGTAAAAGCAGAAATGAAATTTGACCAGTACCTAGTTACATACAGGACAACTAGTTTGCAGTGACAAGCACTGTCCCCAGAGTTGCAAACCGGATACTCCTGACATTGCTTTATATTCTCACCCCAGCTGTCTAATCAATAAAAAGGGTCTGTTGCCATGGATATGAACTTTCCCACTATCTCCATTACCAGCTTGGTGGATATGGGCATCCTGAGTTAATGTAGAAATTGCCTCATGTTTACTGACAACCAGTTAATTTTCAAACAAACTGATATGGTATGTGGCAGATGTATTTACACATGTCACTGGAGGCAAAGCTCTCACATAAAAGTACTTCTAATGTCAATAATGTTGTCAGTATTACACACGCTGCACTCATCACACACAATTCAAAGCAGACATATACACCCACATATGCTAAAGCACTTAAATGCAACCTTCCTAAACCCCAAAGACCTCCTAGATAAAGTATACATAACAAATACTCTCAGCAGCCCTGAATGGACTGCTTCAAAACAACACCCACATCAACACATACAGTCACATTTCATGGAACCTCTACTTCTAAGTCCATAAGGCAAGCCAACACACAATCCAACATGCTGGTCATTGGAGACTCCCATCATGAGGCACACTGATGTCCCTCTCATCAGGCTGGGTAAGGAGAAAGTCACAGTCACTTGTTTAACAGGAGCTGGGATATGCCACATTATGCATGCACTCAGGTCATTGGACCACAAGTACCAGTATGACTCAGTCATAGTCCATGTGGGTGTAAATGACATGAGACATACCTCCATATATTATATGAAGAGAGACATCATGGGGCTCTTGGTATATGTGTCAAAGGCTGGTATGAGCCTAGCATTGAGCAGCATTTTACATTCTGCAAAAATGATGCCACATTACAAACAAAAGCTGAATGACTAATAATTGGTTTAGTTTCTGGTGTCATTCTAAGGGGGTTCAATATTTGTCAGCATGGAAGGAGATGGTCAACAGACCATGCTGCTTTGCTAGGGATAATCTGCATCTCTCTCCACTAGGCTTTTGAATATTAGCTAAAACATTGTCTTACCCTGTACTGCCTTTTTTAGACAATGCCAAACTGAAAGTACTTCAGACACAGCAAATCAAAACCAAAAAAATCTAAAGATATTGCTGCTCAATGGTAGGAGTCTAAACAAAGAACTCTACTTCCTAGAAGCTCTCTTCACCCTAGAGAATGCTGACATCTGTGATGTCACAGACATGCTTTAAAGCTGCAGACAACACACCCATAGTGCAAGGTTAGAATGTCTTACACACATTTAGACCAGCTACTACACAGACAGGGACTAAAGGTGGAGGTGTCTTGATTTACATAAAAAATAAACATACCTCAAGGCTGGTCAAACAGGACAATGCACTTGAGCTGCTCCATGTTCAAATTACCATAGGCAAAATCCAATACCACTTCCTTGAAAGCTATAGGTCCCCCTCTATGACCCAGGAAACCCATACCATGTATTTAAACTTACTGGAAACACTCACCATCCAACTCAATACCATATTCATTGGCGCATTTAATTACCCCACTATGAATTGGGAATCCTATAAGACACAAAACATAGAGGCAGAGAGATTCCTGGATTTTGTAAATACAAACTCCCTGGACCAGACTGTCTATATACCAACCAGGGGTGCAACCATAATGGATCTGGTCCTCACTAATATGGGAGAGTTCTGTACACCCCCTAGTGTAATTTCTTCTCTGGTAAGGTCAGACCACAAAATGGTCTCCTTTGAAGTAAAAATAAAACCTGGACCTCCAGCTAACCCTGGAATATTCAGGAACTACTCTAAGGCTAACTTCCTTCTATTAAGTGATAACATGGCAAAATTTAAAACCCCCATAAACCCTGAGAACACTGCTGCCTATGCAGAACTGTTCACAGGAACCCTATACCACCATGTTAATACCTGCATAGAGGCAGCTGTATCCACCAGGAAGAAGTACAGAACTAACTCAAAAAACAAGCCATCCTGGTTGAATCACAAAATCAATAGGCTGTATAACATAAGGAAGAAAATCATGACAAAAATTAGGATATGCAGCACCCAGCAGAATAAAAGTACTCTCATCAAACTAAACAAACAACTTAAAGGACAAAAAGTCTACCAAAGCCAAATTTGAGGTAAATTTGGCCTCCCAGGCCAAGGACAACCACAAGGCATTCTTTAGCTATGTCCACAACCTCAATAGCAATACATAATTGTGTACAGAGCTTATTGTAAATGGAGCCACCTATACTGAGCCAGAAGATATAACAAACCTACTGTTCAACAAATTCAGCTCCAACTTTACCCCTCTCACCCCATCAACCTTCCCTTGGGAAATATCAAATATAAACTCCCCCTTCTAACACTAGGGAACACGTCCTTAATGCTCCCGCTAAGGCGAAGAACACTGCATCAATGGGCCCAGACAAAATCCCAGGATTCCTTCTAAATACCATGAAACTTGACCTATCAGGACATTTGGAATTGATATTTAACTGTAGCCTCCAAACAGGCTTCGAACCTCATAAATGGAGAACAGCAACAGTCATCCCTCTGCACAAAGGTGAGCCATCTACAGACCCTGGAAACTACAGACCCATAAGTCTTACTAGTCTTATATGCAGAGCTATGGGAAGAATTCTCATGGAAATGATCAATCATGATATAGTAAACCTCCACACACTGGACCCAACCCAATTTGGTTTCATCAAAGGCAGGTCATGACTGCTCAGCCTAGTGGACTTCTTTGAGAAGGTCATCAAAGCAATGGATGACAGCAAAATAATTCACACTGCCTACCATGGCCTGGCCAAGGCATTTGACACAATACCCCACTCGGACATTGTTGATAAACTACAGAGGTTAGGTACAAATTTGTATCATCACCCGGTGGATAGCCAACTGGTTCACAGACAGGACCCACAAAGTTGAAACTGGGGAGTCCATGTCTACAAAGAGGCCAGTCACAAGTAGAATCCCTTAGGGCTCAGTCCTCGGACAACTCCTTTTTGGCATTTACTTCTCTGAAGTCAAGGCCAGTGTCAATGGTCTCTGGCTGACTAAATTTTCAGATCATTGCAAATTAGAAGCTGTCATCAAATCCCACACTGACACAAATGATCTCCAGGAAGGGCTGACACAGACAAACAACTGGTGTCAGAGCCATGGACTAAAACATAATACCAAGAAATGCATAACACTATCATTCAGGAAGTCATCCACCCCTGGTAACTATCATATTGACAACACGCCCCTTAGAGTTGACCTAGTAGTCAGGGACAGTAATCTAGACTTTGACCATCACATGTCTACTGTAGTGAGGAAATCATTTTATGTTGCGCAACATATAAACAAAAGTATGGCATCTAGGTCAAAGGAGTTCATTGCTCTACTATATTCAGCATTCATCAGACCTGTCACAGTGTACAATGCCCCCTTTGGTAAATACCAAACCAGGCAAATCCAACAAATGGAATATCCACAGAGGTTCCTGACTAAAAGAATACAGGGCACAAGTAAAATGTCCTATGCAGACTGCCTCAAGGCCCTATACCTGTATTTTGTCTCCTACAGAGTGTTGAAGGGAGATCTATGCATGGCATGCAGGGCATTGTCAGACCCCACTCTGATGGACTTCCTGCATACCACTGACAGACACCCCCGGTTAACAAATGTAAAATAAAAATAAAAAAATAAATACAAAATCAGCAAAACAAACAGCACCAGAATTACCCATTCTAAAGACTTAAACCATGCCTGTGATATAAACAGGACCTGCTCGAGAAACAGGTATGTATCCCAGAGACTACCCCATCTCTGCAACAGGTTCCCCATACATGTGAAGCAGAGTTCCTCCCTAACCCAATTCAACTAATTAACGTGGACAACTGGATGGGGAACAGGAAATTCATCCCTGGCTTGGCACCTATGTCTCTAATGGACACAGGCAACATGTAATTGGTTCATCTCCCATGCCCTGCTTACACATATCTAGGGTACCAGAACTTGTCAGAGATTTGGGATGCATGGCTAGTCTTAAAAAAGCTCTTGTGGTTGTTAGCCTAGTAAACACCTATGAACCTGTGAACCTATGAGTAGGTCCATCCTGTGAGGTAACTTGTGATGATTTGCCCTTGGCAAGATGCAGAAGGAGAGGGAACCAATGTTGTCTGGGCCAAAAGGGAGCCACCAGCAGTATTTTGAGAGGATCCTGTTTTACCTTGAACAGGACTTTCTGAATGAGAGGAAAGGCATAAAGAAACACCCCCTTCCAAGAAAAAGAAAGGGCATCCACCTTCCAGGCTGGAGGGGATGGGATTCTGGCACAAAATAGAGAATGTTGTCTGTTCAGAGTGGAGGCAAACACATCTACTTGAGAAATACCTCACTGGTGGACAATGTCCAAAAACATATCCCTGTGAAGCATCCATTCATGGGATAGTGTTATGGACCTGCTCTTAGAATTTACCACTATGTTCTGATTTGAGGGATTGTAAATTGCCTGAATGATCACCTGATACTGGATAGCTATCTCCCAAACCTGAAGAGCTAGCTTGCATAGGAGATAAGATCCTGTTCCCCCCTTGCTTGTTGACATTCCACATTAATGTGATACTGTCTGTGAGAATCTTGAGGGGCCCTGTTAGAAAAATAGAAGGTCTTTCTTTTGGCAAAGTGACCAAAGGCCTTGTACCTTCAGAGGGCAGAAGGAAGCCCCCCATCCCATGTCCGAGTTGTCCGTGAACAGTTCCTGAGAGGGGATAGGAGGTTGAAAAGTAAGCCCTGGGTTTTGGGACAAATTATGAATCCACCACTGACATTCCAGCTTGAGGCACAGAAGAAGAGGGACTAGAAAATCTAAAGGATGAGACTGTTGAAGCCAAACTGACTTTAGAAGCCACTGAAGCTTTCTTATGCGGAGTTTGGCTAGAGATGATTAGCCATGTAACCCAGAGACCTCAGAAATTCTCTGGCTGTTACTGAAGCCAGAGGAAGAAGGGACTGAAAGAAAGCAATGAGAGTTAAGGCCTTGGAAGGAGGCAGGGATGCTAGCATTGGAACAGTCTGGATCCTGCAACCCAGAAAAACATGATCCTGAGAAGTTAGGAATGATATCTGGAAATTTACTGTAAATTCCAGGCTTTGCAAGAGAGAAGTGGTAAAGTGTAGATGCTGAAGTAAGATCTCTTGAAAGGAGTACTGAATAAGCAGGTCGTCCAGACAGGGGAAAGACCTGTAACCCCCTTAGCCTTCAGAATGCAATCACAGGAGCGAGGCATTTGGCAAAAACCCTTGGGGCAGTAGAGATGCCAAAGGGCCAAGCAGAGAATTGAAAATGCCAGAAAACAGAGAACTGTAAAAACTTTCTGAAAAGGGGGTGAATAGGCATGTGTCAATAAGCAACTTTGAGATCCAGGGAAACTAGAAAAGCCTGAGGAAGTAGCAAAGGAAAGAAAGTTTGAAGGGATAGCAGCCAAAATGAAGAGACCTTCAAAAAAGTGTTTAGCTGAGAAAGATTCAGAATGGGTCTCCAGGTGCCTTTTTTCTTGAGGACCAAGTACATTCTGGAGTACAACCCCTTCACCCTGTAAGGAGCTGGAAACTCTTGAATAGTTCCTTGACCCAAGCAAGCCCTGAAGTACCTCTGTAAAAAGGGCAATTGTTCCTGCGGAGGCTGATAAATGGCCAAAAAATGGAGGAAGAGATTTCCAAATCATGTAATAACCCTGCTGTTCCCTAGGCCTCTTAAAAGGGGTGGAAGACCAGGAACAGAACCCCCCTGTGGAGGCCTGAGAGACATAAGGGCATTAAACAAGCCTTGAGTGAAGTTCTGCCATTTAATCTGAGGATCCTTGGGAGCAGGCAAAATACTTTAGTTTTTTGCTTCTTTTTGAGTGGGACATCAACTTGAAAAATTTTGGTGGTTTTGACCCCTGATGGTACTCAATAATGGTAGTCAGGAGCTCTTCCCTAACTAAAATTTGAGGAACACCCCTAGACTCTTTGGTAATAACCAGCCGCGGTTCTTCCTGTGCATCCGAGGTGGATGTCTGAAAAATCTCCAGGTGGATGTCTGAAAAATCTCCATAGGTGACGGGTCCATGCTGGCTTCTGAATAGATCATGGCACAGGAATCCAAGATAGAAACCAGACATCCCTCCAGGCTTTCACCAGCCTCAAGAAGGATGTCCAGTTTAGCAGTGCAGCTGAAGACTCAGACTGAGCTTTCTTGGCCTTTTTATTTATAGATGGCAGGCCCTTGGGCCAGCAAGATCCTTCCATGGTATCTTTACCCAACAATTTTGTCTTTGGTTCTCAAGATAAATTGCTAGGGAAGTAGCCAACTTCTCAATATCTTAGGGACAAAGGACTGACAAATCTCAGAAGATCTATGGTCATGAGAAGCACCTAAATAGAACAAACACTGTTTGTGACAATCTTTATTAATCTGTCTCCTGCACTGGCATTTACCCTTTCTGGGTGACATGAAACCCAACAACCATATTACAAGGCAATGTAAGGTAAATAAAAAAAAGAACACTTAGCAGTAGAATCAGCAGACAAAAGGCATGCTGACCAACAATTAAAGATGGCATTCAGACAGGCAGCACAGAAGTTCTGAGGATGGTGCATCTGGGCATCACCTTTATGCTCTATGCCATATGCAGGGAGCATATGTGTGACACAGACTGTACCCTTTAGAACCAAAAAGTTTTGATATGGCCAGACTTTGGGCTACCCTTGTCAGGAGATCCCTATTGTAAAGAATACTGCAACAGTGATATGGAAGGACACCTCCCTCTCCAAAAAAAATAAAAAATTCTTAATAATTATAATTTTATTAAACCAAACCATGTGGGAAAAGAGCAATGTGGGTAAAGAAGGCTCAATATGGGTATTTTTTATTTAAATAAATTTATCTTGCCTGATAAGTATAAATTAATAAAGTGGCATTTATATGCAATATCTTCATAGTATTGATACTGTTCATCAAAAAGGCTTCTAAGATAACTGCACAACACCGATCAACAACTTGACTTCAGCTCTGTCAGTGTGAAAAAGGAAACTGATAGATAAACATTAGTAATTCTGCCAGTTTTTGCTACTAAGTATACTACATGGATGCCAGCAAAGAAGAAACAGAGAGAGTCTGAAAGAAAATTAGCTAGAAAAGATAAAGAGAAAACACTGACTGGGAAGAATCCTGCAGCTTTTCAGCAAAAAAAGTAGTTCAAGCTCCAGCTTTGGTACAAGAGATGGCTTCCAGTAATTTAGAGAAAAAAAATAAAAGAAATGTGCTCAGAGCTGATAAAATAAATTATACACTGGAGGAGTATATCAACTCAAATAATAAAGGGCTGGAAACTAGAAGTAAACAGTTATTCAGATGAACTGATAACGCTGTAGAAAAATGGTGGTCAAAATGAAGTAAGGGCTGGTTGAATACGAGACTGCTCAAGAAGGGCTGTTTCAAAAAATGGTAGAGAGTTAGAGGACAGAGCATGCAGAAAAAAACTGATATTTTTTGCTATACCAGAGAAACCACAAGGAACATTCTGTATTAATTTTATGAAAGCACAAATAAGTAACTGGACTGATATAGTAGAGCAGGATTTCTTAATTCAAAGGGCACATTGTGGGTCTGCTCCAAACCTCACCATGAGAAAGCAGCAAAGACCTGTATTAGTAAAGATGCAATTACACCAGCAGAAAGAGATTATCCTGACAACACTATGTCAGAAAAGCCAAAGTATTTAAAACTGGAGACAGTAGAGTGTTTGTGGAAAATAATTATTCACTGTACACCAATCAGAAGAGAAGCAAATTTATCCCAGCAATCAGGGAATGTCGAGAGGCAGGTGTGAGATTCAGTCTGCTACATCCAGCCGTCTTCAGAACATTTTTTCCTGGAGCATCAAAGTTATGTTTTGATGCAGAACAAGCTAAAGGAGAAATACATGTTTGCCCAACAAAAAGTGAACAATCAAACAGAAAGGGAAAAGGCTTCACACTTTCCTTATAATAAAGCTCATAGAGAGAGAGAGACTCTGCCAGCAAAACCTTTTCCAATTTTCCAAAGAAAATCCTTGAGGGACAGAAAAAACATAGCAGTTAACAAGAAGAATCAGGAGTACCTTGGACTTGAACTAGAGTCTCGGGGTGGAAGATGGAGATAAACAAAAAAAATATAACAGTGAAATTAGTCAATAAATGTGAAACTATAAAGCATCAATCACATTTGTGAAATCTGACTTTACAAGAAAAAGTGGCTGAGAAAGATTGGACGTTTGTTAACTTTGTTAAACTTGTGGGGGACTGAAAGGTATATACCCCACGTCATGTCATTAATGTTTTGAAGGACACAAAGGGGAAAAGTAAGTATAAGTAAAACATTTTTTGTTCTTAATATTTTATAAAACATTTCATGATATAAATTGTATTTTGTATAGTGAAGCATTTTCAGTGATTGTTTTGTAATAATGATATAAAAGTAAAGAAGCATTTTTGTTTTTTAGTTTAAAAAAATGTATGTATTACAATGCAAACGAAGAAGAAAGGTTGCATAAAAGAATGCTTAAATTAATCTTGGGCTGTTGTGATGGGGAACAAGTTGTAAAAGTGCAGTTATTATAATATGTGTATAGTTGTGATGCTTTCTCTTACTTTTCGCGGAGGCAAATGCCTGGATTAATGCCATTGGCTTAATGTAATCACAAGTTTCTTATGTAAGCATGGGGGGGTGAAGATAGGTGAAGGCTGCCAGCCTAGTTAGATAGAATTTGTAGATAATTCTGTCATTTGTAAATATTAATGCAAGCCACAGGATTGTTCTCTTAAATGTGAAAAGACTATATTGCATTCTGAACTGAAAAAAATGTAACAATAGTGCACTCTGCTGTAAGAAAGCTGATAAGTCAAGCATTGTGAAATTCTTTGATCTAAAACACGGAGCCGAGATGTCTACAGGGAGGCATTTTGCCTATTGTTTTGAGGCCAGAGTTAATGGCTAGAATTTACATGTATAATTTATTTTATTGCTCTGGCTTCCTGACCAGCTGCAAGATCAAAAGGGCTATTAACCTTTGAGTTTCTGTTAGCCTGAGAATGAGAAAGAAATTATGTAATCTGAAATGAATCAGTGGTACTGTGTTTACAATTTAAGGACAGAAAGAATGACAACATTTGAGCATTTGTCTTGAGAACATCCAGCATCACCAGCACTGTCTTGCTCTATATGTAAGTTTATTTTAGAACTGTGTTTTCTCTTAGATATAGCTAGGAACTATGAAGATTAGATTAGTCTTTTTTCTGTATTGATGTCAGAACTTTTCTACTGTATTATTTTAGGTATTTCTCTGTGATCTCTGAACTCCTGACTAGCACTGTGTAGTAAGAAGAAGTGTCTTGTGTTTTTATTATGTATTATTAAATATTTTTAAACCTTTCAGCTGTGGCTGTATATTGTAGAGATAATTTAATCTCTAGAGTACATTGTGTGTGTGTGTGTGTGTATATATATATATATATATATATATATATATATATATATATATATATAGTGATACTGTACAAAGTCACTCCAAATAAGCCTTGACTGTTCAGTTGCATTATTTGGATAATAATATTGCACAGTATAATTGGACACCCTTTCATAAGGGCCTTTTGGTAGTTGATAAATACTAGTGGGTGGTGGCAAATGGTACTACTGTATAGTCTGGGTAAAAGGGAGTGTTCAGTTGCATTATTTGGATAATAATATTGCACAGTATAATTGGACACCCTTTCATAAGGGCCTTTTGGTAGTTGATAAATATTAGTGGGTGGTGGCAAGTGGTACTACCGTATAGTCTGGGTAAAAGGGACACTGATAGAGAACCTGTGCCAGCCTTCCTCAGGAGTGTATGTGTGGTTGTATAGAACTCTTATCTCAAAGTGTGTGTGTGTGTGTGTGTGTGTGTGTGTGTGTGTGTGTGTGTGTGTGTGTGTGTGTGTGTGTGTCAGCTACTTGGGCAGGGACACAAACCACTGGTTTGACAGAGAGGATGCTGGAGGATTTAGCTTGCCCACTAGGCTGAGATCTGGACCCTATAGCTGTGCCAGTGCAGAGTCTTACTGGGGACCTAGAGAGAAAGGGAGAAACCCGACCCAGACTGACTGATCTCGGTGTGCTCTTAAAGAAAATTTACTTTACTGTGTCTGTATTTATTACCCTTTCCCTATATGGACGCCCCTCACTGGTATTAGTGGTGACTGAGGCTCCTTGATTGTTGGTCTAGTGCATGGGTGTCACATGGGGGTTAAAATAAGAGAACATTGTAAATGTAATGTATAGTTTCCCTTAAGAAATAAACACTCAGTGTGAGCTGAGAAGTTGGCAGCTGTATATTCTGTCCTTATGTTTCTATGGAGACAAGCTGCCTACAGGTTCAGACAATAAGTCTCGAAAGTTCTGGACATTGTTTGTTGGAAGAAACATAAAAGTAAGAGGTAAAAGAGCAAGCAGCTTAGTAAAAAAATAAAGTTTGAAATTATTGGAAGTGAATAAGGAATAGCAGCTTTCCTGGTACCCAAATAGCTTAGTGTGTTCACTAGAACAGTGTATAATTTACTTTTAAAGATAGCCAGTGCACATTTTCTTAAGGCTAAAAGTTAAAGTTTTCTGAAAGCATGCAAACTGTTTTTCACATTTGGGAGGGGAATAAAGATAAGACAAGAACAGATGGAAATTATTGCAGGTAGGGAGACAGGCTGTAACATGTACCTTAGCATGAGTAACTTTAATTTTAGGTTAGGTAATGTCTGTGGGTGCAGCTGTCAATTTGGGAAAGTTGTTCCTAAAAGAAGGTTTAAATTTCATTATTTGAATATGTATATAGTTCTGGACATTACATAAATACATATATTTCAAGCACAGGCATTAATGATCTTCTAGCTTGCCAATATACCAAAACACTTGTTCCCATAATACATGTCCAGGCTGTTCTTAAAAATATCTAAACTAGTACTTGTTTTAATGTAATTAGGTAGTCTGCTCCATGCATCAGCTACTCTGTCAGAGAACCAATTAGTGCACTTCTCATTCCTACAGAATCTTCTACATAGGTTGTCTGATGATTCTCTAGTACTTTTTGATAACCCAAACATTCCCAGAGATAGCCGTCTCTAAATGTCCTATATACCTGAATAAGATCTCCTCTTAGATATCTGCAAGAGACACTGTACAAGTTCAGATATTTTAGTCTTTCATAATAACTTAAATTTTCACATCCACGGATGCCCTTGGTATATTTCCACTGTATTCTTTCCAGTTTACTCATGCTTGTTTTCTTATAGGTTTTCCATATTGCTATTCCATACTCAAGTTTGGGTTCAATGCAACCAAAACAATGACTTCATTATTTTGATTTCCTAGACTTTATAAATCTTTTTATACAACTTATTGTTCTATAACTATCGTTAACCAATTGGTTGACATGATTAGAAAAACTCATAGCTGACTCTACCCATATACCCAAGTCCTTAAATGACTCTACAGTTTCAACCACTTTGTGCTGTATTAAATATTCACCTTTCAATTTCTGTCTCCCAAATCTCATATACTTAGTTTTTGATGTATTTATCAGCATTGTTTTGAGTTAATAGTTTATGGGGATGTGTTGGGGTGTTTTTTTTTATGGTTTTCAGTAAAACAAAAAAGTCTTGTCGAATGTGACATAGGTTCAACTGGAGATGACAAGAAACAACTGTAGGTTTAAAAGATGACGACTCATAACTGTATAAAGGATCAACCTGTTAAATATTAATGGGTGCTTGTAACACAAATGCTAGAAATAAACATTTAAAAGCTGTCATATATAATATATGGTAATAACTTATCATAATGGCTACACTATCCATATTATTATGGAATGTGACTGGCCTCATAGGTATACAGAAAAAAGGTCATTGTATTGAATTACATTAAGAAATGCAAAGGGTAAATACCAATGCTACAGGAGGCAAACTTAGGAAGAAGTGAGCATGTGAATTCAATAAAGAAAGGATTTCAGGGTGGACATTCAGCAGAATATCAGGGACAAAGGAAAAGGGGGGTTCTTATACTAATTGATGGAGGAGATCCAATAGTGATGAGGGGACAAAAAATATATTTGTGGTAGTAAGGGGGTACTGGCATAGAGGAAGGATTATGATGACATGTATTTAGGGTCTATATTAGATAGACGAATGCTTAAATGTTCAAATCTCTAATGGTCAACCTTTAGACAGCGAACATTTAAATGTTCAAATATTTTTAAAAATTAAAAAACTAAAGGGTGTAAGCAGGGGGCAAGCCCCCTGCACCCTCAACATGGGGGGCTGTGCCCTCCCACCCCCCACTACTTAAATATACCAACTTTAAGATCGGGCTACAGTGTAGGGAATGGAAAATTTCCAGTTTCCGCACTGTAGTGCGATCTCGGAGTTGGTATATTTAAGCAGCAGAGGATGTTGGGGGGGTGAGGGGCACTTGCCCCCTGCTAAAAACCTTTCATTTGACTTTTTTTAAATTTTGCTTTATTACATATTTGAACATTTAACAGCTCGATCTCTAAAGGTCAACCTTTAGAGATTCGAACACTTAAGCGTTCGTCTATGTGATATAGACCCTGTATTTATATTTCACCTAAAACTGCTATTATAGAGCTTAAAAAAGTTTGGGAGAAATAATCAGCTTTCAGCAGGGAATATTACCTACAGGTGGAGACAAGAATCTGATTTTCAACAGTAATGACATATCTGAGGAACTTAGAAGGGAAATATAATAAAAGAGAGTAGATTTCTGAAGAAATTTATGAAAATATCTAGTATAGAAGACATGAATTCAGTAAGAGGAACTGAAAGAAAATTCATATATCATTCCCCAAGGTACAATAAATGGGCTAGACTAGACAGAAATTATATTTCACAGGAACATGTGCATTTAATTAAAAGCTTTGATACACATCCAATAACTATTTCAGATCATGCACCAATAAGAACCAAGACAAAAATGCAGGATAATAAAGTAAAAGTGAGACACTGGTGCTTCCCTACCTACCTGTTAAAATGAGAAGAATTTAAGGAATGGGTAGTGGAAATTATTCAAGAGTTATTAAGGAAGATAGACATGTCTTCAAAAGTTATAGCTAGTGAGTGGGATAAAATGAAAGTGGAGTTTAAAAATATGGCGGAAATAAAAAAACAGATATAGTTAAAAAGTAACGAGAATTATTTAAGGGGCTGACAAAGGTTAAAGTATTACAGAGTAAGGGGAATCTCAGAGAACAAGAAGAGGTGCAACTGCAGAGTTCTGAAGAGAAAATAAGAGAGTCTCTGTATAATATGCATGAATTTAGAAACAAATTGCTGTTAAGCAACTGTTTTTTATAACAACTTCAGAGCACAAAGATTTTTTTTATCACAACAGCTTTGGCAACTGAAAGTAGAAAAAGTTGTTGCCAAACTTAGGGAGGCTATGACAAGAAAAATAACCTAAGATCCTGTAGGTAATACACATATTTCAGAAATTTATGAAAATTTGTATAAACCAAAGAAATGTGGAAATCAAGAAAGAGCACAAATGGAAACATTTATGGAAGACTTAAGTATGCCAAGGTTAGAGGGAGATGAGGATCAAAAATTAACAGTTAAGATAGGAGAAGATGAGATAAAAAGGTGATGTATAATCAATCTGCAGGAAAGTCTCCAGGAATAGATTATATCCCTGTGGAAGTTTGGATACTAGGAGGGAAGAAAGGGATAAAGATCTAGAAAATTTTGTTTAACTGTATTTTGAAATGAGGGGAAGCATCAGCATCCTGAAAGAAAGATGTGGAGGCTGTAATACCTAAACAGTAAAGAACCATCAGACTCAGCTTCATATAAGGTCTGTTTTAATTTTAAACCATGGCTATAAACTGTTTATGTCTGTAACAGCTAAAGGAATGGCAAAAGTGTTTCTAAAATTGATAGTTATGGATCATTGTGGTTTTGTGTAGGAAAGGAAAACATTTGACAACATAAATAGAACAATGATGACTGAATATAAGAAAATACTGCTGTTGTGGTTCTGTCTTGATTCAGAGAAAGTATTCAACAGAGTAAGCTGGGATTTGATGAGAAGGATAATGGAATCATTTGCATTCCCTGATACAATAATAAGGTTAATCAGAAGGAAATAGCATTAAAAATTAAAATTAAAGTGGGAGAGTTCCTCTCTGATAAGCTGTAACCGAACAAAGGAAATGGACATATGGTAGTCAAGAAAAGTTAGCTTTATTTGCAGACAATATTATTTTGTACTTGATAAAACCAGAAAAGGACATTTCAGTGTAGTGGAACATTTTGATAGTTTCAGGCCTTTTCAGGATATAAAATTAATGAAGATAAAACAAAGGTTATAGCTGTAAACTATGCACCCACTCATGAACTGTTTTCAGCACTACCCATGTTTATGGGGACACAACAAAATGAAGTACTTAAAGATTAAAAAGGATTCTGTTATGGCAGCTAAGGATATGTAGGAAGAGACTAAACAAAAGATAATACAAAAAAATAAGAAACCGGAAACTCTTGTTTATGGATATGAGTAGCAAGATACAAGCAGTAAAAATGCTTGTAGTTCCTTTAGTTTTATATAAAAATAGGATATATGTTTATCAACCACAGGAGAAAATGTAGATAGTAATTAAAAACAGTTGAAGTAAAGAGGGCAAAGGTCAAGTGAAATAAGTTCACCCTTTCAATAGAACAAAATGGTTTAGGATTACCTGATGTAATAAAGGGATATTTTAGAGCTACACAGTTAAGGTTCATAAACATAACACCAGCAGAAAGCTATGATTCAAAATGGTAAGGGATGATGATGAAGTGGGAAGGGGGGCAGTCAAGAAATAAGGAAAGAGATGGATTTTTGATTTAGATACTTAAGGATAGTAACAGCCATACCGAATATTATATTTCTAAAGTAGCAGAAAATATACTAAGAACTAAGCCAACAAGAGAATGGAGAAATAAGATTTTGCCAATATGGATAACTGCAATTAGTGGTACAAAGAATAGGCAAGGAAAGGATGGAATTTAATGGTGAAAACTGGTAAAGTAACCAAGGTATTGGGAGATAATAACTAGACAGGGAAAGCTAACAGAATAGGCAGAGGCCAAGAAGACATTTGGATTGCAGACTAGAGACTGCATTTTGTATCGGGTTTGATATCAGAGTATAGGCAAACAGAAAGGGATAGAAGAATCTTAAGTGAAAGACCTGCTCTGGTAGAGACTTAATTTGAATCAAGAATAGAAGCTACTGTTTTTTCCACATACAAAATGCTTTTTATTTTGTTTACCACCTTTTTAAATTATCACTTGTGACATAGGCACATTTACATTTATATAAAAGCAATCAAACTGAATTAACAAGTTAAAATTAACAAACATTATGCTTCACATATACTGCTATATATCATATAACCTAAGCAACATTACATAAATTATTCAATTCCTGGCCTCTTGTTTTAAACAAGAAACATCTTTATTAAACCATCACTTACGACATAAGCAATTATACATTTATATAAATGAAAACAAACCACACAATCCTAGTTGCAAGCATTTTACATCACAAATCATGCTGACACACTCCCAGTTGCAATCATTATACATCACTTATAATCTACCCGATCATTTTCAGTCAAACATTACATAAAGCATTTAAGTCCTACCTTCATTTAAACCTCATTCTTCCCCTGAATGTACTGTTCCCACAATTCCCATTTTTCCTATGTAGTTTGCTCTGGATCTATATTACGTGATCGAACGCTAAGATGATTGAACACCTAAACATCGACCCATAAATGTCGAACCCTTAAAACCATGAACGGCCATTTACACAAATGTTTTCCCTGGGAAAAATTTGCTTGGCCACAGGAAACAAAACAAACCTTTAAACACTAATTAAGTGGGAGGCTTCACCCCCCCCCCACACCCCGCCTAACTAAATATACCAACTCAAAGATCACTCTACATTGGGGAAAAGGGCAAATTACCAATGAAGGCCAAGCAAATTTTTTCCTAGGGGAAAAAAAATCATGTAAATGGCTGTTGGCGACTGTCAGAGTTTGAAATTTACGGGTCGACGTTTAGGTGTTCGATCACCTAAACGTTCAATCATGTAATATAGACCTGTTTTCTCCTACCTTTTTCTAAAGATCTCAATTCCAGTTGTTTTATCTCAGTTACTATATTTGCTACTTCTAATAATGATGGTTTAGATTTTGATTTCCGTTTTCTAGTATTTGCTTTTTTGGCAGCCACCATAATTAGAGACAGCAAGGCCTTATCATGTCTAGGCAATTCAGATTCTGTATCATAGGTCAGAAATGTCATCTCTAAAAAAGGGATAATTACAAAAACATATAAAATAGTACACAATAACTATAGGAATCAATCAGATGAAGTTAGAAAAGATGGAGAAGAGAGATTGGATAAGCAATTCACAAGGAAACAATGGGAGGACATATGTATAGCTCCCAAATATGCAGCAATGTCTAGAAGATTTAGAATTGTTGTTTGGAAGTGTTTGCATAGTTTTTTATACACTAAGCAGATACCAAAGAATTTTTCATCAGGTAGATAGCAAATATTGGAGGTGTGATAGGTAACATATGTTTTTTGAGTATAATGAGTTGTCAGACTTTAAAAATTCCCTACAGAGTACTCTGCATACCTCTCAACTGTCACGTATTTTACCGAGTTTTGGGTTCCAAAAATGGGGTGCCACATTTCCCGTGTGGCACCCCTTCATTTCCGATTTTTTTTTTTTTTTTTTTATATTTTGCACTGCTCCATCAGGGCTACCAACCTGTCAGAATTGAGCTCGCACACGTATTTCCGGCTTTTCCTGCTCAAATCAAATGCTTTGTGAGTGGGAACAGCAACAGCTTGTTTGTGGCTGTATTATCGCTCTCTCCTGCCTGTTTTTGGCACTTGTTTGTTATTTAGTAGCTCCTGCCTGGTATTTGAAAAATCTTTTATTTATTTAGAAGCTCGGCACTTGTTCATTTGTGGATTTTATTTATTTAGAAGCTCCTGTCTGGCTGATGTTATTTAGAAGGCACCTGTGGCTCGGCTGCAATGTGGTTATGGATTTATCGCTCGTCTCATCGCCTGGCTGAAGTAAGGAACCTGACAGAGGGTGTGTGTGTGTGTGTGTGTGTGTGTGTGTGTGTGTGTGTGTGTGTGTGTGTGTGTGTGTGTGTATGTGTGTATTTTATTTATTTAGAAGCTCCTGCCTGGCTGATGTTATTTAGAAGTGGATTTTATTTATTTAGAAGCTCCTACCTGATTGATGTTATTTAGATGTTGCTTGTGGATTGTATTTAGAAGGCTCAACTGCAATGTGGAGGTAGATTTATTATCACTCGTCTCATCGCCTGGCTGAAGTAAGGAACCTGACATAGGGTGTGTGTGTGGATTTTATTTATTTAGAAGCTCCTACCTGATTGATGTTATTTAGATGGCGCTTGTGGATTGTATTTAGAAGGCTCGACTGCAATGTGGATGTAGATTTATTATCACTCGTCTCATCGCCTGGCTGAAATAAGGAACCTGACAGCGGGTGTGTGTGTGTGGATTTTATTTATTTAGAAGCTCCTGTCTGGCAGATGTTATTTAGAAGGCGCTTGTGGACTGTATTTAGAAGGCTCGGCTGCAAAGTGGATGTGGATTTATTATCGCTTGTCTAGTCGCCTGGCTGAAGTAAGGAACCTGACAGAGGGTGTGTGTGTGTGTGTGTGTGTGTGTGTGTGTGTGTGTGTGTGTGTGTGTGTGTGTGTGTGTGTGTGTGTGTGTGTGTGTATTGTAATACACCTGGTGGCTAGAGGTACTCAGGCTCAAACCCTGTACCTTGGGTACAAGGTAAAAAGAACCTAAAATCCCTAGCCACCACCACTTGTGAATTTATACCTCATATTTTTGTTCTGTTCCTCATAAAATCTGTGTTTTTTCAGGATTTTTGTGGCAAATCACTGCAGGATTGAATTCATTAAATAATGAGAGGCATTTGAATTTCAGACTTCATATTCTTCAGAAAATATATTCTTCAGAAAATAAATGGTAACACAAAACCTTTTATTCTAGCAGTTTTCTAAGTTTATAAGATTAGTATTTGAAATTTGTCCCTATTTTGGGGCTGTATTCCCCCATAGCTTTGTCCATGTTTTTTGTGCTAAGTGTTGAGAGCTATGGTGAGAAGTGAGAACTGAATTTGTATTCCCCCATTATTGGCTTTGTCCAGGTTTTTGTGCAAAGAGGTTGAGAGCTACAGTGAGAAATGAAGGAAGGTATATCAAAGAAAACATGCATGTTTCTTGTTTTATGTGCAAGGGGCCAATGATTTGAAAACAGCCCAAAGGTAATCTTTATCCACCACTGGCCAAATGCATTTTCTTTGAATGTGGTATGGATTTCAGTGCTGTTTCAATGAATGTGAGTTTCAAGGGCAGAGAAGTTCTAATGCCAAGTCTATTTTTGGTGTGAGACAGTGTTGCTTTGTTTAGCAGATGTCTATTGGTGTTTGTGCATTGGGCTGTAAAATGTAAAAATAAAATCCAAATAATCATTGTATTAGTAAAGCAGTATGCACACATTAGTGTTTATGGTAAATGGGGTGAAATAGCCAGGTAATGGGACACTGGAATGGCTGCAGGGGGACTCTGGTGCCATATTTTAGTTGTCTGTTCTTCAGTTTGCATTTGAAAGTTGGTATCCCACAATTCCACTGGAGTGGATGGGGTTACATAATTACATATGCAAATTTATGTTAATTGGCATGCAGATTTATACCTATTTTTCACGGGCCTTGTCCAGATTTTTGATGTTTCCACGTTGAGAGGTATGGTAATCTGTCAGACATATTTGGTGAGCAAATGAGTGCAACTAAGGAAATGATTTTAGAGCTGGGGTACAGGATTTGAATTGCATAGACATTGTAAGGCTATTTTAAGTTTACTTCTGGTGACTGCCAAAAAGGCATTTGCCAGAAAATGGAAATCAAATTCTAAACCAACTGTATGTGAAGTTGTGAATATAGTAACAGAGATAAAAGAAATGGAAGTGGGGTCTTTAAAACATGTAGAATACTGTTTTGGGGGAGGAGAGGGGTTTAAGGGAAGGCAGGAATTGATAAATATATCTAAAGTTGGATTGATGATAATTATACAAAATATATGTTCTCAGTTGGTCATTGCAATCCAGTGACCTAAAACTCCTGTCTATCTACAAACCTATCACATCTGCTGGACATTGTCTGTACTCGTACAAGGTTGCAAAGGCCTGGAACTCCTTACCTGTATCTATCAGGTCAATACCCTCCCTTCCATGTTTCAAAACCACTCTGAAAGACTTCCTAACTAAAATTTGGCTTTGTTCTTGCTCAAAATCAGGATAACTTATATCTCTAAATGTGAACAAGTATCTTTTCATTCCTTATACCTCCTTACTTCTATCAAATTTTCTTCCCTGACTTCCTCTCTAAATATACCATAAGCCTGTTTCTGCCTCACTTCAAATTGCATTTCCTGTTTGTATTAGACTAACTTATCTTTAATTTCTTGTATTGATTTTTAACCAATATTTATATTATCACTAATTAGTTACAATTATTTAAAATGCAGATTTATTTTTGTTTTATTTTTGAAGGTAGTAAAATTATTGTTCTTAAAATGTTTTGTAATAATGTTGAGCTTTTCTCCTCGGGTCTCTATTGAAAATGAACTTCTACCCAGTCAAACTTTCCCTGTAATCAAATGTTAATAAATAATTAAATATACATTGTATATAATATTTGTAACTGGGAACATGTTAACATGGTTTCTTTTCTTTTATATAAATGTATGTGTGCCTATGTCTTAAGTAATAATTCAATAAATATGTTAAAAATAGTGTTCATTAAAAAAGAAATAGATGAGCAGTTAGGTCTAGATGCATTTAACAAACTTTGATAGTACATTTTGCTGTTGCTAAAGTCTTTCAGATATAAAACTATACAACAAAAAATGTTAAGACCTTACCTTCTTCCTGCCAGAATAAAATCGATTACACCCTATAAATTATGCTGGCATGGCTGTGACAACAGAGGGACCCAGTATCATATGTGATGGTCCTATCCTAAAATTTATCCCTGATGGATTAAAACCAACTTGTTCTTTACACAGATTACAGGTTTACATCTCAAATGCACATATTCAGTTTGGATTCCATGTAAAGCAGGTGGTGTATCACGGAGATTAATATTGTTTACAAAATTCTGCATGTTTGAATCTCTTGATCTTTTGATTTCTATAATAAATTCAGTTATATTAGTACTGTTGGAAGATGAGAAGGTTTAGGTTAAAAAAGATACAAGAATTGGTGGGTTTTCATCTGAGAACAGGATTTGTGCATCAGATTACTTTAAGTAATTAATTAATTCATCTGTTCACTCATAGGTTCATAGTTTGCCAGCAGAAATAAGTAGTTATGTATCTCTAATTAGACCAATATGCTGCAGTTATAATTTAGTTGCTGTGCCTCCTTTCCAAAGGCCCTTTGTACCTTTCAGTTATCCCAGGATCTCTTAAATGTTACCGCACGCTTGTTTCCAGCAACACAATCTGAAAGCTTGTTCCATGGTTCCATTAGTCTCCTGACATCTATGATGAGGTGTGTACCTCCTAGCTGCATCTGCTGCTCTGCCTGCTGCCTCAGTTCTTCCCACTTAGTTCTACCCCATGGCAAACCACTGTCACTGCTTTATGGAGCAGCATGCTTTCACACACTCCTGGTTTCCTGTTTGTGTAGATAACATGTTTCTAGCTGCTTCCTCTATTCTTTCCCCTCCATTCCTTTGATCATCCTGGTGGCTTGTCTCTGTGACCTTTCCAGCATCTCATATCCCTTCCCATGAACAGGCTTGAGCAGTGAACACAGCACTCTAAATGCAGCCAGTCTTGTGTTAAGGTGAGAGGATGTCCTCCCTTTCCTTGGTGTTCATCCTATACAAATAAATCCCAGCACTTTTCTGACTACTCGCTGACTTTTCAGTCTAGACTTGTGATCTATCACCTTCCATAAGTCATTTTCTTGTACTACATCATGTGGCACTACACTACAAACTTTGTACTCACTACCCAAACGATATAACCATATTTGTCTGCAAGGCCAGTTCTAAGCATTCTTGGATGAAGAGTTAAGGCTCCTCACCAATTATTCTCCATCATGGTCTAAATCGTTATCCCATCTATAAAAAGGCAATCTAACATATACGAAATGAGTATGCTAAAAAGAAATGACCACAAGACAGACCTGTACTGCACATCTCTCTATTCCATCTCTAGGAGTCTTCCTGTAACCATTATTGCATTCTCCTTTGTGTCTATGGATCCACCTAGCTCCTGCAATTTTATTCTGCACGTAACTTGGCCAGATTTCTAACAAGCTGCCTGTGGGAGACCAAGTTAAAGGCTTTATTGAAGTCCAGATGAATTATATTCACTGTTGGCTCTCTTTCCACTTCCACTGTAATTCATTTGAAGAAAGTACAGTTGTGTACACTTACCATAAATGTAGATGTTCAAGTGTATTCACTGTTAACTTGGGTTATCTGCCTGTAGGTAGCCCTCAGTCGGCCCGAATACCAGAGACTTAGTATTTCTGTGTCAGATGCTGTCACTCCAGGACTGACGTCAGGTCATCAGGGGTATAAAAACAGGAAGCCGATGCCATTACATCAGTTTTTCTTGCCCCAAATGTCAGGAGCCCCCCCCCAAATAGGGAGCTACGTTATGGCGGGAAAAACACCACCAGTAAAAAGGAAATACCAATACCCTTGAAAGGGGTGAGTAATATCCATAGAGAGGGTGAGTAATATCCATAGAGAGAGAGAGAGAGAAAAAAAACAGAGGGCTGGAGGGAGGGAAACCAGGACTGCAACTGTGAATACACTTGAACATCTACATTTATGGCAATTGTACACAACTGTACTATGTTCTTCATGTTTCACTGTTACAGTCATCATACTTGAGTGGATTCCCAAAACTGAAGAAGGGTGGAGGCAGTTAAGAAGAGTTAGGGCTGGCTAGTATGCCTTGCAGGACTGCTGTTGCAAAACCTGCCCTGGATTTGAAAAAGATAGGCAGGAGGTAATGCTTGGTGAAGGTGTGTACAGAACTCCAGGTAGCAGCTTCCAGGATGTCCCTGGCAGGGACTCCCCTGAGAAATGCTGTAGAGGTAGAAGTTGCCATAGTGGAATGTGTTCTGACCCCCTGAGGGGTTGGTTTCCCATGGTGCTTGTAGCAGAAATGGATGCCGTGTGCTATCCATTTGGAAACTGTTTGTTTTGAAATTGCCTTGCCCTCTGCCCCTGTTGCAAAGCTGACTAGTAACTGGTCATATTTTCTGAAGGGCTTACTCCTATCAAGGTAGAATCTGAGCTGTCTGTGCACGTCCAAAGAGTGCAGGATCCTTTCCCCTTTATTCTGAGGATTAGGGAAGATAGTTGGCAAATTAATTTATTGGTTTAGAGCCACGCTGGACACCACTTTAGGCATAAAGGAAGGGTTAGTCCTGAGGGAAACCCTGTCAGCATGGAAAATAATGAAGGGTTTCACAGCCATAAGTGCTTGTAGCTCAGACACTCTTCTAGCTTAAGTGATGGCCAGAAGCAAGGCTGTTTTCCAAGAGAGGAATTTTAACTGTCCTGATGCTGCAAGTTCAAAGGGGGGAAGCATGAGCTTTTCCAATACAAAGTTAAGGTCTCAAGCAGGGGTGGGTGCTCTCCTAGGTGGCCTTAAGTTGTTTGCCCCTCTCAGGAACTGTTTGATAAGAGGGTGCAAGAAGAGAGGTGGCCCCATGTTGTAATGAGCCAAAATGGCTGAGGCATGTATCTTAATGGAGGAGAAGGACAGGCCTCTGTGGAGTAGATCTGCTAAGTAATCCAGGGATTAGAGGCAGGGAGGGCAGAGTTGTGTCCTCTCCTTTAGATTGAATCTAGGAGCAGTACCTTTTCCAATTATCAGCATAGGATTTTCTTGTACTGTGTCTTCTGGCTTCAAGAATGATGTCCAGCACCTGTTTGCTTAGGTTGCTGGGGGAGAATTCAAGTAATAAGCCAGGCTGCAAGATTTAGGGTTTGCAGTTGCAGATGCAAAATCAGTCCCTCCTGCTGATAGAGCAGGGTTGATTTCTGTTGTAGGTGCCAGGGTGGCACCAGTGACAGACTGCACAGGAGTGGGTACCAGTGCTGGCATGGCCAGTCCGGGGCAATAAGAATTGTCCTTGGTCTGTCCCGCCTTATCTTGAGTAATACTCTTGAGAGAAGGGGCAAAGGGGGAAAGGCATAGATTGAGAGATTTACCCACTGAAAAGAAAGGGCATCCACTTTCCAGGCCCTGCTGTGAGGGTTCCTGGTGCAGAATTTGCTGAGCTGGTGGTTGTAGGGGGAGGCAAAGAGATCCACTTCTGGGGTCCCCCATTTCTGAATCAGAAGGTTGAAGGTGCTGGGCTCTAATTGCCACTCATGGGTCTAGGAGATTTCTCATCTGCCAGTGAGTTTTGTTTGCCTGGCAGGAATTGAGCTTGCATATGGACGTACATGTCCAAGGCTATGTTCCACAGAGCCATGGCTAACCTGCAGAATGGGTAAGAGTGGGTTCCTCCCTGCTTGTTGATGTACCACATAACTGTGGTGTTGTCTGTTTTTATTAAAAGTTGTCCTGGAAAGAGTAGGGATCTGAAAGCTGTCAGGGCATTCCACACAGCTAGCATCTCTTTTTGGTTTATGTGCAGATGAATTTGACTTGGGCTCCAGTGGCCCTGAATGCATTTGCCATCCATGTGTACTCCCCAGGCATAGTCTGATGCATCTGTGGTTAGGGTCTGGGTGGTGTGGGGTTGAGTAAAGGGCAATCCCTTGCTGTGGTTGCATGCTTCTGCCACGAAATGATGATAGGAATGACTGTTTCCAGGTCCTGAGAATGTTGGCACCAAAGACTTTTTAAGTACCACTGAAGTTTCTTCATATGCAGTCTTGCATATGGAATTAGCAGTATACATGAGGCCATGAATCCTAGGGCCTGCAGTATTTTTCTTGCAGATAGCTGGGTTCTGGTGGCCATTTGTTTGAAGTAGGCTGTTAGATAGACGTGTTTTTCAAGTGAGGAATGCCATCTGGGATATTGTGTCCAAGCTTTCTCCCAGGAAAACAATCTTTTGACTGGATACCAGTTTTGATTTATTTTCGTTGATGGTGTACCCCAAGGAAGTGAGACAGTTTTTCACAAATGTCAGGTGCTGCAACAGCAATTCCTGACTGTCTGCCTGAATCAGGCATTCGCCCAAGTACGTGTAAATTTGGATATTATGCTGCCTGCAATAAGCAATGGCTGGAGCCAGACATTTTGTGAATACTCTGGGCACAATGGATAAGCCAAAGGGAAGTGCAGAGAGCTGATAATGCATAGATCCGGCCCTGAAAAGTAGATACTTCCTGCATGACTATGATGTGCAGATAGGCTTATTTTAAGTCTAGGGTGACTAACCAGGCATCCTTGGCTAGCATAGGTATAAGCTGTTGCAGGGTAAGCATTTTAAATGTTAGTACCACCAGGAAGGTGTTGAAAATTGAAAGTTCCAGGATTGGGCACAAAGAGCCCTTTTTTCTGGGTACCAGGAAGAGTTTGGACTAGAATCCTTGACCTATCTGTTCTACTGGAACCGGCTGAATAGCTCTGATGGAGAGCAGCTAAACAACTTGGATTTGAGCCTCTGACCACTGGTTTGGAGGAAGGTCTGGGAACCCTCTTGGGGTTGGCAGTGAGTGGAAGTAAAATGTGTACCCCTGAGATACAATGTTGAGGATCCATCGGTCTTGTGTGATGGACATCCAGTTTTTTGCATAAAGGGCAAGTTTTCCTCCTAGGGGCACCAGCAACTGGGCAGAGATGGGGAGTAGAGTAGAAAAGTCATTGTGAGTTTTTTTCCATAAGGAGGTGACTTACCACTCCCTGCTTTGGGGGTGGGGGCACTCCATTGCTTAGATCTCTGCATACCCTGAGACCGTAGTCTGGGTGGTCTGTTTCCCCTGGGTCTGGCTTGAGATGGCCTGGAGGGGGCTGGAAAGGACCAGTGTTTGGAAGGGCAATGCCTACTGAATCTAGGGGGTTGCACTTGTAAGAATTATTCAACAGTCTGCATAGACTTAGCTTTTTCTTCCATCTTTTTAAGAACCTCTTCTACTGTGGTGCCAAACAAACTGTCCTTGCTCAAAGGAATGTCTAGTAACTTTGACTTGACATGGTCTGGCAAAGTCTGCTCCTTGAGCCAAGCATATCTTCTCAATACAGAACCAGTGACTGTTGCCCTGCAAGATGCTTCTAGGGCATCAAAGCCACACTGGAAATTATGCTTGCTGATTTGACTTGCAGAGTGCATAAGCTCTTGCAATTTTTTATTTTCTGCACAGTCTGTAAAGGTAGCCACTTTTTGTTTAATAAGTTCCATAATATGTTGCTGGTACTTCAGCATGTGAAACTGACAATTCAATGCCCTAATAACAAGAGTTGCAGAGGTATATACCTTCTTACCCCATCTGTTCAAAGCTCTGGAATCCCTGCCTGAAGGGGTGGTATTCTTGGCTGTAGCTGCCTTGATACCTTTAGCCCCCTGGGAAATGATCTCTGGGTCAGCAGTAGGATTCTTGAAAAGAAATTTGTGAGTGTCAGGTACCTGTCTGGTTTCCTAGGGGCAGGAGGTAAGGTATCAGGAGTAAGACTGGATTCCATAAAAACATCATCAACTTCCAGGACAGGGGGTATTGCTAAAGGCCTGTGCTGTGGCAAATCTAGGAATTCTCTGAGTCTCTTTTTGGACTGAGGATAGTCTTGGCATTCCCAGTGGAAATGCTCTCAAAGTATGTAAGGTTTCACCAAAAGAAAAATCCTCTGGAGGGGAGGCAGAGGGAATGAATTCCTCTGCATCTGAATCCTCATAAGCAGAAGGGCATGTCTTCATAATCAGATACCTCAGAATCATAGGACTCCTGGTGTGTTGAAGCTGCAGGGCACTGGTCTCTTTTCCTCTTAGCAGGGGAAGGCTGACTTCCTCTAATCAGCATAATAAGGTCTTCTGCTATTCTAAGCATTTGTCGCTGTGGCATGGGAGTAGGTGCATGCGCTTTGGTCGTCTGTTTTCTAGGTGTAGCGCATACTCTAGGCCCAAGAAACTCGGTAGTTTTAGATAAAAAAGTCATTGGTTTGAGATGAACATCCATTGAGCAAAGAACTATCTCAGAAGCCGGTGCCTGCACATCGGCTCCGGACCCATCCAAGGTAGAGACATCAACAGGTTCCATAATCGAAGAAGAGTCTCACGGCATACTCCAAATGGGTCTTGGTAGAGGCCTGCGAATCCATTGAAGCAGGCATCAGGGGCTGAGAAAGCACCTCACTGAGTACCGGCGAACTGGTAACTAGCTTAACGGAAGCATTGTTGGCAGCTTTGGACCTATACGGTCTCTGTCTTTATCCTTACGTTTTCTTCAGAATATTGGTAGTCGGATGGCTTACCGAAGCCATTTCGGAATACGGAGATAGAGAACAAAAGAGTTTAGCAACAATGAGAGCCCAACAATGAATGGTTCAGGTGTTGAACAAGGCACAAAACCAACAGCGAGGTACGTCGTGGTCTGGGCCTAAACAAGTGACGAGGTAAGAATGAAAATCTCTGTGTGGTATTTGCTTTCCACAATCAAGACAATTGTTAACTTTTTCTGACATCGGTGAGAGCAAGAAAAAAGCATCCCCAATGGGCTACTGAGCTTTAGAAGACTTCAGGATTATTCAATTCATAAACGAAATTGAGGTAGCGGCCGACCGGCACTTGCAAACTGCTTCTGCTTCAGGCTCCCCGGCAAGAAAGACTGATGCAATGGCGTCGGCTGGCTGTTTTTATACCTCTGACGACCTCACGTCAGTCTTGGAGGGACAGCATCTGACGCAGAAATGCTAAATCTCTGGTATTCGGGCTGACTGAGGGCTACCTGCAGGCAGATAACCCAAGTGTGATGACTGCAACAGTGAAACATGAAGAACATCTGTACTAGTCTGACTTCCAACTCCCTTTTCCTGCAAGACCATGTTAGTTCATAGTGTGAAGATTAATGTTTGATCATACTGTTAAAAATTACTGTCCTTTAGAAAGGATTTCAGCCTGTCAAAACCTTCCCCAGCTATGGTAGCCACCAACATAATGGTGCCCAGCTCTTTCTATCCTTGACCATGGTAATTTTCAGTCTATCAGAAACCACCCTACTGGCTAGAGACATGAAAAAGATCTCTGCCAATGTTCTATTAGATCTACTCAATTCCTAAGAATTCCAGAAAATATGTCACCACTTCCTGGGCTTTGCCCTTTTTGTAGTTTGATGAGCTTTTCCTCCATCTTCTCCCTTCTACTGCTCCAGCAATGCACTCTCTTTCCCCATTCACCATTACCACACTATTTTCTTCATAGTAAAGTTCTCCGTCTTCCTTTTAGTGAGAGAATACAGAAGCTAAAATGATTGTTTTACACTTTCCACTAATCCTATCTGCACGATTACCTATTTACTGCTGTCTTTGGCCAGCTTAACTAGAATTTATTGCCTTTCTGAGATGTACTTGACATAAGATAAACGACAGCACCAGAAAATATTAAGAATATGAAACACAAATAAATTCTCACTTTAATGTAATGCACACATTAAGTGCTTTCATATAGCAAGAACTTCCTCATAACCATGAATACATCACATCCCCTTACATTTAAGAAAAGCTAGTAAAGAAACATGCACATCAAGTATCCCAAATATATATACATACTAGTAAACAAACGTAATCATTAAAAATATGAAATTCATTCTTTAATAATATGCAAAAAGTACATACATAAAACATAACCATGTAAAAACCATCAAGAGCTATATAAAAATATAAGAACGTGTGTAAAAATGTGTAAAACTCAATAACCATCATCTGTGCATGATGCAAAATCAGCATTTATTCATTCAAACCACCTGCAATCTCCTCTTCAGGTCAATAGAAATGCATATACTATCATTAAGACCCAGAGGTCTAGCAGCATCAGCACAAAGCTGCCAGATCATTTCTTGGTGCAACAGCCAGTTCCTCAAGTCATTTTCCAAAATTGAAAACTTAAAATTAAAATTTGAAACACAACTGTTCTGGTGATGTGCCAACGCAATCTTGTCATTTTTCCTATAAGCACTATGGATATGTTGGCAATTCTTTTTGTGTAACGGTTTGTTGTTTTTTCCCTATGTAGAAAGCTGGACAGATGTCGCAACTACCCAAATAAACTGCCATATTCATTCTGCAGTTATAGCTGTCCTTTTCTTCCATTTGTTAATACTTTACAAAACTGCAGCACAATCCTCTGTGTTGATTTAACTGCACTAATTGCATCTCCACATTTCCTAGTCCTAATATCAGCTCCACGGTCAGCACTGGGTAAAGGTTTCTATAAAATGTTTTCAATATTGTGTTTCCAATTATTAAAAAAATAGGCTTTCCCTAGCCTGAAATGCTAGTACCCTCCAAAATTCTCCAATTATCCTGTATAATTTTTCCATATCCATAGAATCCCAGGAGAATTGCAGAACCATTGCGTTATCATATTTTACTCCATGGTTATGACTGGTGCTGACATCATGTTCGTCATCAAATGTTTTTCTTTAAATTTTAATCCTATCTGAATAATGGGTCCATATTTATCAATACCAGAAGACAAGACCTCATTCATTACATCCTGAACAAACAGCTTATGGTAACTCCTCAGTATAAACATGTCCCTTAATCTCTCAAATTCCTGAACCCACCAACTAATCTTTGCTGTCAAATGGGAAACCTGATAAACTGATTTCTGGCTAGACCCAGTATCTGATGCAGTGGATAGCAACTATTAATGAAGGAAGGAATTGCTGAATATTTGTTTCCTATGCTACTCAAGTTTCAAGCTTACCATCCTCCTCCCTAAAAATGTCTACATTCAAAATGTGAATATTGTCACTAGCTATGGTGAGAGGAACTTCAAGAAATCAGTTAACCCGTCAATAAATGAAATAAGCTGCTCGCTTCTTCCTTCACATATAAAAAATATATCATCTAGGTACTGCATGTACACAGTATAGTACTTGTATCACTTAGACTTAAATATGATCTCCCTCCCCCACCAAAATAAAACTGTGTTGGTAAGAGCAGGAGTACAGATGGTACCCATAGCAACACTCTGTACCTATTTAAAGTACACACCTTCAAACCAATGCAATTGTTAGCGAGAATAATTTCAATAAAATCATGCACCAGTTTTACCTCCAACTCTGTAAAAAAAAACATTACATGTCATAACAATATAAAATCTGTTAAGCCCCACATCATGGAGTACAACAGAAAACAAGCTCTTAACATCTACAGTCATCAAGTAATAAAAGTCTGTAAACCTTATGTCATGCAAGTAGTTTAAAAAGTCCCAGGAATCCCTTAGGATATGGCCATCATTACAAAAAAACATCCTTCAATTTTCCATCAGTAAAGGTAGAGAGAGATTCCATTATCAAACCTCTCACAGACGCTATGGGTCTCATAGGAGTATTGTCCATGTTTGAATTAATTTTAGGTATTTAAAATATTTTAGGAATTGTAGGAAATTCCACCTTAAAAATCTGAATCAAAGGTAGTGCTATAGCATCGTGCATAATCAACTCATCAATGTACATATTAATTTTGTGATAAGCCCTAGAAATGTCATTAAGAGATACCAGTTGGTACATGTCATTATCAGCATGTCAACATGTCAGAGACTGAAATAATCAGGGGTGTCTATTAACACAAGTCCTCCACCCTTGTCAGATTTCTAATTTCTCTATTGGATGCAAAAAATTCCAAAATGCCCATCTCTTCATCGGGTAGGTCATAACATTCTTTTACATGGACACTGCAGAAATAAATTCCTAATATCTTTCTCTCACTCATTTCAAAAGCATTGATAACAGGATGGACTGTGGGATTATAGGTACTTTTTCATTTAAGCATCACCAAATTGGAATTAATACCATGTTTACAAAACTCTATGACATCAAAGTTTAACTTCCTAGTGAACAACTTCAAATCTACCAATATACAGTAAACTCTCACTTAATCGGAACTCAAGCAGCCAGCCCTCTCAAGCAACCAGCAAAAAATATTGAAGAAATACAGTGCAATTTTCATGTGTTGTACTTTGCTTCCCCCCACAGAAACATACATTACGTTTTTAGAGTTTGAGTGTTAAAAAGGAAGATAGGAATAAATTCCCTCCTTCCCAACCTGAGAACAAGTCAAACCAAACAAATAGCATAGGATACAGTATTAGTCAGGCCTATTTTTAATAGTAACTCTCAAGCAACCAGAAACTACAGTTATTTAGCATCTACCAATCACCAAGGGTGCTGGTTAACTGAGAGTTTACTGTAGTAGCCATGTTCCCTCAGCCTGAAGGAACAACAGTAAACCCTTTAAAAACAAATGATGATGATGTGGGCTAACCATGGTGTCAATGAAACTGAAAAGGTTAAAGTTATAATAGGAAGTAATGTTAACAGCACCTGTACTGGATGTCGACCCGATCAGGTCTACCAGTTCTGATCCTGACTCCATGAATTCTGATAATAGTATGATCCCCTTTTTCTTTTCTGATTATTGAATTTTTCCTCGTCCCATTAATGTGCACCATTTTCCTGTCTCCTGTTGTTCCTTGCTGCTATCCTGTATGAATGTCTCTGGAGGGCTACATCCAAAGGAACCAAACCAGCCAAAGCATTGCCACTTGTGTCCTGCGTCAATGGGCTGTTGGTGACACCCTCATATCCATGTGAACCATCATGTCTACTAACTTTACACACAGGCAGATACACAGTCTTATTAACATCATCCAAATTATCAAGTCCCAACTATTTATCCTCTTTAATCTTTCATGTGAGCAACCTTTGCATCAATGCTACTAAAATCCTTATACCTAAATACATGCAGAGAAAAAAGTAAATCTTCAGTGACTGAAGTAGCCAACACATCGATTTCTGGCCTTAATTTGCCCATGATCCTTTCATTGTCCTTGACAATTAACCTGGTTAATTCAAGTCCAGTTCTATCAAACAACTCCAACAATTTCATGTTAAACAAGGTGTTCACTTCTACACCGTTTGGAAATTTCCAAAATCTCAAAACCTTTTGGAACATGTTTCCTTTGCATACTCTCCCTTAAAAATAATTATCAATCTAGAGAGTTTTGAATTTCATCAATTTTGTTTCTAGTTGAAACAACTGTTGCTCTAAAGTCAATACCTGGTGATTAAAAATAGTTAATTCCCCATTTGTAGAAACAGAATAATCCAACCATTCAATCACATTGGAAATGTCAAAACATACTGGCATTTTGTTCCTGATTTTATCACCTCCATGGTTTTGATGGCTTTGGTGGATTTGATGTACCAAAGTCTCAGCTCTCTCACTGTTACATGTAGCCACTCCATTACCAATCATTTGGTGTGTACCATTTAAGCCCACTGGAACACTCTGCAATAGTTGTTTGATAAGTAAGGTGAGATTCCCACCGGAGTTGATAAAATAGGGACCTGGGAATCAAAAAAGTTAAGTATCTTCCTTTGTAGTCTATGACACAAATTCCAAGCATGCATATATAAAACTGATACCAAAAACAACAAAGCTCTAGGAATGGTACCACAACTCCTGTGCAAAATAAAATGACTAAACAAACCACACCACCAGGAAATAGGAAGAATACAAAACACAAATGAATTCTCACTTTAATGTAACATACATGTTAAGGGCTTTCATCCATATAGCAAGGACTTCCTCAGTACCATGAATACATCATATCCACTTACATTTAAGAAAAATCATTAAAAAAAAAACAAATGCATCACAAAGTTCATGCATCTCATATCTCAATAAATATATATACATACTAGTAAACTAACATAAACTTAATCATTAAAAATATCAAGAAAATTCTCTATTAATGTACTTGAACTCCTCAACCATTCACACCCTGTGTTACTTCCTGTTTATAGGTTCATATTGGTTACTTGGCAAATGGCCCTAGGGCCTTTACCAGTCTAGCCATATAATAACCTGAATACCCTTATTGATCAAGTTTGGATGGCTGTTGTTAGTAGAGCAATACTGTCATCAGTACTGACTGCCCCTGGGATGAATTTACAGCCACCCATCCAGTTGTCAAGGTTGCACTTGAATAAGGTCATTGAGGAGCTCTGCTTCACATAGAGTGGGAGCTTATTCCAGAGGAACTGTAATTGCTGGAAGATATATCTGTCTCTTCAGCAGCTTCTGTTGATGTCACAGGCTTGGTTAAGATCTCTGGAGCGAGTTATTCTTGTCCCATTTGATTTGTGGATATGCAGAAATTCTGTTAGGGTACAGCCTAAAACTGCTTTGTAGGCCAGGCACAGGTCGCCTCTTAGTAGCCTGTATGATACAAAGTACAGTGTCATGGCTTTTAGTCTTTCCATGTATGTTGTGTTTTGGAGGTTCTGGATTTTCTTGGCAAGAAACTTCTGTGGTCTCTCCAGTTGCTGCAGGTGTCTGATGAGGCACATACTGAAGGGGAGAATTATACTCAATTAGTGGTCTGATATGGGTCGAGTACAATGGAGCTATAACCTCCCTGGTCTTGGACATGATACCCTTATTTAGGAGATGTGCAATGTAGAACACTTTTCTTACCACTACAGACACATGGTGATCAAAGTTTAGATTGCTATCAATCTGTGTTCTCAAGTCTCACACCACTGAGTTTTATGCTTAGAGGGGTGCTATCTATATCACAAATTAGCATGGGCTACTTCTTTGTCAAAGAGGATAATGAGGCATTTTTTGCATTAAGTTTTAGTCCATGAGTTTGGCACTAATCATTTGTCTGCATCAGCCCTTTCTGTAATATGTTAACATAGTTGGGGGACATCTGATAATGCACAGTTTACAGACACCTGCAAACTTGATAAGCCACAAGTCATCTACCTTCATCTAGATTTCAGAGAATAGATTCCAAATAGTAGAGCATCCAGTACAGATCCTTGTGATACCCACTGGTAACTGGTCTACTGGTGGAGGTAGACTGACGACCTTTGACAGTGTGTATTCTCTCAGTGAGCCAGTTTGCTACCCATCTAGTAATGTATGGTTTCCCAAGCTGGGAAAGCTTCTCCATGATACCTGAATGTGGGATTGTGTTAAAAGCCTTGGCTAAATCAAGATAGGAGCCATGTACCATTTTACCCTCATTCACGGCTTTGGTGACATTCTCAAAGAAGCCCACCAGGTTTAATAAGCAAGATCTACCCTTGACGAAGCCAAACTGGGTTGGGACAAGAGTTTGAAAGTTGCCTATGTCCTTGTGGATAAGGTCCATGATGATTCTTTCCATGACCTTGCAGATAAGACTAGTTAGGCTTATGGGTTGATAGTTCCCAGGGTCAATTGATGGACTTCCTTTGTGAAAGGGGATTACAGTTGCTGCTCTCCACTCTGCCTGGACAAAGCCAGTTTTCAGGCTAATGTTAAACAGAGTGTTAAGGCATTCTCCTAGGTCTTGTTTTACATTGTTGAGTAGGCAGCCTAGGATGTTATCTGGTCCCATAGAGGTTGTGTTTTTGGCCTTAGAGAGCTTGTATGACCTGCTCTTTGCAGATACTCAGTAAAGGACTGGTGTTGGAGATGATTTGGGGTATGTCAGTTAGGCACAGGGGATTTAGTTATCACCAAATCTGTCAGTTAGTAGGCTGGCAATTTCCTCAAGTTCAGTGGGAGTTGCACAATTCACTATAAGTTCAGCACATATTTGGGCATTCCTTCTTAGGTTATGGATGTAGCTAAAGAATGCCTTGTGACTGTCTTTAGCTGGGGACGCTAATTTAGCCGTGTAGCTAGTCTTAGATGACTTAACAAGATATCTGATTTGCTTGTGGAGGGTACTCTTCCCCTGTTGGGTTAGTTCCCTTCTGTTCTTAGATATCAGTTTCTTTATTTTACTGTATAATTTATTTATACTTATAGTCCACCAGGGTGGTTTGCTCTTTCGGGAAGATCTGCTTTTGTTGCTGTTTGGTACGGCCAAGTCAATGCATTTGTTTAAGTGGCTATATAGACCATTTGTATATTCCTCTGCATAGGAGACATTGTTGTCTATATTGGCAGGGCTTCAAAACTTTTTATGCTATTGCTTAGCAAGCAACGGTTTGCTTTGTTGAAATTTGTAAATTTTTATTTTTTTTTTTTTATTCCTTTGGGGGTGTCAGGTTTTACCTTTACTTCAAACTAGACAGATTTATGGTCTGACCTTAGTAGGGAGGGTAACACACAGGGGGTAGTGCAGTGATCCCACCCCATGTTGGTGAGCGCAAGGTCCAGAAAATTTGAGCCCTTTGTCAGGGTCTGACCAACTATTCCAGGGCATTTGAATTAAAGTCCAGGAACCTCATAGCGATTGTGTTTTGTGCTTATGTAGGTCTCCCAAATGATAGAGGGATAGTTGAAATCTCCCTTGACCAGGGTGTTTGGCAGTATGTTGAGTGACTGTAGTAAGTCCAGGTAAGTGGTGTGCTTTCCCTGGTTCATGGTGGGGTTCATGTAGCGTTTTTCTTATAGTTAATTGGACTGGGAGTAGCTCCATAGAGTTGTACTGTTTCACCAGTCTTGAGGTGTATTTAGATTTCAATTAATATGGATACACCTCCATCTTTGGTTCTTTCATGCTCATGTTGGGGTCTGAACATGTGAAAGGCATTGTAGTCTTGTATGGCCGGGGTGCTGTCAGTGGTCCTGAACCAAGTCTCTATGACTACACAAACGTCAGCATCTTTCAAGGTGAGGACTGCTTCTAGGGAGTACAGTTTACTGTTTAAGTTACTAGCATTAACCAGCATAACCTCAAGTTTGTTTTTAGTGGGTTTCTTTACATCAGAAGTTTTATTGTTTAGACATTGCCTAAAAAGGCACTATGGGGAAGGCAAGTGATTTTGCCAATACTTTAAAGCCTTGAGGAGCCAGGTGAAGGCTATCTCTGGCAAAGCAGCATGGACTGTCGACCATGTCTTCCAGGCAGATAGATACTGTATCCCCCTGGAGTGACACCAAAAGCTAAGCCAATTATTGAAATCAATCATTTTTTGTCTGTATTGTGGCATCATCCTCAGTGAAGGTAGAATGATGCTTAGGGCTATGGATATACCTGCCTGTGACACACAACCTGAGTTCTGTCATGTCTCTTTTCATACAGTTCAAGGAAGTACATCTCAAGTCATTTATATCAACATGTACTATGACAGAGTCATAACAGTAATTGTTGCTGAGTGACTTGAGTGCGTGAGTGATGACGGATCCTGGCACCTGACAGGCAGCTGACAGTGACCTTCTCCTTGTTCAACCTGTTGAGGGGAATGTGTGTGTCTGACAACTGAGTTGCCTATAAC
The DNA here is from genome assembly GCF_019279795.1 of Protopterus annectens. NCBI lineage: Eukaryota > Metazoa > Chordata > Ceratodontiformes > Protopteridae > Protopterus > Protopterus annectens. Next base: position 262,444,203 of record NC_056747.1, read on the forward strand.
CAGAACATTTGGTTTTGAGGTGTTTTGTCTTAGGGGCTTAATTGCTAAGACACTGACATGTGGTGTTGTGTTTGGTGGTGAATTCTGTTTGTGTATCAGTATGTGTACAGTATGTTTGCCCTTGGGAGGTCTCTGGTCTTTTGGAATGCTCTCAGTGAGTACCTCTGCATATGTGGCTGTGTGTGTGTCTTGACCTTCCCTTGTGTAGGAGGGAAGGTGTGAGTGCTGACAATCTGTTTTATGTCTTGTTTGTTGTATTGTGAGAGAACTGATTCTAATGTCATGGTAGAGTTACATCTCTCACATCCTATATTTGCTTTAGGAGCAAGTGATTGTCAATGTACATGAGGCATTTGCTACATTGCCTCAGGATGCTCATGTCAATCAGTTTGGCTGGACAAATGGTGGGAAACTGTCCATTATGGCAGGTACATATTATAGTGACTCATGGAGATGGGTAGGGTGGCCCTGGATTTGCTTGCAAGACCAGCAAGGGCAGCTATCCTGTGGATGTCCAAGGGTGGAAGAACTACATCAACACCACAGAAAGTGCAGCTGGGTTGCTCACTGCATAGCAATGCACAATGGTGTTTCCTCACAGTGAGGCAGTGGAGCTAAGAAGGGTTCACTAGCAGGTATCAAGGGAAAATTTTTGTTTCTAAGCGTTTGCTTCTGTACACAGCAGTACTAAACCCAAATGCACAGTGCAGCTACGAGCAAACACAGTGCTTAAATACAAACAAAATTAAACAGTTATGACACTAACTAGCCAATGGGAGAGCCCAAAAGTGAGCCTTTTGCCAACAGTCCTCAACTCATGTGTGTCGTGGGCTGCACACTTCTGTCACAAGGGTGCAGGAGGGCCTTCATAATGTTGGATGGCTGGTTTTAGTGATCAATACCAAACAGCAGGAAAAGAAAAAAGTAGACCAGTCAGATAAGGTTGGAGTAAACATAGCAATCAGATCCAAAACAGTAACAAAACCTCCTCCCAAACACGGCTTTAAATCACTATATATTGAAGTAACTTTATTAAAACAGAAGGTAAGCGCTTTCACAGAGAACCTCTGCTTCATCAGACCATGACAGAACACAAAGTCTAAGTACTATTTAAAATAAAAAAAACTCAACCAATCACAGAGTTCAGCTGTCATGTCTTTTTATTTGTTATACAAGAGCATTTGATACAAATTTTTATGTAGCTTCTGTTTCTATTTTAGTTTTCCATTAGAATATACCTTTTTTCCTCTCTCTCTCTCTGCTGCATGTATACAACTGCATAACTCGTTTTAATAGTTTTAAATGTGTGTGATGCTGTTTTTAGTGAGTGTACAGAGTTTATGCATGACTTTTATTATTTTTGTTACATTTGTTACATTCAAGTAAGTTCCTGATATTCTTTCTACTTCTACACTTAGTGCATTTACCTATATTTATGGTCAGATTTGAAGCAACATATAGAGACTGCTTGATTTTTCTATGATTTATTACTGTGTTTGGAATGTTTAACAAATCTTTATATTTGCTGATGGGAATATTGTTTTCATTGCTATGTCTTTAACAATCGGTAGGTTGCTTTTATTGACTGGGAGGTTTTTTTATTAATTTTATCACATGACTGCTGAACTCTCTGTGATTGGCTGAGTTGTTTTTATTTTAAATAGTACCTAGACTTTATGTTCTGTCAAGATCTGATGAAGCAGAGGTTACTCTGCGAAAACACTTACCTTCTGCTTTAATAAAGTTACTTCAATATATAGTGATTTAAAGCCGTGTTTGGGAGGAGTTTTTGTTACTGTTTTAGATCTCAACACCAAACAGTCTAGATTCAGCAAATCTGAATCTAGTCTATGCTATGAGATGCAGCAGTACTAGGATTTCAAAGTGCAGAAAATAACAGTCAAACAGTAACAACAGTAAAAATGGAACAGCAATAAAGCAGAAAACAATTCAAAAAGTACAATGCAAGCTTTAAAAATACTTACTTTTTGTAAATCAGAGTGAATGCCTCTGATTTAGTTTAGATTAGCTCCAGGTCTTTGGCTAAGTTGCCAAACTCGGAGTAACTCTGCCAAACTGATCTGACTACATTAGCCTTTCCCACTGCTATCAACATGGCTACTAACTGAGCTTTTCCTCTCTCTCTTCTATTTCTTTCCTATAAATTGCCTCTTTCTCCCTAAAAATTGTGTTCACTTCCTTGTGCAAGCCATTTTAGATGATCCTTTATCTTATTGTTATCACATTTTTACCTTTCTCCATTTTGGCAAACACCACTGCATACTCCAGAGACCATTTTCCACTGCCACCTGCTAGTAGTTGCCCAGCTCTTCCCTGACCACCTAAGCCAACAGTTCATTACTGATCCAAGTATAATCATATATGCCTGTTCACTCCTACTCTTATGGTGAGCCATACCATGAGATGGTCAAATTTTACCTCCACTCCACTAACATCATTTCATCTGGCCAGGATTCATTCAGGGATTTTAGCCTTTTGGACTTTCTCCTGCAACTTCTCTATCAATTCCTCCTGATCCAGACTCAGTAAAGACAGTCTCACATTTTAGTCCGGACATGAACACTGACCAGTCTGCAGTTGGATATACTAAAGTCTCCTATGACTGCAGGCCTTTCCCTCTGCATCCACCTCATGCACTTATTCCTCTGCCTGTTAGTCTTCTCTCACATGGTATCTGGCAAAAGGTAAATAGCATTCGGGCGCTAGGTCTCCTCACCATCATCTTTCAGCCTCATTGACAGTGCATTGACCTTGTTCCCCACTATGCCGATGCCCCTCCCCCATTCTTCTCATCTACAAATGTCAGAGGTGATCCCCTCCCTAACATATAATCTCATTATTTCTCTTTTCCCTCTGGCTCTTTGTACCATAAATGTACAATATCCTAGCACTGCTTTAGACAGACATTCTTATCTATAACCCAGGTTTAAGTGACTCCCTGGAATAGCTCTTAGCCCTTCCATATTTTTGTTGCGCTCACTGACCTGAACCTCCAGTCCTCTTCCCCTCCCTTTCTCCTAGTCCTATTTGCAATCTGACCCTCAGCTAATGTCTCTAACCCCCAAGCTATTGATTTCCGATGCAAGCTATGCCTCCACAACTACATCCGGCTTTAAAGGGAAAACATTATGAATACCTCTCTCATTCCACTTGGCAACCCCAGTCAGACTGGGATGAAGACTATGCTTTTCAAAACTATCCTTGCATCAGACTTTCTCCCCAGGCTCCTACAAATATGTACTCTCTCGTTCCCTTACTCGCTACAGCAGCCAATCATTACAGCATCTGACCTTGTCCCTCGTAACTGTACTGTCCATGAACAGGGGAAGGACCTCCAGAAAAAACTATCATGCAACCTAACTCATGGAATCCTTCTACAACATTCCTAGACATCCTAGCTACCTTTTCAGTTTTCCAGCCTGCTAAATCATTAGTCCAAAGAAACCATGATGTATGGCCTTGATGGTTCCCTTTCTCAGCATCTTCATTACCTCCTCAGCTGGCCATTTGAGAGTAAGGATAGACACCATCTTACCAATCCTTCTCCTTATGTGCTCCTTCTTGAGGCTGCAGACACCCTTAGCAACCAATCCATTCATCACTAGGACCTAGACTGCCTCCCTCTGTTGGCTATCTTGCCCTGCTTTGCCCAGGGTACCCCCTTTGCTTATGCTTTCTCTGTCATCTCTTGCCACATTTCCACTAATCTCGTTCCTCTACCAATGGTACTGGTTTCAACATGCATTCCCCTGACCCAAGGTTCTAGTACCACCACCTTCCTTTCTTTTTTTTTCCCTGCAGTTATTTTGTTTCTTTCTACCATTTGCTACCCTTGCAGTTTATTGGATACCTTTCACACAGACCTGTAATTTCTTCCCTGCTGACCTGACTGTCCTTCACAACTTCTCCTTTTCTGGCTATTCTGTTGTCTCATTCATATGTACGTAACTACCTACAACTTTTAGTCAAACCACAAACCATAAAGACCAACTGTTTCCAAAAAACACTTAAAATAAAACAATCCAATGCCCAATCTTCTTTAGTGCCTCGGCAAAGCCTTTTACAGAGTATATTAATGTCCCTGCCTACCTTCCTTTATATACAATACAGCATTGCCTATTTGTTGAGAAATTAAACAATCAATCAATTAAAATGCTTGCAGATTTAAAAAACACTCTATATCAAACATTTCCAGTTGCAGTCCTTATTCATACCTTTAGGAAAAAGTGAGTTAAATTTCAAAATTAAAATAGACTCTTTTCTTTTCAATTGTTTTTATATCATTTGTCATTATGCTTTCTTTATACCCTTCTTCCAATACTGTTGCTTGTAGCCCTACTGCATTACTATTATGTACTTGCTGAAAATGTGTAGCTACTGGGCTGACATCATTATTTTTTCTAATATCTCTCAGATGTCCTTTCAACCTAGTAGGGAAGCTTATTTTACTTTCCCCCATATAGTACTTCCCACAGGGGCAATTTAAAGCATACATAACCCCTCACTGTTGCAGCTAAAACTTCCTTGTACTTGAAATCTTTTGCCATTCACCTGAGGAAAGTTTCTCACTACATATTGACATCCCACACATTTTCCACAGGGAAAAGTACCCTGTACAACCATCTCTTCCTGTCGTGTCAAAATTAGAGGACTAAACATTCCATGGCCTAAAAAGTCCTTAATGTTTCTCCCTTTCATATAGGAGAACATTCATTTTTTTTATCATTTAAAAAATTCAACCATGCATCCCTTTCTAAAATGCCCTAATAATATTTTATCAGATCTTTAAACTGCTCCAAAAACAATGTATATTTCATAACAAAATATATAAAATTCTGAATATTATCACCTCTCTGTGGATTATTTCTACTCTTATATTCCTTACAATATGTCTTGACCTCTTGCCTATTTAGTTTCTTCACTGCTTTATTAATGAGATCTCATTTACAACCCCGGTCTGTAACATTTGGACTGTCCTATTCAGCTCTTGTTCGTATTCATTCTTATCAGTACACAATCTTCCAACTCTCACAAATTCCCCATAAGGCACAGATTCTATAGTGTGAGATGGGTGACAACTGCTTTCATGTAATATATAATCATAATTATCAAATTTCCTATTAATTTTTGTTTTAACAGTACCATCCTTCATACCCTCGACTGTACTATCCAAGTAATTAACTTTATTCCCTTGTTGTAACCCATCAAAACCTATATTTAATCTGTTTCTATGTAGGCTCTGAATGATCTCTGTCACTTTATCATACCCACCCTCACAAATAAATATCAAATCATCTATGTATCTAAAATACTTTACTACATATCTAATAAAAAACTCATTGTTATAAATGTACATATTTTCAAAGTAACCCATGAATAGATTTGCATACATGGTGGCAAACACTGCCCCCATGGCTGTCTCCTGGAATTGTACAGTTCTCCATTGAACTCAAGCATATTGCAGTCCAAACAAAACAAAATTAATTCCATTACATAACGTGTACTAGGCCTACACCTAGAAAATGTAATACCGCCTCTAGCCCATGTACATATTTTATACTGGTATACAGGCTTGTTACATCTATTACTACAAAATATCTTTCCCCTTGCCATCTTATATCCTTTATTTTTTCTTTCAAATCAAAAACATCCTTTATATAAGATGGCAACTTGATTACTTTCATTAACAAATACTGATGGAGAAAACAAGCAATTCTGTGAGTAAAGTATCAACGGGCCAGCACTACAGGGTGGCCTGGTGGGTTACTTAAACTCTTATGTATTTTAGGCACACAGAAAAAATGAGCCATAGAACATTCCTTACTATCAAATACATGTTGTACATCTCTAAGGGAAAAATAATTTAATCTAAAGCCTTTTGATTTACCTACAACTTTTGTTACCATTGGCATTTCATGCCTCAGTTTACTGCCTAACCACCTTCTTTGGTACTATTCCCTTCTGACATCTTTTCTCCTTGCCTTCAGTCCTTCCATTGTTCAGATCTAGCTGAAATCATTCATCCCTCTGGCCTGCCTTTGCTCAGAACCTCTGCCAAAGTCTTGCTTGCCCCTTATCCTCAGTGCTTGTCCTTTATCTTAACCTCTGGACCCCGGTCATAGTACAGAAACAACACCACTTTCCTCGGTTCCATTACCTTTCTTTGAAAGCTTCCCAGCCTCATAAAGGCATCAAAGCATGACCCCACCCCCTCAGACTCTATAAGTTAGACATGCCAGTTTACACCCTTAATATCACACCCACCTCTTCCTTTTTCCTGTCCACCAAATTGTGCAGCCCTTTTGCTTTGTTAATCTGCCTAAACTCCAAATCTAAAAGAAAGAAAAATTGTCCACATTTCACAAAATGGATCAAGTATAAATTAAAAATGGAATAAAAGGAAAATTACATTGATATCATAAAACTGTTAGAAAAAAAGAGAAAAGAATGCAAGTAACTTTGAAGAAAAAGAAGATAAGTGATAGGTGTGATCATGACCCAAAGATTTCTGGGAGTTTAAAGAAAGGATGGAGGCTTTTTATCACAGAGGTGGTGATTTGTAAATTTAGAACGCTTTAAGTTTTAAGGTCATTGCTGCAGACATACAAAAAACAAATAATGCCATCAGGTTGTTAAAGCTACCCTATTTATATATTTATATAAAAATAACGGCCACACAGGTAAAAAATGCACTCTCCAAACCTAAGAATACAGCATCCATGGGACCAGACGACATCCCAGGCTGTATACTACATGAACTACAAAATGAACTGGCATCTCATCTAAGTGTCATGTTTAATCATAGCCTCACCTCAGGCTTCATGCCCACTGAGTGGCGCACAGCTACAGTTATCCCACTCCACAAGGGGGGAATCCACCTTGGATCCCAGGAACTACTGCTCCATCAGTCTGATGAGCCTGATCTGCAAGGCCATGGAACATATTATCATGGAACTTATAAACAAAGACATTGGCAACCTTCAAGCACTGGACCCCATGTAGTTTAGGTTCGTGAAGGGCCGATCTTGTCTCCTGAACCAGACTGACTTCTTCGAATAAATGTCCAGATCCGTGGAAAAGGGTAAGGTGGTCTACACAGCCTATCTGGACCTCTCTAAGGCCTTAGGCACCATCCCCCACTCTGGAATCATAGATAAACTTGCTAAGCTGGGCATTAATCCCTACGTCACTCGATGGGTTGCCAACTGGCTTACTGACAGAACCCACGCTGTAAAAGTAGCCGACTCCAAATCCAGCTCCAGACAAGTGACAAGTGGAGTACCTCAGGGTTCAGTCCTGGGACCGTGCTTGTTTGGCATCTACTTCTCTGACGTACAGGCCAACATAAGGGACTCTGGCTAATAAAGTTCGCAGATGACTGCAAACTGGGAGCCATTATTGAATCCCCAAATGATGTGGATATTCCACAAAAGGGCACAGAAACAGATGCTTGGTGACAGAGCCATGGGCTCAAGCCCAATGCCAAGAAATGTATAGTTACCCCTTTGGGAAAAAAACATGTACCCATGAATTACCACATAGGTGGCAGTACAGTAAACACCGAAAGTGTGATAAAAGACTTAGGGGCACAGGTGAACAGTGGTCTCACCTTCGATAACCACATTGCCACATCAGTCAGGAAATCCTTCTATGTGGCACACCTCATCTCTAAGGGCTTTTCATCCAGAAAAAAGGAGGTCATTGTCCCACTGTACTCATCCCTCATTAGACCCATTATAGAATACAATGCCCTGTTTGGTATGCACCTCTCAAGACATCTGCAACAACTGGAAAGGCCACAGAAATACCTCACTAAAAGAATCACAGGCCTAAAGCAGATGCCCTATGCTGACCGTCTAAAAAACTCCACCTATACTCTGCCACATATCATCTACTCAGAGGCAATCTCTGCCTAACATACAAGGCCAATTCAAACCCAGAGCTGTTGGACATGCTACACTTAAAGAAATTCCAATCCTTCAGAGACACACGCTCCAGGGATCTAAACCTTGTCATCACAATGAACAAAACATGCTAGAGGGATAGGTTCCTGACCCAGAGACTCCTCAGACTCTGGAATAGACTGCCCATACATGTCAAGCAGAGCGCCTCCTTGGCCCTCTTCAAAAGAAACCTTGATGATTGAATGGGAGATAGGAAATTCACCCCGGGGATCACGTCAGTCACCCTGCTAGACAGGGTTCCAGGGAAGTAAACACAGTGGAAAGAAATAGCCAGGGAATTGTTATGGCTAGGCTTGTATAGGCCCTAAGGCCGGTAGCCTAGTACCATCCTATGAACCTATGAAAAAAGAAAAAAATAGTGTTCTTAAAACTTCATTGATAAGCTCAGTCATAATAGTTTCCAAAAATCATGAAATCCAGGTAGGGTTCCAAAGCAACATACCTTCATTTGTCACATACAAGTGATCCTCAGTTACAAAAAATAAATATTTTAATAATGTTAAACATATCAGCTTTTATATACTTAAAAGTAGGTGTGTAAAATATGCATATTGTTTAATTTTAAACCAGCCCATTCATGGCAAACGATATAAACATGGCCGTAAAAGAAGCAAAATCAAGAAAAAAATAATTCAAACTACAAAACTATAAATATAAAAATACATATGTCTAATGATATCTAGTAAATATCCATCCATGTGTATTAGGGTGCATAAAAAAATAAGTTAACAGCTCATAAAAATGTCAGTGCTTTGCAAAAAAAAAAAGTTTTCATGTTTACAGCCCCAAAAACATGTTTATACAATGAAAACTAGCATAACAATTAGTAGAAAAAAAATACACAAAAATATAGAAAACAGTGGATGAAGTAAACTAGTAATGTATAAAAGTGTGCATGAGCATCTACCAGTATGGTAAATGAGAGAATTATACCAATTCTACATGGTAATAGCGATATGAAATGTGTGTGTTTTGAATTTACTGTTTAAATCTCTGGTGTGATGCAATAAATCTAATCAAAGCAGAATTGAGGTTAAACTAAACACACACACACACACACATACACACACACACAGACACACATACATATATATATATATATATATATATATATATATATATATGTGTGTGTGTGTCTACTACATAACTTCGAAAATACACTTCTTCGAAATTTCACAGTAGACCCTGGGTTACGTGAACGTGCACTTAATCGAAAGTGCACTTTCGCGAAACCTACTTCAGCGAATGGGCTACGTACTGCAGTCTAGTTCAGTAGTCACGGAACTTATGGTTAGGGCATGGGTAATGGTAAGGGGATAGCTAGTAGGGCTATCCCCTTACCATGACCCGTTGCATAACCCTAAGGTCCGTGACTACTGCAACACGGTGGAGGACATACATTTTCCTACTGTCCTCCACTGTGGTGCGATACATTCGCAGAAGCAGTGTTCGCGAAAGTGTACTTTCGAATAAGTGCACTTTCACATAACTGAGCAGTCTACTGCTCTTTTTCGAGTAAGTGGTATTCGATTAAAAGCAGTAGACCCATATATATATATATATATATATATATATATATATATATATATATATATATATAGATCTACTTTCAATTAACGAAAGTACGATCCACCAAAGAGAAGAACCACAAACTCAATTCACTGAAAGCTAACTTACACAGAACCTTAACACACTGACAGCTCAATCATTGAAACCAAGTTTAAATGAACTAAACCCTACAAAATAATAAAAACACACAAAAAAATACACTGCACTACATTAGCACTCCCACCCCCACTACTAATATATACCAGCTCCAAGACTGCACTACAGTAGGGAAAAGGGAAAATTCCCTTACTGTGATCGCCAGCAAGTTTCTACATAATACACACAACCTGCCAGACATAAAGTGTAACCTCTTTGGAGTGATTTACCTGTAAAACATAGGTTCATAGGTTCATATTAGGCTATCTGCCCTAGGGCATTTATAACCCTAGCCAGAGTGTGTTTGGCTTTCGCCACTCATTTTAAATTAATTTTGCTATGCCCTTTTTTGAGGTTAGTATACTGTGCCTCTGTCTAACAGTGACACAGAAGTGATACCCGGGGTAAACCTACGATCTCCCATCCACTCATCAAGATTCCTCTTGAAGAGAGTCAATGAGGGACTCTGCCTAGCCTGGACTGGGATTTTATTCTAGAGTGAAGGGAGCCTCTGGGTTAAGAATCTGTCCCTCCAGCATGTCCTATTTATTTCAGTGTTGAGGTTCAAGTCTCTCGAGCACGTAACTCGATGGGATTTTGATTTTCTGAGGTGCAGCATGTCCATTAATTCCGGGTTGGACATGGCTTTATACGTCAGGCACAGATCGCCTCTGAGCAGGCGGTATGTCACTGAGTAGAGCTGGAGTTTCTTTAACCGGGCAGCATATGGCATCTGTTTGAGCCCTTTGATCCTCTTGGTGAGGTACTTTTGGGGTCTTTCCAGTTGCTGCAGGTGTCTGGTAAGATACATCCCAAAAGGGGCATTGTACTCAATTATGGGCCTGATGAGGGATGAGTAAAGAGGCACGATGACCTCCCCTGATCTAGATGTGAATCCCTTCATGATCAGGTGGGCTATATAAAATGTTTTTCTAACCACTTTGCAACATGGTTGTCAAATGAGAGATTGCTATCAACTTGGGTCCCCAGGTCCCTAATTACTTCTTCTGTACTTAATGAATTACCACCTATGTGGTAATTTGTGGGCACTTTGTTTTTGCCAAAGGGGATGACTATACACTTTTTGGCGTTTAGCTTGAGGCCATGGCTCTGGCACCAGTTGTCTGTTTCTATGAGGCCCTTTTGGAGGATGCTTGTGTCAGCTGGAGAGTTGATTATTGCGCCCAGTTTGCAGTCATCTACGAACTTGGTCAGCCATAGTCCTTCCGTGTTGGCCTGTACCGCTGAGAAATATATACTGAACAAGAGAAGTCCCAGGACTGAGCCTTTTGGGATGCCACTTGTAACTGGTTTGGAGTCTGACATGGCTCCAGCAATTCTAACCATGTGGGTTCTGTCCTTGAGCCAGTTTGCAACCCATCTAGTGACATAGGGTTTTATATTTAAGCTGGTGAGCTTATCTATAATGCCCGAGTGGGGTATTGTATCGAAGGCTTTTGCGAGGTCCAGGTAGGCTGTGTGGACCACCTTCCCCTCGTCAATGGCCTTGGTGACTGTTTCAAAGAAATCAACCAGGTTTAAGAGGCAGGATCTGCCCTTAACAAAGCCGAACTGGGTAGGATCCAGTGTCTGTAGGTCCCCAACATCTTTATTTATGAGGTCCATAATGATCCTTTCCATAGCTTTGCAGACCAAGCTAGTCAGGCTTATGGGGTGATAGTTTCCAGGATCTGTTGAGGCACCACCTTTGTAGAGCGGGACCACTGTTGCTGTACGCCACTCTTTGGGTACATATCCTGTAGTAAGGCTGAGATTGAACAGTAGTTTTATGTTTGGGTTTAGCTCTTCTTGGAGTTCATGTAGGATGCAGCCTGGGACACCGTCTGGTCCCATTGATGCTGTGTTTTTTGCTTTGGAGAGGGCAGCTCTTACCTGAGCATCTGAGATGTCAGGGGGGTAGCACTCTGCTGGGATAGATATTTGTCCTTTCGGTGGGGAGGGGGAGGTTTGCTCTGAACCTGTCAGCTAGGATGTTGGAAATGTCAGTGGATTCGGTGTATTTTTTGTGATTTTGGACTAATTCTGAGCATATCTGGGGAATTCCCACCCAGGTTCCTAACATAACTAAAGAAAGCCTTGTGATTATCCTTAGTGTCCTGTGCAATTTTTCTTTCGAAGCTGGCCTTAGATGATTTTATGAGTGCCCATAGTTTTTTGCTAATACTGATCAGAGATGCCTTCCCTTTTTGGGATTTTGCTCTATCATGTAGTAGCTTCCTCCTTCTATTGCATAGTTTGTTTATGGCTGGGGTCCACCAGACAGGACGTCTGCCTTTGGAGGATTGGGTCTTGGTTTTATTTGGGATTCCATGATCCATGCATTCCTGAAGGTGTTCATAGAATGCGTTTATAAAGGATTCTGTGGTCTGGGCCGTATTTTCCACAGGCCTGGGGGCTTTGAAGGATTCCACCTTGGTTTTGAGGAGTGTGAAATTTGCTTTAGAGAAGTTTTTCACTGTGGTTTTCAGGGCAGGGGGTGGAGTTGGGATGTGAATATCCAGTGAGATTAGTTTATGGTCTTATCTTACCAGTGAGGGATACACTTCTGGTCTGGAGCATAGAGTCCCCATGTTGGTGATGATCAGGTCCAGTATGTTTTCCCCTCTTGTGGGAGTGGTAACAAGTTGTTCCATAGCATTCGAGTTTATAAATTCTAGGGACCTTTGGGCTAAGGTGTTGGAGCTAGAGTAATGCTCCCAGTCTATGTTTGGGTAGTTGAAGTCACCCAATATAATGGTGTTTGGAGAGAGCTTCATATTTTCCAGTGTTCTCAGGAAGGCCGAGTGGGGTTCCTGGGTTTGGGAGGGTGGTCTGTAGCAGGCTATAAACTGGAAGGCAGTTTTACCCACTGTTAGTTGCACATGGATAGTCTCTGATGCTTTGTGCTGTGCCACCAACCTGGAGGTGTGGGTATCTTTGATGAATATTGATACTCCCCCTCCTTTTGTGGTTCGGTCCAGGTTTTGGGGCCGAAAACCATGGTATGAGGTATAACCTGGTAGTGCTGGGGTGCTCTCGGGAGCCTTGAACCAGGTTTCTGTTACTGCACAGATATCGATGTTCTCCATGCTAAGGAGAGTTTTGAGTGCATGCATTTTGAGGTTTAGACTTCTGGCGTTGAGTAGCATTACTCTTAGTTTCTTATCCCTTGTGATACCTATGGAAGTAGGTTTGTCTTTTGAGCCTTGCCTAAAAAAGGCACTATGGGGGTAGCAAGAGCCTTTGCCAATATCCGAAAGCCCAGGGGTGACAGGTGCAAGCCATCCCTAGCGAAGCATCGTGGCTTGTCGAGCATGCCATCCCAGGCTGATAGGCATTGGATCCCCTTTGAATGACACCAATACTTAACCCAATTGTTGAAATTGATCATCTTGTTTTCATATTGTGACATCATTGTTGGTGAGGGTAAGATGCTACTCAAGGTCAGGGTTATACCGGCCTGGGCTACATGCTCCGAGAGCTCCTCTATGTCTCTTTTCATGTAGTCCAGGGAGGTATGTCTCAGGTCATTCACACCAGCATGGACAATGACTGAGTCATATTTGTACTTGCCTTGGAGTGACCTGAGTGCTTGTGTTATGTGGTGGATCCTAGCGCCCGACAGGCAGCTCACCGTGGCCTTCTCCTTGTTCAGCCTGGTGAGTGGTACGTCAGTGTGCCTGACGATAGTGTATCAGGTGTGTTGTTTAGCCTTAAGGGCTGTGACTGTTCGGCACACTGGCTTTGTGAGCTATGTGTTGCACGTGTTTTGTTTTGGGGTAGTGGTTGCTTTGGTGTCTGCTTTGGAGGTCTCTACTGCTTAGGCAGATTTTTATTTAGAGCCTCCGAGTATGTTTTTCTGTGTTTATGTGTTTGGTCTGCTGTCGTGGTAGGTCTATGTGAGACTGGAATTGTAGTGAGTGTGGTTTCCTTCTCCTCCTGACTGGTTTCGCCAGTACTGAGTTGAGAGAGCTTAGCCTCCAGTATGGCTATATGGTTGCATCTCTCACATGTGTTGGAATTTGTTTGGAAGAGGAGAGGGTTGTCTGTGTACATGAGGCAGTTGTAACATTGCCTCAAGATTCCCAGATTCACCAGCGGTCTGGGCCGTATTTTTCACAGGCCCGGGGGCTTTGAAGGATTCCACCTCGGTTTTGAGGAGTGTGAAATTTGCTTTAGAGAAGTTTTTCACTGTGGTTTTCAGGGCAGGGGGTGGAGTCGGGATGTGAATATCCAGTGAGATTAGTTTATGGTCTGATCTTACCAGTGAGGGATACACTTCTGGTCTGGAGCAGAGAGTCCCCATGTTGGTGATGATCAGGTCCAGTATGTTTTGGGGAACGAGGTACTCAAGGGGAGTTTGTGAGGGTGTAGTGCTTTTAATATTTTAGTGCTGACTTATATAATTGCTTTAGTGAGAAAGTGCGAGGTAACTTAAATGCAATGTGTTACAGGTAACTTAAATGCAAAAATTACAAACAGTAACTTTCTTTCAAGTGAAACAAGGAAATAGGTACAGTAAACAATGCAGATATCACTAGGGATCCACAGTACTGCTGAAAAGCCGCGTTTTAGGTGGAATTAGCATTTCAGGGAAATAACAAGCAAACAAACAAGCATACAAACAAAGCTAGATTCAGCAGGCCTGGATCTAGTCTATGCTACAGCAAACAAGGTGTACCAATTTCAGTAAGAAACAGTTCAAATATGCAGGCACTATAAGCCTTTAACCAGATATTCCCAGCTCAGAAGGGCAGAGTCCAGCCTCTCCTCCCACAAAAGTGCAGACCACAAACCCTCTTAATGTAAAATAACTGGCCTGAAGCCCAAGTTCTTAAACCAGAACTAATACACTTTTAGAATAACAGACACTGAGCCCTCAATCAGCAGTTCACAACTTAGAAGGATGTAAGCTACCTGTCCTGCCACCACAGTGCAGGCCACAAACCTTCCTAATGTAAAACAACTGGTCTGAAGCCCAAGTGCTTAATCCAAAAGACTTAGAATGATAGCTACACTTTAATCAAGTTACTACCAAGCAGTAATAAATACAATTGAATACTTTAAAGAGTGCCTGGATTAGTGCTCAAGTTATGCAAACAAAGCTAGATTCAGCAGGCCTGGATCTAGTCTATGCTACAGCAAACAAGGTGTACCAATTTCAGTAAGAAGCAATTCAAATATGCAGGCACTCTGGAAGCGATTCTGCACAACTCCAACACTGTACGTGACAGTAAGTTCATACAGCTAAAAACACTTACTTCTTCAATTGAAAGTGGTACACCCTATTTAACGGGAAAAGGCATTTTGCTAATTCAACTCTCAGCAATTTCAGTTTACATGCGAGTGAGCTTTCAGTGAATTGAGTTTGTGGTTTTACTGTTTGGTGATCGTACTTTCTCTAACTGAATGTAAATCCATATATATATATATATATATATATATATATATATATATATATATATATTTTTTTTGCAGAATACTTTTATGTACTTAAAATATACAAAACAGTAATAAAATGTCATGTAGAATGTGTATACACACACACACACACACACACACACACACACACACACACACACACACACACATATATATATTTTTCATTTTCTATTTTTGTTTAAAATCTGTACATTTTGTGTTATTTTCTTCTTTTAAAGGAAACTAGGTGGGGGGTTTCACCCCCAATGTGGGGGGCTGCTCTCCCCACCCCCTAACTATATATACCAACTCCAGGGTCGCACGACATTGGGGAGAGGGACAAATCCCAGTTTTACGCCTTGAATACTGGTTTTCAATCAAATGAAATTTCGATCAGATGGGTTTAGGTCAAATGGTCTTTTGATCAAATGAAGTAGACCCATATATTTTATATATATATATATATATATATATATATATATATATATATATATATATATATATATATATAGATATACATATATATATATATCTATATATATATATATATATATATATATATATATATATATATATATATATATATATATATATATATATATATATATATATATATATATATATATACATATACATATATAGATATATATATCTATATAAATATATATATATATATATATATATATATATATATATAGATGTGTGTATGTGTGTGTACACATTTTACATGTCATTTTTATTAATATTTTGTATATTTTAAGTACAAAAAAGTATTCTGCAAAAAAAAATCTCTAAAAAATCTTTACAGATTATGTGGCAGCTTATGTCAATTCAACACACTCTTAATAGAACAAGAGTAGTCAAGTCCTGGTTTTCTGAATGCATTTAATTTCAGCTGCTAGCATAATTCTTTTTTCCCCAACATGCCATTGTCATTCCCTTCAAGGTCATCCATCTCCACACAGTCCAGAATAAATACATTTAAAACCAGAATGTCTGGGGTGTCCTAGTAAGTGTTTGGATAAGGCATTCCTGTGACATTTACGTCCGATGTCAGAAAGATGACCTGAAATTCTCCTTTTCAGTTTATTCATAGTCTTCCCCACATACAATGCAGGGCAGTCATTACACAAGGCCCTATACAGTAGAGAATCAACTATCTGAACTAATTGGGACCTAGGGTAGTTCAGATAATCAGACATAAGATTGAACCAGATAAAAAAAAAATCTAAAATCTTGTTTTTGTTTCTGTATGCAAGAATACAATTTTCAACCATTCGGTGATTCCAGTGGACAATAAAGAACATTTTTCACACACAAGCTGGCTATACGCTCAAAAAACATGCTCAAGCAAAAATGTATAATGTTTACATATTCAGACTTTATGATTCTTTTCTACTGTAAAACTTTGGAAGGCTAGTTCTGATAAATGACATTTCTGATACTCAACGTTCAGATAATCGACTCTCTACTGTATGCATCTTTTTTAGTATTACAGTTTCCACCTGCTGAATATTTAACCATCTTTTTAAGGTATGGGCAGTCAAATGAGATGCACTCCATCAAGCATTCACAGAAAGCGCAGTTAGGTGGCCCACAGATTTTGGTGCTCATGTCATCCAGGGGTTCCTCATTTCTCTTTTCCACATAGTTATTTATGCTTCTGCTCTTTTATAAACAAAAGTGGGGTGAGCTCCTAAAACCCTTACAAGCTGCTGATTGTCAGTGAGCATGGCCCAATGCTCCTTAACAATGGCTTTAATTGCACTGAAATCCCAGGTGCAAGTTACAATGCAGCTGTCCTTATTTTTCTCTTCTTTTGTGTTAGAGTGCCTGCGTTGCATAATTGTACCAAGTGGTCCAACTCCACATAGGGTCATTATTAGTTTTAGAATCTCTAATGGAATCCAGGATCATATGCAACATGTCTGATTTATATCCTCTGGTTAAGAAATCATTTTCAAAATCATTCATACTTTTGAGAAAAGGACCCAAATCCGTGGTAATGTGTGCTAATCTGTAGCCTTATGATTTTATTACATTGTGCTTAGTTTTTACTTGATGCATACAGTCTCTGTAAAGTAAGTAGTTCACTCTTGTTGGTTTCCTGTATAAGTTACTAATTACTTTCCTCTGTCTTTATCAGTACTGCAGTCATATCAAGGAACTGCACTGACTCTGAGCCGAAGGAAGTGGTACATTTCAGGAAGTAGGTGGAGTTACTGATGTAACTGATGAACTCAATGAGTTTAGATTTCTCACCTTGTCAGACTATGAATACATCATCAATAAAGTGAAGGTAGCTGGTCATAAAACTCCGGTATTCACTTTGCAGTACAAATTTCTCCTCCCACTTTCCTAAGGCTACATTGGCCAGGCTAGGGGCCATAGCCAAACCCATAGCTATCCCCCTCATCTGTTTGTAAGCCTGGCCACTGAAACTGAAAAAAAATGTAACTCAACGCCAAGTTTATCAGCTTTCCCAAGCATTCAGTTTGCCCTTGTATAGCATTATTATTTCTGCTATAAGCCTCTGTAGGTGCTTCAATGCAGGACATGTATGGTAACATGATGTATAGGGCGTCAACGTCAATAATTACCAAAATGCTTTGCTCATTCATATACACATCTTTTATTTTTCTTAAAAAATCAAGTGAATTCAAAATTAAAGATGAGTTCTTTTCAGCAAGAGGCTGAAGAATAAAATCATTGGCATCTGATATGGAACCTCCACTTGTAATAACGGGTCTGTGGTGGATCTTCCCTATTCTTATGGAGTTTGGGAATACTGAAACAAAACAAGGTAACATAGGGTGAGGGGTGTTCAAATACTCAAAAAAGTTTTCACTAATAAGTGTTTCATTAAGCACTCTGGTTAGCTTATCTTTCCATTCTATATGTGCAGTTTTAACCTCCTCAAAGGAGCATTTAAAATAAAACTTAGGTGTGTTTAGCAATATTCTCTATGTTCATTATATAACTGTCAGCATCTGTAACAAGTATGCCTCCAACCCTTGCAGCCTTCATAACATGTCTAGTTCTATCACTTTTCAAATTCTTAAGAGCTAATAGCTCATCCTTTGAAATTTTATAAAACTGATGTTTTGGTGTTTTTTTGAAAGCTTTTCTTATGTCGAGATCACATTTTGTCTTGAAGGCTGCAAATGTGGGATGCAGTGTTGGCAAAAGGTACTGGGTCTTTTAATTTTTTTCTTTGATGGGTTTATCTTCCTCCACTTTATTTTTCTCATGAAAAACAAGTTTCAAATTCAACTTTTTCATAAATTTTTAAATCAGTGATGGTCTGGGTCTCATCGCTCCTTCCCTAAGGTATGAATGTAAGTAATGATTCCAGATCATGGGGGCTAATTCTGTGTGCAGGCTCATGGCCTTGATGGGTAGAAGTTGTTGTTCAAAGTCAGAAATAAGCCAGCACTCAACACAATCGTGATACTTTGCAGAATTTTATTCCAAAATTACCATTCATCCAAAAGATGGTAAAAAACAAAACAGACTGGTTTCGGCACCAACTGCCTTCAGTGTTATGAATCACATCCCATCAGTGCATTTATATTACAAACTCCCTATCCATTGGTTAATTATAAATGTTCTTTTAAACCTGGTATAAATAATGCCCCAACCTAATTATCCACGTTGTCTCATTTTGGTTTAAAATATCATGCCACCCAGCTTTGTTCATTCTGTTGTACCCAATCTTATGACAATAAAAGAAAATTTGGCAGTAGGATGTTTTAGAATACATTTAAATAATACATTAGAAAAATGCTAGTTTCTTATATCACTTGTGTTCTGAAATTCTAATCCTAATTGTACGTGATGTCTGCCCAACATAAAAAAAACAAACATGTGCAAGTAGCAAGATACACAACCTAATCAGAACTACAATTTACAAAAACATAAATATCAAAAAAATTAGAAATATTTTTGGTGGTAAATTGTCTCATTTTGACTATGAATTTACACATTGAACAATGCCGACAAGGCTGGCATCCCTTAAGGACCCCCCCCCCAATCTAAAGTTAGTAGTTGTCCATCTAATGTGTGAGGTTTGTTTTTGTAATGATTTAATAAATTACCCAAAGTAGGACCTCTACAATAAGAAAACAAACATCTAGATGGCATAATTTCACTCAGTGGGTTACCTGACAACAATACAGACCAAAGTTTCTGAATGATATTCTTAAAGAGTAATATGTTTCGCCCAAAACTAGTTAACCTTAATGCATTATTGAATACTTTGTTTACTCAATACTGCAAAACTTGTTCCTTACTTAGATGTTTGACTGAATCACAAATCTTAAACAAATTATTTCTACTGTATCCACTGATACAGAATATATCAATTAAATCAAACTTGTTTCTCAAACTCTGTATCAGACGAACAAATTCTCCTTATTCTGAAAAATTTGATTTAGGTATATTATGTACGATGTGTCAAGGGTGGCAACTCGTCGCATGCAGCAACATATTAAATTCTTGATATTTGCAACTAACACTACTTTCTAAAGCCCCATCTCATAAAACCTTGTTATCTACATCAAGGAATGTAATATTGCTATGATTATGTTGCAAATGTAAATTTAATATCCCATTTGTTTTCATTTAGTTACTCGAAAAACTCCTACAAACTCATACAAATGCATCAGATCTGAGTTCAACCCTAACCAGCAATCATCCAGGTACCTCCACCAGATATCAATGGCCGCTAATAATATATGACTAGAATCATATGTTATAATAAATATTTTTGGGAAATATGTTCTGTCAAACAAAGGAGAAAAGTGTTGAATCCAGGGCTATACAAGGGAATATGACTGAGCCAATATAGGCAATCAACTCAGCCCAGTGTGGTATATTAGTATATAAAGAAGATGCGTCTAATATGCAAATATGCCACCCTTCTTCTAATTGAATATCCTGTATGATGGTAAATTCAGTAGTGTCATGCATCTTGGAGCGCACCCCCTTTAATAATGACTTTAAATATTTAGTTATTTATTCAGATAAAGCAACAACCTGCTCAACAGCCCACGGGACATCAAAGGTAGATGGAAGGAGTACTTCCAGCAACTTCTGAATGAAGAAAACCCCACAGAAGCTGTACTGGCCTAGAAACAGCCTACTATGAGAGAAGAGGAGGAGCCTGCCCTAGAAGAAGTAAGAACAACACTAAGGAAGATGAAGTCAGGGAAAGCAGCAGACTTAGATAAGGTCACAACAGATGTGTTAAAGATGCTGGGTGAGATAGGGGAGAAATGGCTCCTGAGGGTACTAATAACAGTGTGGAGAGAAAGGCATATCCCAGATGACTGGAAAATAAGCATACTCATGCCAGTGTACAAGAGCAATGGGGACATCCACAACTGTGGGCAGTACAGAGGCATCAAACTCCTATCATATTGGATGAAAGTTCTGCAGAGGGTGATTGATAAACGGATACGCAGAGTAGTAGAATGTAAGATGGGAGATGAGCAGTTTGGATTCAGATCAGGATGCATCCCAACTGACCTGATGTTTGCATTGAGACAGATACTTGAGAAGAAGGTAGAGATGAGGAGAGAATCCAACTGGGCATTCCGAGACTTGGAGAAAGCATATGACAAGGTCCCAAAAAAGCTGATCCAGGCAGTACTGTGGTCGTTTGAAGTCCCAGAAACATTGGTAGAATTAGTGCAGGCTATGTACAAGGACCCAATGACTCAAGTACGAACAGTGTTCAGCCTCATAGAGGGGTACCCAGTGGGAGAGAGTGTACATCAGGGTTTAGCTCTGAGCCCACTGCTGTTCATACTGGTGATGACAAACAGGTTGGAGGGGATGGATCAACAAAGCTGCTCTATGCAGACAATGTGGCAGTACAGGCAGACTCTGAGCTCGAACTTCAGCAAAGGATAGGAGAATGGAATGCAACTCTGAAGGCACATGGGATGAAACTAAGCACAGATAAGATGGTGGCAATGGCAGCAAATTGGGGAAATCAGAAGAAGATGAGAATAGAGATAGAAGGGAAGATAGTGGAACAGGTAAACAGCTTCAAGTATCTGGGAGGAATAGTTGAGGAGAAGGGTA
>NC_056747.1:262465902-262495758 GCF_019279795.1 Protopterus annectens
TCAGCTGTACAGTGGGGAAGAGGGCATTTATACATCTACTACTAGTTTTGCTTGAATGTATTTCCACAAGATGGTTGCAATGTTACCTTTAGCCAGTTAGTTCTCAGACAAATGATCTCCTGGGACATATAATTTCTGCAAACTGAAGTAGATCCCTTCACATATACACACACTTACTTGGCAACACAGAGTAGAACTTCTACTTAGGTACTTATTGCTATTACAGTGCTTTTAGGGTGAGGTGTGTCCCAAGTTTTGTGTTAAGTGAAGAACATCATCAGGCCTTGTACAGTATGGTAATGGGAGATGTACTGGGCATTAATGAACAATACATAGTATGACATACTGTCATATACACATTGACAAACACATACAGGCAGACACATTTGACAGACCTGGGTTTAGCAGTGCTAACTACCTTGTCAGTGAGTCCATACAGAGATTTTGCACATAGCACATGCATCATTGGGCTGGATAGTGTAATCAGTTACCTGTATGGTTGATGGTGACAGTGGTCCTCATACAGTGGACCTTGGGACATGTACTGGGATTGCCATAGTGTAAGACAGTATACCCAGCACCCACACTCCACATTGAATATTGTACTCACTGAAACCCATGATAATGATCTTACATACCCACATTCACACATTGACAATGACTGCAATACACCCCCTTGTCTATCTAATCAGTTATTGTACTCACTGAAACCCATGATAATGCTCTGACATACCCACATTCACACGTTGACAATGACTGCAATACAACCCCTTGTCTATCTAATCAGTGCTACTACAGGGAAATGCATTTGTTGCACATACTATAGGGATAATAGGGTGAGGGTTTGTCATGGCTCTCCTAATGTCAGCAACATCACTATCCCTTATAATGTAAGGCAAGGTTTAATGTATTTGGAGAATGTAGTCTCAGAATGCTGTCTCCTACAAATACACAAACACACACACACACACACACACACACACACACACACACACACACACACACACACAAACACACACACACACACACACACACACACAAACACACTTGCCAGGACTCAGATGGTAACCTACGCCTATCTACCCATTTGTAGAACAGTGTTGTGCTGGTACTGCAAGCTCCAGGTAGCCCATAGGGTGAAGAGCG
This sequence comes from Protopterus annectens, assembly GCF_019279795.1. Classification (NCBI taxonomy): domain Eukaryota; kingdom Metazoa; phylum Chordata; order Ceratodontiformes; family Protopteridae; genus Protopterus; species Protopterus annectens. Next base: position 262,467,049 of record NC_056747.1, read on the forward strand.
TAATAAGGTAAATTTAATGTCAATTACAGCAGCAGCCATTTCCAAGTATGGTAATGGGGGGGGGTGTAGTGGGTGAGAAGGCCCTCAGAGTATTGTCAACTACAAGTTTGCAAACATGCAGACACTGTTATTCTTAGTAATGCACACTGACACATTTTTCAGTACTGGGGTCCATAGGTGCAGGTGTTCCTAGGTGTGTACCAGGCTAATGTCTGTGGAGAGATGAGAAGAGTAGGGCATGTAGGTACACTGGTATCATGCCACCTGAGATTTGTCAACAGGCCATCTATCAACCGATGCCACTTGAGTGATCCTCAGGGAGACAGTTAAATTTAACATCCAATCATCTGGTTTTCTCTTGCAGAGGGGGTGCTCCAATTGACATGCATGCAACATATATTACATAACATGGCCAGTGTCTGGGTTAGAGACCTGTACTCAGGCAGGTTCTGTTGACTATGGTAGTCTGGTTGAGGTATCCATGACATGTGATGCATACAGAGTGGGGTTTCCTAGCTGTGGGATTTATAACACAGCTGGCAGACATGTCAGTGTGTCAGTCAGTCATAGCTTGCCTGTAAGTACCCAAGATGGATACCTGACATCTGCACATCTGTAGAAAGGACGGACAGAAATTAGTTACCCAACATGTTATGCATTAGGATGAATGTTTAGACAGATGGATGTCTGACACTGATAGGTATGCCATTACTACATGACAGCAGCCCTCAATGACATGTCCTAAACACATAGTAGTCTATAGTTAATATCCACATATCAGATCAATATCCAGTAGGATATACTTTATAACAGACAGCTCACACACCAAGGATACGATAGTCAGTACTCAGAGTCCAGCTTTACATGCAGGGGTGTATGGTTCCAGTATTACAATCTGCAATCTATTCTTACTTGGAAAAGCATGGTTACAAGCAGAAATGTAATGATACAATACATGCAAGTGTGACTGCATATAACATGGGATACTACCCATGTACGAAACACATAGAAAGAGAAAAGATTGTTGTACTAGCCACATATACTCAGGTGTCCCATACAGCATACTCACACCCCTTGCTACTGTAATGACAGCACATAGAAGCATGTTATGTACAGGGAATTAAATACACTTATTAAATATGTCATTACCCTGCTATTTTACCAGACTAGAATGTGATCACTGGTTACCAGGGCTGAGCTATGCTTAGCAGGTGTAAGCATTGCTTAAATATAAATACTAAGCAAAGCCTACATGGTGTAAGCGCCTTTTCATTTAACCGTACGTTAGCACCGCTTAGCTTCACGCACACCCATGCAAGCCCACTTAAAGCTGCTCAAAACAGCCTCAACCACTCTGTATCCAACAATCCTTGTTCTGCCCAACAAAAAAATAAACAGCCTTTGCAGGTCTTGAACCCAGGACCTGTACACTACAGTTACAGCAGTTAACCACTAAGCGATCTGAGCTGTGAAGATATCTGTTATTTTTTCAAATATATCATTCAGTACATATACTGAACAGTAGTGAACAACTGCTTTGACTACAATTGTTTAGTACTTGTAAGTGAAAATAGTGTTGAATCAGTCATGTTTTTATATCTAAATATACACATATCAGATAAATATGGTGGGATACACCTGGGAAGGTATATACAACACTTATGTTTACACATAAGGATATGGATATGTATGTATATATAACATATGCCCATAGCATGTAGTGGAATCATACCTCAGCACGATAAGTCACAACCTCTTTGTGCAAGGGAATGTAATGCAATTTCAGGAATAAATGAAGAATGTTGCTACAGTAACAGGGGTTGTGTCAACAGACATGTTGTGTAGGAAGTCACTTCTGGTACTGATATATATGCCATCAGTTACGGACAGTCATCATCAAATCATCATAGTGAAGTACCACACAAATTACAGTAATGACCCTGTGGAATACAGCAGAAATATGACCAATAAATGTGGACAGTCTGAAACAATCTGGTCAATCCAGAGGTATACACAGAACTCATTTGTGCAAGACGTGTGGAACAACCCTGACAAAGGGAATGTTTACAGCCATGAAAATGGGGATATTGCACAAATACTGGAATAGATAAGCTCACACCATTGATGCATTCACACCCTCCTGTCTGTTCTAACACATATTAACTGGAGGAGCAGAGATCCCAAGCCTACATACTTCCCACTAGTTAGTGACCTACGTCTTCACAGCATTCCACTGCTTTTTCAGAAATACATAACACATATGGTGGCCAGGCAACAGTATGTCTGACAAATATCTGGACAGAACATCACACTAGGTAAAGACAATGAGCTGCTAGGCATGTCACAAAGCACTGTGTAAACTACAGGCAGACTGCCACAACAATGACCCAAGTTTCCTATGGGGGAATACACATGTACTTGCATATATATCAAGCACTACAGGCATGTAACAGCACAGAGCAACAGACACCAATGTGAAAGTGCATACCCACAACCAGTCTCTCAGTCACAGTCACATTATGGTAAGCCTAATTAACAATACAGCATATGGAGTGTGTGAACAAAATCCATCCTCATATTTGCCAATCACACAGTACCCCTACATATATTGGCCCAATTCACAGTGTAGTCTGATGCCTGACTGTGGTATGGGACATCTCAGTCTGGCCCTACAAGCATATACATTGATAGGGTACCAGAAACTGGAGCAGCATGCAATGTCAGATAGAACAGGACCACGAACACTGACATCTACCACAGTCTGTACACAGGCCAAGTAATGTATTCACAATACACTGCGACACCATACTGACACTCTTTCAACAATCGCCATAAGTATACAGACCTCAGTACTGTACAAACTACAACAGAATGTCTAGGTTTTGTCCTCAAATATAAGGCCTACTATACATAACATGTCTAGCAGTCTGATATATCACTGGCTTATCATCAGGAATGATGCAGTAAATAATGATATACTGTATATATGCACCTCTTACTGCATGACATATGGACAAAGGGTGACAGACTTGGGGGACAGAAGCACAAATACACATTGCTGTGATAAACTGAGAAAATTCCTGCTGTAACAGGGTTTGTTGTGACATATCTCTTCTGAGGGATATGAAGTCAGTAACACACATGGATGTCACCATGTACTGACTGCAATCATCAGAATATGGTACTGCATTTCTAAAGATAGGAAATGTGTGAGTAACCCACCACATCTAAGACTCAAAACTCTGGCCAGTCTGCAGATAGCCCTACAGGTGGAGTTTCCTCAACCACATAACACTGTCATGCTAGACTTTAAATCATGTAGAACAGCCATATCCACACAAACCCTGTTAAACCAACATTACTTCAAATGTAGAACAGCAATACTTACATTCCATCCCCATGTCTGGAACATCCCCCTCCTGTTTGTTGGCCTTTCTACACAGTGTATGTTGTAAGAGATATTTCCAAGTACCCTCTGTGATGCTGTTTGTCAGACACCCACATGAAGTCCTGCGCACAGTGAAGGAAAAGGGCCAACACTCATAAGAAGTGCTTAGTTAGAGGAGCGTGATGTCATGCAATTGGCTATAGGAATGATACCACAGCTGTTCCACATGCAATTAGCAAGTGGGGGACTCCAATTCATGCACATTAGCTGATCATGAGCTTTACCTACCGGAGACAGAGAGAGAGAGAGAGAGAGAGAGAGACAGACAGACAGAGAGAGAGAGAGAGAGAGAGAAAGGGAGTAAGAGCCAAGCGTGTTTGTGTATGATCCGTGGGTGGAGAGTGGTATCTGGGTATTATAACAGTCGCCAATATTGTTTACTAAGCCATACTGTCACATAGTAATTGCACATGGCTGTACACATTTATGGCTGAGTGTTGTCTACAACCACCTCTACAGTGTTTGAAAACTGCTGGCCTTGGAATGTGAACATTGGGTCATGTAGGTCCTCAATATAATGATGTAGCAAAACCCACACTGCAATGGAGCCTGTCATTACACAATCACCCCAACACCCACACAGGATTCTTAGGGCACACACACTACCAACACAGAGTTTCAAACCCCTACCTGACTATGTATTGCTATTACAGTGTTACGGAGTTATTGCACGTGCCGTGGAGCTTACATGTTGGAGAGCTGTCCAAAGATATCTTTGAAGGTGAGTGACATCAGCAGCAGTGCTAAAGGAGGAATAAGGGAAGTGTAGTAAATGTGAATGTCCAAAAAAATCAGGTGTCAACAAAGACACACACACACTCACTCACAGACACACACACACATTATCACAGTTGGCAGGATCAGAACTTCTACCCAACTAGGTTGCTACACTACAGTATTACGCAGTTATCACTAGCGCCACAGGGCTTGTAGGGATGAAAGATGGCCAAAGGGTTATTTCAAGGTGACCGACATCAGCAGGTGTGCTAAAGTAGGGCAATGGAAGGTCTAGCGAGTGTGAATAGCTTCAAAATCATTTATCTCCACACACACACACACACACACACACACACACACACACACACACACACACACTTGCCAGTAATGAGATCCATAGGTTCATTGCTTCACAGGTGTGTAGTAGGAGAATGGGCTTGAAAACTGTACAAGGCTAGGCCAAGGGAATACCTGGGCATCAGGCCACATGACAATAGTCCCCAGTGTGGCTCAGGGGTATAGTCCCTGGAGTGGTCCCCAGGGGTGGGTATTGTATTCACCATCCACTCATCTGGGTTACTATTGTGGGTGGCCAGTAATGTGCACTGCTTCCCATGATTGTGATCTATACTCCTTAACATAGACAGTGTCTGGGTTGTGCACATGTCCCACATGCATGTTCTTTGATGTGTGGAAGTGTACTTGAGGTCTCTGGGGCATGTTGTGTGGACAGATTGTTATCTTCTGATGTAGCATTCCTGACCTTATGAGACCTGGCTATGTAACTGAGGTCATGCTTGCACCTACATTGACAGCATGATATGGGTATTCAGTGGAGTTAGTGATATCTGTCCATACAGGGCACGTGTATAAAGGTATGGTATTCCCTTTGTGGATTACATTTGCAGACGCTACAGCTGTTGCAGGTGTCCAGTGGGGAACACAGCAAAAGGGCCACTGTACATATTTGCTTACTGAGGGGATGGAACAAGGTGCCATGTCGTTTTACTTACTGGATAATACACAGTTAGGAGATGTAACACATCAAAGTACTTTCTGATGTCAGGAACACTGTTGTTGTCATCAACAGGCATGTAGTCCACTGCAATCACACCGTGGTTACTATCTGTGAGGCAATATGCAGGGAACTACCAATATAATGGCTGTTGCCTAACCAAGTGTGTTTGTGTATCAGACGTGGGTGGAGAGTGTTTTCTGAGTAATAGAAGGGTTGCCTATATTGTTCACCAATCCATACTATCACATGTAGGGATATGGATTGTCTACACCAACCTCTCCAGTGTTTGACATCTGTTGTCCTTGTAAGCTGGACATTGTGATATATACTAGGTCATCAACATAATAATTTAGCAAAACTCGCCCCACAATGGATCCTGTTACTACACAATCACAGCAATCTCCATACAGGATACTGATGACAGACAGACAGACAGACACACATACACACATACACACAAAACTTCACATCTGACAGGACTGGGTATACAAATGTTAGATGAATACTGATTTGTACTATCATGTTACACAGTTACCACATGCACCACAGAGACTAAAAGGCTGAGGGCTACCAAAAGCACTATCTAAAATGATTGACATCAGCACATCATGTGATATCAGTCAGTTAGATGTGTGGTGGGTGGGACAGGCCTCATTATGGAAATCTCTATGTCACTGTCTGTCTCTTCCCCACATCTCTGTGAGTGTAAGTTTGACATATTATAGTGTGTTAGCCTGGATATGTGTGAGTACTCCTATTCAATGTGTGTGCAAAGCATGAATGGTGTACAATGTAGTGTGTGCACAGACATCTGTGACTAACATATGTGTAGTCCACTGTGTTGTCAGACATGGGCTTAATTTCTCTAAGTGTAGGAGCATGCCCAGTATGACCTTCTGTACTGAGTGTGTGAATCCATTCCAGGTAGGTTGTACTCCAGTCTAGGGTTTGGTGTTCTACACCTACAGCTAGCAACCTGTCTCTGCAGGATATCTGTAGATAGGTTGACACTATGGAATCAATGTGCGATAGATAGTGGGATACTGTGACTATTGTGTCTGTACTGCTTGTGTTACATGGTTGGTGTTGGCAGCGATATTAAGACATATGTACTGTTTTACACTGTGATGTATTATGTTATCAACTACTGACAGATGTACTTATTTGCTCACAGTTATTTCCTGGGATATACAAGATAAATGAAGCTGTGCCCAGTATTGTGGTCTGCAGCCTACATATTCTTGCACTCTCATGCCATTCTAGAAGGGTAGCTGCAGACACTTGCTGATGGGTTTGTGTAAATGGTACAGCACCTTGGTCCTGTGGTGACTGAGGATCCCCTTCTTGTACATATATCAACATAAGAGAATGGCCATATCCTGCTCTTGCCATACCTCGTAGCTGTACATATTCACCAAGGTTACCCAGAGGCAGGGCTCATATCTGGTCAGTTCCCCTTCACATTGTGGTTTAAGAGCAGGTTTGTAGCCACCCATTACTGAGTTTGCAGGCAGGGATAGTATAGGCACACATCAGAGTTTCAGACTTCACACACTCCATGACGTCCATGCTTCTACACCTCCCACTCTGTAATTCTATCCTCTTCCTAACATTATGCGAGTGATATCTGAGAAGTATCCCTATAGTTGTCCCTTCATCCCAGCGGTACTTAGGGGTTGGTCCACAGTTCATGAGTAGGGCATGGTGGGCAAGCTACTGGGATTTGTCAACATGGCCCTGCATTTGTGTTCTGTTGACTGTTATGTTGTTAGTTGGGACGCCATGAGATAACATACATTGGCACTACGGGTAAAGCACAGGCCTTTGACAGAGGATTGTAGGTCATCTGGTAGTGATGCAGGCCATCTGTAGCAGGCTAGTGTATTCCGTCACTCCTACATTCCCATGCTGTGAGCCACTGGATTCCCCTGGAGTGACAGGGTAAGTGTGCACAGTGTTAATGGCAATAGTTCCTGTCCATATTAATCCATTGGTCTGGATGCTGGCGGGGTGCTTCTTACAGCTAGGGACACACCTGCATGGAACACCTCTTCAGCATGCTGCATTCTGAGGGTATTCTCATACAGAAGTGTGGGTCATACTGTACTCATTCCCAGCAGCAAGGATATGACCTGTGATAAACCTGTGGCTGATGGCGGTGTGAGCTGAGTGCATGTGTGATATGGAAGCTTCTTGCAGCTGACTCATAGATATACCTGGGACATTCCCCTTATGCTGCCTTGTGCAGGGACATAGGCAGTCTTTCATTGCTTCATAACTGTGCCTTGTGTGGTCTGCCACTGATTGGCCAGACTGCATCAATATTCCGTACTACACAGACAACTAATGTGCTGCGAACCTGTATGTACAATTTCAAAAGTGTGTGCAGCTGACAGTTACATTTTATGTACTCTGACTAGGGTACTTCCACCTGTGTACTGTGTGTACATCTGGGCCCACATTCATGGTATGTCCATCTTTCAGATGGTGACAGATATTGACTTCTGGACAGTGAATATGGATGACTGCTGACTTTGGTATTGCTGAGAAGCATTGTGGTTGGCACTGCAGTTGTCGGAACATGGCCTTGTCATCAACAGTACTGGCCATAGGCCACTGAGACACAACCCTCCATGCCTACATACTGACCACTTCCAGACAATATTGAACACACAACAACTTAACACACGGACCCCTGCATATTGCACACATGCAATAATCTAGCCTGTAAATTGGGCCAGCTCAGGTAATCTGTGCTCCACTGTTACTAAACCCACACGTACATGTTACTGCATTTCTACATAGGATTGTGGAGGGGGGCACACCTGATGACTTTAAACATTTGCTATGACTGTACTGGTATTTCAGGTACTTTGTTGGCTTCCATTTCATTTTGTATTCTGACCTATCATGCAGACTGGAGGCATATCAGTGGAGTACAGATCTTAGGTTTTATTGGCCTACATTTCAGTTTCAGACTTCTTACCCTTCAGAACTAACATACAACTGCCAGACCTGTTGTAGTCTGTCTGGGTAGGTCTGGAGGGGGACTGTTAACCACTGCCATCAATTGGAGACCTTAGCCCAGATATTTCTTTATGGTCATCTACACCTATCCTGCTGGCTGAGGCTGGTGGTGGGTATGTGTGCCTCACTGACATGCATGTGTGTGTCCTATGGACACACGTTTGGGCCATCACATGTACTGTAGTGGGATTTGTCACCTTGTCTAGTACTGCCTAGTATGTTGACACCAGTATTTGTTATGGATTTCATGCTGGCCATATAGGTGTCCACTATCTGCTGCCATCCCATTCAGCCACCTGATTCCCTTGCATGCTCATGTCCATACCATAGATACAACTATCAGAACATACTACTACATTCAGCAATTGATAGGAAGAGTGACTTACCTTATGGCTGTGCCAGTACTGAGGACGGTGCTGGAGGGCTGACTATGTCGGATGCAAATAATACACTCTCCCTATACATGGAAAAGCACAGGTAGTGTCATGTTTGGCATCCCTTTTACTGTATGCGCGAGTCAGAGAGGGGTGTCATTCCCTGGGTCCTTACTGTGTCACTGTATGTGCTATGCTTTGCCTCTTTGCTAAGGCCTGGGCATACTGGGCATGCCTCCTTCTGCCTATATGGGCAGGCTCAGGTTGTTCCTCCTCCAAGTCCCTCTGTGCCTGTGTTGGCCTTGGCAATGGTGGGGGGCTGTGTGGCCTTGCCCAGTGCTGTTCCTGCAGGATCATATTGTGTAGCATGGCACATACTATGGACATTTGTGTACATGTAGCTGAAGAGTACTGCAAGGCTCCACTGGATATGTCCAAGCAGCGGAACCATGAATTGAGCATCCCAAACACACGCTTTATTATGATTCCAGTTTGTGTGTGTGCTTCATTATGGAGTTCTTGTTTGGGTGTGTGCGCATTTCTGAGGGGTGTCATCAGCCATGGCTCCAGTGCGTAACCAGCATCCCCCACCAGGTGGCCATATGGGATATCCCTACTGGCAAATGACTGGTACAGCTGTGTCATATGCCAGATGTGGGAGCCGTGATAGCTTCCAGGGCTGCCAGCACACACATTCAAGATAATGCCCTGGGCATCGCACACAACCTGGCAGTTGATGGAAGAGAAGCCCTTGCAGTTTATGTAGACCCTACCCCACTCACCGGGTGGTGCTTTGATGTGTATGTGCATGCAGTCTACAGTACCCACTACCTCAGAGTATTCTGCTATTTGGTGGAAGAGACACATACTGCTGGTCAACACCTCATGGGTGTTGAGAAAATATATGTGCTCATTGGCATGTGCTGACATGGCATCCAGGAACTGGTGGAGTTCCCTAGATGCTGATGCCTGTGAGATCCCCATGATAATCCCAGTTGCCCTTTGGAAGGTACCTGTGGCTAGTATTCTTAAGCCTACATATACCTTGGTATCTATTGGGATCGGTTCCCCTCTGCTGGTTCTGTGTGTGAGGTGTGATTGGCACAGCTCAACAATTTGCTGTAGAATGTCCCTGTGCATCCTATAGTACTCCACTATCTCCAACTCATGTACCCCCTGGTAGGTTACCCTGGGTCTGTACGCACTTCTCCTTCTCATCACTTTGGGTTGGTCATCAGCATTCACATCCTCACCACCCTCAGCCTCTTCTACATATTGATGTATGAGAACAACAGCAGACCCTAACATTTTTAGTTTTGTCAGGTACAATTTCCTTGTCTGTGTACATCAGTGGTGTAGAGTTTGTGGGAAAAACCACACTGGAAGGTGTTTGCATGGTTTATAGTTCTGTGCTAGGCTGTTCCACGTGTAATTGGCTGATTCTGATATGTTTCACCTGCCAACTATGCTAGTTCTCCTTGATTACCTTCCTACTGCTGTTTTCTCATCCCATTGCCTTCCCGTTTAAGCCACGAGGCGGGCGTGCATACCCAGTGCTCAGATGTGAACAGAGCTGCTATTTCCATTTTTTTTTTTGTTTTGTTTAAAATCCAGTGAGCGGTGCGCACATCCGTTTAGGCAATGTAAACACTGCTAGGCAGCCTCAGACACACCCCCTTCCTTACATGTGCTTAGCTAAGGGCAAACACAGGCCACAGAGCACCAATAAGCTTAGAGCATGCATGACACTCCCCATTATGAGGTCATCTACCTCTTATACTTATGCCATGGTGTTGCTGCACCTACACGGTTGGGTGCAAGCTTACAATGAGAGAAAATCTGTGATTCAGTATCAGTCTCCTCATTTGCATAAAACAGAATGCTAATTCATATTTACCACACTCACACTGAGCCTTCCCCCTTAGCAACCACTATTCCCTGGTAATGTTGTCTTATGCATACCATTGGCTATCATGGCAAAATGCTGATTTTGGTTTAAAAGCTTATTTCCAACTTTTTTCTTATTTTTGGGCCGATCCCATTTGCACACCGCTACCCTAAATAACCAAAAAGCAGCCAAAAAATAAATAAAAGTTATTTTTTATAATTTTTCAACTATTCCTCATGCAAATGGCCATATATTTCGCCATTGGCCTGCCTATTACATTGAATACATGCATTCTTTGGGGCTGTCATGCCTCCATTTTGAAATTTGCAGAAATGCATTTGGTTAGTAACCGAATACATTTCTGCAGGTTACACTATTCCTTCACAGATGCCTGCCTGCTTCCTGGATTGCTTATTCACCTCATTTGCATAGTTTTCACCTGCAAATGGGGTAATTAGCATATAGCAGTGGTGTCCGTGCAGGATAGTGTAAGAGCACTTGTGCACGTCCCAGGAGCTCGTTCCTGGATCATTCGTCGCTCATATTGCGTGCAGCAGCTCTTGCACTATTCCTGCACTCCATGCAGAGCTTGCTGAATCCAGGGGACTGTGTGTATCTATTTTTGTTCCACATGAACATCCCTCACTGATGTCTGTGGTAAGGATTGAGACTCCTTGATTACTGGCCCAAAGGAGGGACGTCACAATTGAACCCTTTTAGAAGCAATAAAAAAATTGATGGATTCTTAATTAACAAAGATTGTCAATCTAAAATACAGATTATTTGCAGATCATATTTTACTAACTACAGGATATTTAAGTTATTCAATGGAAGAAACAGATAAAGAAATTGGAAAGTTTCAAGAAGCAGCGCTGCTGAAATTTAATAACAAACTTTAGTGTTAAATCAATTACTAGATAGCAAGTTTAAAGATAAATATAAATGTATTTGAGAAGGAAATTAACTAAAATGTTTAGGAATAAAAATCTATCAAGATGTGAGTAAGATTATGAATAATTTTTAAAATGTAATTGAAGCACTCTTACTTCTTACTAAAAAATGGAATGAACGTTTTCTACTTTTGAGGATAGGTTACTACTTATTAAAATGATTATATTACACAATATTATATGTATATATATTCAGTAGCTGTAATACCTGGCAAAAAGGCCTGGTCAAAGATGGAGAGGAGGAGACCTACAGAAATGAGACTGATCAACTACTGGTCTGGTGTGAAAACAACAATCTAGCACTGAATGTCAGCAAGACAAAGGAGTTGATTGTTGATTTCAGAAGATCTCGAGTACCAGATAAACCTCTAGTGATGAAAGGGATGACAGTGGAAAGGGTCAAGAGTACAAAGTTCTTGAGTGTTCATATCACAGAGAACTTATCCTGGTTAGTCCATGTATCCAGCGCAGGCAAAAAAGCTCAGCAATGCTTGCACTTTCTAAAGAAACTTAGGAAGGCAAAATTACCAAGCTCCATACTTCAGACCTTTTATAGGGGCACCATTGAAAGTGCCCTGACCAACAGCATTAAAGTCTGGTATGGGAGCTGTAACAATCATGATCGGAAGGCTCTCAGAGTTGTAAGGTTGGCAGAAAGAATCACTGGCACCTCCCTTAGATGTCTGGAAAATCTACACAAATGCCGGGGCATCGACAGGGCCAAAAATATTTCCAGCAATCCAATGCATCCTGCCAATGGTCGGTAAACTCACCTCTCCTCAGGCAGGAGATGCTGAAGCCTGCATTGTAAGAACACCAGATTAAATAACAGTTTCTTTCCACTCTCCATTAGACTGTTGAACTCTTAGGAAAAATGAACCATGACTTCTGTTACATAACTAGCCTATCAAGTGGCTTATTTTATGGATATGCAATAATCAAGTACAATACTAAAGTAGCTCACCTACACACTGAAGGACTGCAAAGTGCAACATACAAACTGTGCAATAATTCAGTCTAATCATAGATATGCTGCTATTGTTTCAATTTTACTTTAACAATATTACCTTCATATTGTTCCTTGTCTCCTGTTTTGAGATGGGTGTGAGTCACTGCTGTCCTACTTTACTAATTGCTACTTATTACATTTCTACAGAATTTTTATTAATTTTTTTCTGTCTATATGTGCAACTGTTTCCTGGATTGAGAACAAAGCACTGTAATTTCATTCAGCTACACTGCTACGTAGTTCTGAATGGCAATAAAGTTTTCTTTGACTTTGACTAGATTCAAGGAAACTCAGAACAATGTTAAAATAAATTTACTACAATGGAGTAGATTAGTATTATGGTTTGATTGTTTTGGAAAAGGAATAGCTAAGCCCCCAGAATATTTAATGAAAGAACAGAAGTTGGATGAATCTGCTAATTGATTAATATTATCCATCAGTAAGAAATTAAATGAATTTGTGGATAATATGAGTGAAGAAGAACAGAACACTATTCCCCTATTATATGAATGCTATTATCAAAGATAGCTTGATCTACAAAAGGAAGCTTGTCCAAAATTATTAATAATAATAATAATAATAATAATAATAATAATTTTTAATGCAAAATTCTGGAACTTTTTAGATAGTGGTGGACTGAATGACTCAACAGATGGTAAGAATACTACTGTGTTACTTAAATCAGTTAGTCAAACTTCTTTAAGTTTATACTGGAAAGTTTTTGTGGAAATATATACATAGAATGTTTGTTACTCCCTGTAAAATCTCTTAAGTTTAGTAAAATGACTTCTTCAGTTAGTTGGAGATGTAATAGACACAAAAGCTGATTGGGTGCACATGCTTTTGAATTGTGAAAAATTAAATGTATATTGGGAAGATATAAGTATGTTTTTTAAGGGGGTTTGGTCTGATAATTGTTCTGTAACTAGATCTGTAATACTAATGAATGTTCTACTTCCTGTATTTGTAAAAGTCAAAAAGCAAAAAAAGGTTTTGGGCTCTCTTGGCAGTTGCTAGAGAAGCTAATACAAAAAAAAATAATGGAAATTGAACTACATATGTTCAAATAATTTTTAAATTTAACAGCAATACTGTGTAAAACTGAAAAATAAGTGATCAGAATAAGATGTATAGGGGGCGTGGCCAAGGATGAACACAGGATAGCAGCAGATTTCTTCAGCTCCACCAACATAACTGCTCTGACAGGAAATAATTACTTTAAAATTCAACTAATGTAATAATTTTCTTTCTAAATACGTTTGAATATCAGTATCTTGAATAATATCAAAAAATGAAAGAAAATTTAAATAATTTTCCTGTCAGAAATCATCTTGGAAATTTCTCTTTCATCACCTCTGTTCAGAATGAGTTCCAGTAAGGCTGACAGTCAAGATTCCAGCATCAAGAAAGAGCTTCAGTCTTTACTATTAACTATTCAGCAACTAACAACTAAAATGGACAGACTGGATACTAAAATTGATAACTTTATAGAAAAAAACTACAAAACAAATGGATTTGTTACATCAAGACTTGCAACATCAGAAAGCTCAGATTACAGGTATAGAAGAGACTCTTAATGTTATGGACAACAGAATTCAGGAAGAAGAAATTAACATTGAATTTTTACTGAAACAGAACACACATCTACAATCCAAACTTGATGACCTGGAAAACAGATCCAGACGCAATAATATTAGGATTTTTGGACTGCCAGAAAATATAGAAGGTAACATTACTTCCTTTTTAAATACTTGGCTCCCAAAAACTTTAGATCTGTCAGAAGCATTTTCTTTTGGTATTGAAAGAGCCCATAGGTCTTTATCTAATTTTAACACTAATAAAAAGTTTCCTAGATCAGTTATTGTAAGATTTTTATCATCTTATGACAAGGAGATGGTATTAAAATCTGCATGGGCTAAAGCACCTATAAAAATTAATGAGGCAACTGTGCGTTTTGACAATGACTATTCTTCCTTGGTAATAACTAAAAGAAAAGCTTTTTTGCCACTAATAAGAGAGCTTAAGAAAGCACAGTTCAAAACTTACCTTTTGTTTCCTGCCAAACTAAAAATCTTTTTACCTGATGGCCCTAGAATTTTTGAAGACTTGGACTCTGCTTTCCTGTATATAAAAAAAAATAAAATATTAGATAAAATAGAAGATATGGAATGGGCTAGTCCTTCGCTAAAGGAGGATGGCAACAGGAACTTCTTGGAAGACTTCGGAGAAGCAAAAAAGACTAAAACAAATGACATGTTCTATATTTTTTTCTTTTTTGAACTCTTCAATTACAGTTACTATATTTTCAGAAAGCCACAAATGTTTTAAAGATTTATTCAAAGTTACTTTTTTGTGTGCAAGGAACTGTTTTGTTTTATAAATAATCAAACTTTCTGAGGAACAAATAACATGCTATGAATCAACTTGTTTCTCTTTCTGATAAAGAGACCTAAGGTTAGTAATTTGATGCATTTCCTTTCTCTTCTTGTTTTAAATAATGGCATTCTTTCTAAACTATGCATTTACTGAGGGGTGGGGGAGGGCTGGGAGAGAAGTCTGATGAAAAATATGGAGTAATTGAAATAATAACTTATTAGCTCTTTAAAATTATTTATGCTGTTTAAACACTATTGCTAAATAATGTACCATGACTTAATTGCTTATACATGATTTTAAATAATATGTCATGATATAATTGCAAATAATTAGAACTAAAATAGTAGTATGTTATAAGTCTCAGGTTTAACATTATTAAAACAAACAGCAAGTAATATATCTTTGTAGATACTCTTTGTAGCTTCCTTTGTTTTTCTTTCCTCTCTCTCTCTTTCTTTCTTTTTTTCTCTCTCTTCTTTCTCTCTTTCTCTCTCTATTATATATACAATTATATGCTTTTGATAATACTAATATATGTATATAATAAGATCTGTATGAGAAAATGAACTGGGGCATATAAAATAAGTTGTATAATATGTTAAATAATTGTGGACTTGGTTTCACTGTCATAGAGACTGTAATGGCTTGTAAAATACTTTGCGAAGGTTTTACACTGTTTAGATTCATTTGTGCTACTAAATGAATGTCAGTCACTTGCTTTTACTAAAATTCCCGCCAAAATGTTATGGGAGACAATCTGGGATGTGGGTTTCCTCGTGAATAGTGTCCTCGAGTTGTTTTTAAAGCTTCAACACTCAGAATACACGCAGAGAAGCTGAAAGCAGTCATTTTGAACTTTGACCCCTGATTCCACACTGACACATCACAGATTCAAGAAGAATACTGTTTCAGGAAGTAGAACTGCTGTAAATGCGACTTTGTGATGAAAAACGAACTTTAGGACATCTAAATGAGAGTTGTTCCTTATAACAACTTATTTATTTAAGATGTAATTCATAAAATATAAAAGTTATAATGATTTTAAATGACTTAGTATGTTTTAGTAAACAAGTGAGATATTTTAGAAGGCATAGAATGTGAAACACATATACACTTGTTCTTGAAAGCTTACATGACTGCAGCACATTAATGTATATAAATACTAATGATTTAAACATATATAATGTTAGAAATCATTTGCTTTGACAAACTAACAAGCGCAAGTATCATTATGATTATATATAAGAAGAAATTGTCAGGTGACATATTTTAAAGCTGCAGTTCAGATATATAAAATACAGATGGCTTTCATCACAATGATTTATGTATAACTATGAATTAACATTGCTGTGCAGTATGATTTTTTAACTTATGTATGAGAATAAATATTTTATTTAAATGGCAATAATAAGTATGAGAAGAAAGCTTTTGGTGCAAGTAATTTAAAGTTTTTAAAACTGTTAACTGCATTTCTATGGCAGAAAGTAGGAATACCCTAACATACGTAATGTTTGAACCATAATAGCCTAAGATATTGAATTCAAATGAATATAAGAACTTATTCTTACAAACTTTTAATAAACTAACATATGGATATGCCCTTTTTTTTCTCTTTCTGTCTCTCTCTCTCTCTCTCTCTCTCTCTCTCTTCTCTGTTCCCATTATCAAGATTGTTAGAATGCTATTTTGATTATGAGTGTATTATACAGAATAGATGTACATAGTAATATGAGCTGTTTCTAAATGTCCTTATTTGTTTATATGAAGCACATTTATAAATTGTTTAGCTTTGTCATAATAGATAATCTAATTAAATGAGGTTAACTTTAGTTAATAATAGTTAGTATTGAATTAATTTGGTGGCAGCTGAGGTACTGCTGCTTAGGATGGGGGGATAACTTGAGTGGTATGTGCTACTCGAAGTTGGAGTTCTCAACTCCAGACTGGGTGCAATGTTTAATCCTAACATCATTTTCACCTGATTATTGTTGTATGTATATAGTTCTGACATCCACATCACATTTTATAAACCCATTGTCACTACGAACAAAAGTGAAACTTACACAAAATTCCATAAGATTTTCATTAAATACAGTTATAATTAATGGAATACCTAAAGGAGGAGATATAATATCACTTATTTTGTTAATTGTTATTCTGATTATATGTCTTATATGTTTATAAAACCTAAAGGATATCTCTAAAAGGAATTTCTTTAAACATTAATGGATTGAATAACCCATGTAAAAGGGCAAGTTTAATGAGATATATTAATTTGCATAGAGCCAACTTAATATTCCTTCAAGAAACACCTCTCCTGAAAAAGGATATAGATAAATTAGCCACTAATAAATATACAGTCTTGGTTAGTTCAGAACACACACAGAAAAAAAGAGGAGTGGCTATTTTATGGAATAAAAATATGCCCATACCTAAAACTATAAAGTCTTATAAAGATGATAAAGGAATGTTTTGTATGGTTACAATACAGATTAACGGGAAGATATACACATTAATCAATGTATATTGGATACCAGGAATTGGCATTAATACAGTGAAACACCATCTCAATAAGATCATATCATTCTCTATAGGAGATATTATTTTAGCAGGTGACTAATTGTATCCTACATGAAAAAGATACTTCTACTATAGAAAAAAGGAAAATTACATCTAATGCAAAACATTTAAAAGATTTTATTAATTTATATAATTTGAATGATATTAATAATCAGATTCAAAATCATTACCATACACTTTTTTTCTAACAGATATAAAACTTATTCAAGAATAGATAGTCTTTATTTCTAACCAGATGGTAACAGATTTAATTAATTCCAAAATCATTTCGTGTCCTATATCAGATCATAATTCAATTGTCTTTGAATTTATGGTAAAAAGTACTTATAATGTTCAGATCAAAAGAATACCAGCATACTTAACTCAACTAAAAGACTATAAAGATTATATACTTTCAGAAGTGCAACATTTCTTAGACTTAAACACTACACCTGATGTCTCCATTGTTTACATTTGGGATGCCTTAAAATCATATTTATATGGACAAAGTATCAGATGGTATAATAATAAAAGGAAATCTTGGGACAAGGAATTACTAGATATTCAAAACAAATTAGACTCATACAAACATAATAATAAAGAAAATATTATGGACAAAAATGTTATTGAGGAAATAAATAAATTAAATGAGAAATACAAAGAAATTTTATCCCATAAAGTCAAAATAACATTAGAGAAATATAAGTTTTTGTCCTACTCAATAAGTCCCAAATACTTACACAGACTTAAAAATAAAACAAAAAGGTTGAATAAGCAAAATCATATCAAAGAAATTTTCTCTCCAGGGAAAAAGAAGAATGTTTCAAGTTTACCAGAAATTTTAGATGAATTTAGAAATCACTTTCACAAAATTAATCATAATAACATTAACATGGATCCTAAAGATAAAATAAAGGAATTTATAACTACAAACATGAACAAAAAACTTAAACAACAGACTAAACTAATGGATAAAAATATTTCGTATACAGAGGTTATTACACAAATAAACAAACTTAAATCAAACAAAGCACCAGGTAATGATGGTATTATACCAGAGATTTATAAAATTCTTCCTAAAAGTACTTACTCATTAATACATAAGGTTTTTATTTTGGCTCAAAATGAGTTAACAACTCCCCCATCTTGGCAATACACATTTATTTCACCAATTTTAAAACCCAATAAAGACCCAACCAGATGCACTTCATATAGACCTATTTCATTACTTAATGTTGACTATAAAATGTTTATGAGTATTTTTGATGATAGATTAAAGACAATCATCCCAGGCATAATAGATATAGATCAGACAGGCTTTATTATAAATAGAAATACTTTTGATAATATTAGGAGAACTTTAACGTTAATTGATTTTGCAAACAGGAAAAAGAAAGATTTAACACTTATTAGTCTCGATACAAGTTCAGCATTTGATTCAGTAAGTTGGGACTACTTGTTTATCTTACTGAAGTGCACAAATTTTTCTGATGCATTTGTAAATCTAATAGAATATCTATATAAAGGAGCACTGGCTTATATTAAGATAGGAACTTATGTCTCACAAAAAATACCCATTTTAAAAGGTACAAAACAAGGGTGTCCACTCTCTCCACTATTATTTACTTTATTTAATACTGGAGCCTTGGGCTAACTTGATTAGAAACAGTACTGATATAGAAGGATTTGATATAGATGAAAATACAATATCTAAAATTCAACTTTTTGCAGATGATGTTCTAATTATGTCATCAGGAACTAACTCTTCTATGCAGTCCTTATTTGATAAAATGTTGGACTGTAAAAATATCTCTGGTTTGATATTTAATGAAGAAAAAACTAAAATATTACCAATATACACACGAAAAAATGTCCTCATTAGTGATTTTAACAAATATATACCCAACTCAGCTCAGATAACTTACTTAGGTATAATATTATCTAAAGATATTAAATCTATTATACATAATAATTATAGTAACGGTCTTCTTAATATACAAAATCTTTTCAATAGCTGGAACAATTTGTTTTTTACCATGGAAGAGAGACTCACAATTATTAAAATGATAATATTCCCTAAGATATATTTAATACAATCAATAATACTCCCACCTACAAAAATAATTATTAAGAAATTGAATTCATTAATGTTAAATTTCTTATGGGCACCTATTAGACCTAGGATTGCATTAAAGAAACATACTAATAGCTGGTCTCAAGGGGGCATTTCATTTCCAGACTTTAATTTATATACTATCTCTTCTATTATAAAAGTTATTACTTTGTTAATAGATCAGTCATATGTTGCAAGATGGAAAGATTACTGGGAACTAATTAGCATTCACTTCATGAAAATCTCTTTAGTACATAAAAATACTATTGTAAATAACCCCATGTTATGGTTACTAAAAGAATTTTGTACTTCATCTATTACACCAAAATATATAGTTAGTTACCCATTAAACATTATTATCAGTTATCGTAATTTTATATTTATGCATCCTAAGTATAAGGAATGGAATTTTATCCTATTCCCTATAATGTATACATAAGGTGTTCTTTTGTCAACCACCTCTGAAAGAACTCTTTTAGTCACAGAGAATGATTTAAAATATTGGTATCAGTTGCTGTCTGATAATAAAGTTAAAAATCTAGACTTCTTAAAGCAAGAATTTGATTTGAGAGAAACATGTTGGTTAGAGATTCAGACTTTTAGACAACATCTTATTAATAAAATTGATTTAATGTCTTTAACAGTTAAAGAATCTGTTCCAATTCTGATTGATTACTTGATATTAAATTTACAACATAGAGTTTCTGATAAAGGTAAGCTCTCACACATACATAAAATTATTAGAGAAGAAACTCATTACAGTTCAGATACCTATTGGAATTATTTCATTTCCATTAATGGTGAATCACCTAAACAACAAGATAAACAATATATATTGGAATCTGCTTATAAAACTACTTCTTCTATTAATTGGAGACTTTTTACTTGGAAATTTTTACATAGATCTTTCTATACACCTTTAATGATGAATAAAATAAATAATAAAGACAACTTATGTAAAAGATGTAATGTAGAAATAAATGCTGATTGGGCACATATGTTTTATGACTGTGTAAAATTGAAGGAATATTGGAAATTAATCAATGATTTTTTGCAGGCCCTTTGCACAGATAATTTCATTATTTCTAAATCACTTATATTATTTAACACTCCTGTTCCTAAAAATGTTAAAAAAGTTAAACTTCCCTTATTATGGTCTATTCTAGCAGTGGCTAGAAAAATAATAACCAGAAATTGGATTTTAGATACTCCTCCTTCATTTAATGAATTTAAAAATGTTATGACTGAAGTGTGTCATATGGAATTGATGACAATAAAATCAAGAACTACAAGAAAAATGTCTTACTATATTATATGGGATACTTTACAAAACCTGTTAAAAAAATCTTAGTTTCAATAGTAAGACATTACAGTTTAATCAATTGATTTGATTTGTAGTGGATGTCTCTGTAAATACTTTGGTTATTTTTTTTGAATGTTATAACTATTTATATTTTAATTGCTTGCATAAGATTGTTATGATATTTATTTTGTATGTTAAAAACAATAAACTTGTTTTAAAAAAAAAAAAGAATAAGATGTATAAATCATACTAAGTCTTTTAGTAGATGGGATAACCTTGAAATGCTGCTATTGAAATATCAAGACTCTTAATGTTTCACTTGTATAAGATTACCTTGATTCAATGTATTCCTATCATTGTATAACCATATGTGATGTTGAATTTCTTCCTTTCTGTGTATGTATTGTAAATACAGTGTGGGTTATAACTTGAAGAAATGGTTAGAGTTTTACTGAACTTAGGTATGGTTAAGGCTTATGACTCTTAACCATGAGGTGTTATGCAAAGTGTTAGCAGCCTATTATCTCATTGTCATATTAAGAATATGATTAATAACCATTTACCTGCAAATTTTCTATGGCTCATACAGAATAGATATAAAAGTGGCTAAGTATTAATAAAATAGAGGGTTAAGTAGAGTTGGTCTTTAAATCCAGTATTATTTGACATTTCTGTTAATCCTGTTGTAAACAGATGGATGCTGGCTGCATAAAGTTCTTTAACAATACTTGGGAAGTGCCGTTCCCTTAGTAATGTTATTTGAAGATGACATCATGTTATAGATCTCGCACAGATGTGAGATGTTAGCATGAATAAATATAGGGTCTATATTAGATAATCAAATGTTTAAAAGTTCGACTACCATATGGTCAACACCATATGATCGTACTTTTAAAAGTTCGAATATCTAGTAAAAAAATATATATTACACAAAACATCTACCTGAATGCTCTAAGCAGAGAGGCACCCCCCACACACAATATAGACCCTAAATATAGTGTCCCAAAGGGATAACTAGAGACTCTAAGCTGAATTCCATGAACCCTACACACTCCTTAGTAGTGAATCCTTTTCCCCAGAGGAAAATGCAGAAAAATACTGTTTTCTCCAAAAAAATCTATATTAGTCAATGGATAAGCATTTATACAGATCTTCACAAGTTACAGAACTCATCCATCGACTAAAAGATTTTTGAGAAAACAGCCTCTGTTTGACTTTTTCCTCTGGATGAGAGGATTCACTGCTAAGGAGTGTCTAAGGTTTGCTGAATTTAGCCAAGAGTCTCTAGTTATCCCTTTAGGACATTTTGGACATTTCCACTTACTCCTAAACCATCACTGGTATGGGTAGGCTAGACATCCAGGCAAGAAAACTAGTGGGTTGTTCAAGACATTTTTGTCAACATGAGTAAATACAGGAGAAGGGAATGTGAAAAGTCTGGGTTTAATACCAACAGGAAAACCAAAGTGCATTTGAGGAGGATGGTGGTATGGTGCATGATACTTATAACTATTAGGATTTGGAGTGCCCCTAAGACTATTTCTGAGCACCATAACAGGGAAATAAGGAAGCCTTAGACAGCTGTACAACTGGCAGTATTTTTTGGTTTCCATTTCTACTAATACAGTGTGGTATGACAGGCAGCATGAGAACAGTTTAGGCTGTTAGATTAAAAAATCAGAAAAAGATCGGCAGCAATAGTATAAAATGAAATGGATGATATTCCTTTTAAGCAACACAAAAGCTTTTGCAAAGATAAAAATATGCATTGGATATTTCATTAGTCCATAAGGACAGACATTTATGCTACTGTGAAGCACTTTGTGTTGTTTCCTGTAACCAGGAAGAAATGGTTTGGAAAAAAAAATCGTAAGTGTATCTTGAGATGGCAGGGGAAATTAATCCACATTTGTGAGACATCTTTAGATGTTATTTTTCAGGCATCTGCATTAAAATGGGAAAAGATTTACCGAGTACATGATGAAAGGGTTTGTTAGTTTAAGGGAAGAAAGACATTGCTGGAGATGTGAGATTATGTTTTCGTTTTAATGTAATATGTTAAGGAATTTTTGTTGCCACTGTAATGTACCATTCTACTGATGCTGATTCATAGTGACTGTACGTATAGTTGCCCTAAACAGTCTTCTGTTTTCAGTCAGATGACTGATCGCTGACAGCCAGACATCCATTGCTATAGTGATTATGTCAATGCATACTTTGTGAGTCTTCCTGTTTTTCATTGGCTTAGCTCCTCCAATACTGATCAATTATTCTTTGGACAGCCCACATATTTCCAATATACTTCACCAACTCCATAATTCCAAGGAATCTATTTCCTTCCGGTCCTGTTTTTTTTTTTTTTTTTTTTTTTTTTTTTTTTACTGCCTAACTTTCAAGTCTATATGATGTTATTCAAAATAGTGTTTTTTGGACAAACTGAATTTTTATATGCTAAGATACATCCCCACACCTGAAGATCTTATTTGGATCCTTCATGGCCATTCTGCAAAGAATGATACATTGTAAGATTTCCTGAATGCTTATTATATCATTAGTGCTAATTGATCCAAGTTTTCTCCATGTTAAATTGTAAAACTATTTCAAGACAATTTTTAATCTTGATAAGCAGATATTTCAGAACATCTTGACTTTCAGCCTGTAATGTGGTATCATCAGTTTAGTAAAGGCTGTTGATAATTCTTCCTCCGGTGATTATATCTCAGTTTTCTTCATACAATTCCATTTCTCTGATGACTTGTCCAGTATATATATTAAACAGGTATGGAAAAAGTATGCAGCCTTTTTGTACAACTTTACTAAATGTAAACCACTCTGCTTTGTCTTATTTTGAACGGTTACTTCTTGATTTATGTAAAGATTGTGCGTGAGAGCAATTAGGTGTTCTGTTGCACTCATATTATTCAGTATGGCCAACAGTTTTTCATGATGACCATGCTCATATTCCTTTGACAATCTCCCACCAGAATACTTAAAGCTCCCTGCAGATGCTATCACATACCCAGTCAGCATTCTTATTGATCAATCTATTATGGAATCTCATGTCCCTACTCTCTGGAAAAAAAACAGTTATAACTCCTCTACATAAAGGAGGTGAATCAAATGAGCTTACCAACTACTGACCCATCTCTAACCTTTCTCTTCTATCTAAATTGCTCCAAAAGTATATTCACATTCGATTACTAAACCACCTTACCCATAATAACCTTTTCACGTTCACACAGCATGGCTTCAGGCCATCTCAGTGCACAACAGCAGCCCTTGTCTCTTTCACTGACACAGTAAACAAAGCAAGGGACTCCAACTTTCTCACTTTCATATTACTACTAGATCTGTCAAAAGCCTTTGACACAATCTCACATAACAAACTACCTCAGCAATTATCTGAAATAGGCTGCTCACAAACCTAAACACAATGGTTTAACAGCTACCTATCCAAGAGGCAGTAATGCGTAAAATGGCAAGGTTGCCTATCTCAGTATCAGACCAACAAATCCAGAGTCCCACAGGGGTCCATCCTAGGACCCCTCCTCTTTAATATATTCATTAATAACCTACAGACTGCCTGCCACCATAGCACACTTATACAATACGCTGATGATTCCACTATCATCTTCTCCTCCTCTTCCAATAACATCCCCGACCTGCTGCAAAAAAACACATTTTCCTCTATAGAATCATGCCTTAGCAATGCACAATTACTGATTTCCAACAAGAAAAGAAGATGGAGGCCAGGAAAGTCCACCACAAATATTTATTGATACTCCAAATATAAAATTAAGTGCTTTTGTTTCCCAATAAAAACTTCATCAGAATAAAGTACAAATGCAACCCCACCTATATTTATATATATATTTCCTAAACTAATTTAGCCACTTAAAATGCCATTGCATTCAAATGGCTTAAAACACTTCTGTATTTACATATAACAAAGGGATGTGTCTGAATCCATTGTAGAATGCAAGAAATGAGTATGATATATACTGTGAAATTAATATATGTTTTGTAAAGAATTTGTTGCAGTAAAATAAAAAAATACTGAATATATACATTTACCAAAGTAAATATAAATATACTCATTTTAAAAGCATAAATCATAAAGACATATAAAAAGAAAATATATAATACATGTATAATAAACACAAATACATTAAGGAACTATGTCAATTGTCAACTGAAAAAGGGCTCTAAAGACGAATAATGAACTCTGAATAGGACCTACTATACATAGCTAAACATTGTCATACTCAATAAAATATATCATTCGTTGTAATAAAATGAGGCATTCATTATTTCATAAAAAATTGTGCTTTTAACCTTAAAATTGAACTGATTGAGATGGCACTATTTAATCCAGGTGGCTCAGAAGCATTAGTTCTTAATTGCCATCTCAATTCTTTTAGCTCTAAAAATCATTAAGGGGACCCCCCCCCTCACCCACAATGGCATGGTCAATTACTGTGAACTTAAATTTATGTCCTTCGTGCATTGCTATATGTTCAGCCAAAGAATTTTTTTTTATCTTTTTTGTTAATGTCGTAATTATGTTGATAAATACGTGTCCTTAAAGAATTTATGGTTTTCCCTATATAAAAACTGGTGCATAAGGCACAGGATGCTACATAAACCCCGCTTTACTGCTACATGTATATTTTTTGTTTATATGTATTTTTCCATATTGTGGTATTATTACCTCATTCCCTGTATTAATATCCCGACATTGTAGGCAAAACCCACATCTAGTCATACCATCACCCAGAGTACTAGGAATCTTGTAAATTTCTATAATATTTTTTATGCTCTGATCATTCTTGTAAATGACTCTAGGTTCTGGCCCAACAAGTTTTAAATGTTCACTATTAGTTTTAAAAATATTCCAATTGTGAATTAAAATCTTTTTTATATCATAAAAATGGCTATTAAATTTTAAGATAGTGGATTTTTGCTCACATATCTCTTGTGGTTTAATATTATTATTGTTGCTTGAATAGTCCTGTATCTTCCCTAAAAGGGGATAAAACAGCCCTTGTTCTCTCTTCTTTGTAACCTCATCAAATATAGAGTCTAAAAAAATGGATGGATACTCCCTTTTAGTTAACATATTGTTTAAGACCCCTTATAAACTTACTGGATTCAGAGACTATTCTTGCTAGATGCACTCCTTGTCCCTTGACCAGTGATTTTTTTCTGATGTATCGGATGACATTTAAAATGCAGGAGGAAGTTAGAATACATTGGCTTCCTATAGATATTGGACATAAATTCTTTTTTGTTCTTGTCTTTAATAATTTTAATATCTAAACAGTTAGCTTCCTCCTTGGAGGCAGTACTAGTAAACTCAAGAAAATCTGTACTTGTGTTAATAAATTCTGTTTTCAATTCTTGTTCCCCGGCTTTCCAAAAGACTATTATATCATCCAAATATCATCCATAGAATGACCACACTTCCTTAAACTCACTTTTAAACACTATTTCTAGTTCCCAAAAGGCCAAAACAATGTTGGCAAAAATGGGGGCGCAGGCTGCCCCCATTGCTACACCTTTTGCTTGTCTAAAAAGTCGCCCTTCAAATATAATAATGTTTGTTTTCAAAACAGCTTCCATACGATCATGCCTTAAGTCTGCATGTTTACAGAGAAACGTGTAAAACCAATCAATACCTACGTCATGCGGGATGATGGAAAATAGATCTTTTATATCTAAGGTGACCAATAATAAATCATCACTATATTTGTCCATAGTAATCTTTCGAAGGCAATCCCAGGAATCTTTTAAGATCCACTGGCAATGTTTCAGTGTATTCTTAAGTTGATCGTCAATTAATCTGCCTATAGGAAATGTTTCTGATGCTCTGGCATCCACAATCGGTCTCAAAGGTGGGTCCCGGAGGTTCTTATGCATCTTCAGGACCCCAAAGATGGTAGGGATTTTTGGATGTTTCATGAGCATAAATCTATATTCATCTTCCATAATCTCAGCATTTAGTACCATCTCATCAAGCATGACATCAACTTTCTTAGATGCAATATTTTTCTCATTTATGCTGATTTCATCGTATGTATCTGTATATAGAATACATAGCATTTTATTAGCATAGATATTACGGTTCATCAGAACCAAGCCACCACCTTTATCAGGTTTTACTAATCTAATGTCTGTATTCTTACATAAATTAATCAAAATATTCATTTCATCTCTAGTCATGTTGCATTTATTATCTTCCTTTCTGTCATTCTTTAGCATGTCTCTAAAATTAAAATCAAACTCGCACATTCTTTCATACAATTGTACACTAGGATTTAGAGAGGGATTGAATACACTTGGCTTTCTACATGGATGGTTGATACTTTGTGTCTGAGCAGTGCACTCAAAGTAAAAACCAAAATTAATTTTCCTAGTAAAAAGTTTTAAATTGATTAATACTTCATCTATAATAGCATCCTTACAAGGCACAAAGGACAACCCCTTCTCAAATATTTCTGCCGCCTTGATATCTATATCCAAGCCACTATAATTATAGATTTTAAAGTCCCCATATGTATTGGTAATAATACTAAGTGTATTTTCCTCTTCTGTTAAAATTTCTTGTATAATCCCTTCCCCCTCCCTTTCCCCCAGTTGTACCACTTGTTGTTGTGAGTTGGGTAATTGTTGTTGTTGTAAGGCCCAGAGTTCTCATCCCTCCTTTGATTCATCAGTCGCTCAGACCTCCTCAGAGGGTGGTATTCTAAAGGGTTTAAAGGGTTATTGTTGTGTTCATCCCCATTGTCAATCATCTGTTGTTCATCAGAAACCCTAGCTGTATCATAAACAAAATCACATATGTAACCACTCTGTCCCATAGGGGGTGGGGGGGACACCTTATAATCCTTTTCATCCCTCTGTAATTTTTGATTCTTTCTGGTAAAGAAATCATTAATAGTCACATCAATATGTGCAAATACATTAAAATATTCATGCTGTTTTGATTCAAAAAGTAAATCATCATGTATGCTTTTGTCTAAGTTTTTTATATTGTCTATGCATATTACCATCTTTCTATCATGGTCCTTGATTATGTGGTTTAGCAGTTCACATCCTTGCTTGTTAAAAAGTTCCAATAGTTCTTTATGTAAAAGTGAATTTCTTACCACACCAGTGGGATATTATTAAATATCCAAGTCCTTTTGGTATGCGTTCAGTCTTGACGCATTCCCTAAGATAACTGTTCTCTGTTTGTAATTTTCAAAATTTTAAAGTATGATCCTTGAAATCTTTTAGTTGTTGATTTAAACTGCCTAGACTGAAGTTGGTAGCTCCCAAAGCACCATAAGGGCCCACGCGCCATTCTTTTCCTTTCTTCGAGCCACTGCGTAAGCATATGATGTCCATTGTAGGTGGTTCCTTGGCTCAGCGTCGTTCCATGCATCAATGCACAATTACTGCTTAATCCCAACAAAACCAAACTTTTACTTTTCTTTCCCAAAATAAACACATCTGAATTCAAAATTTACTCCCATAAAAAACAGAGATTGAAACTGTAACAGGTGCAAAATTATTAGGCATCACCATAGATAACAAAGTCACATTTGACCAACACATCCTAAATGCCATTAAAAAAAAAAAACACTAGCAAATACCAACTTGATCCCCTCTCTATTATATGGTACTCCCATTTTTATTAATCTGCATGCCTCTCTCAAAACAAAACTAGAGTCTTGTTTCTATAAGAATGCTAAATTTGCCACTGGCTCATTATACTGCATCCACCACTGCAATGTTCTTAGGGAACCAAACTGGCTAAAAATTCCCCCACCATCTTAATTACATACAACTAACATTCGCACAAGAACTAATACTCAAACCTGACAACTGTCCAGCCCTAAAATCCATCCTCCACACCTACAGTCCCACCAGAATTGTCAACTTTT
>NC_056747.1:262496258-262515752 GCF_019279795.1 Protopterus annectens
AAAAAAAAAAAAAAAAAAAAAAAAGGGGGAAAGAAAAACCTCTATCCATCTGGATTGTTGTTCATATTTGATTCTTCAGCAAATTTCCTATGTACAAAACCTGATATAATTCAATCATGTTATTAGTGGTTCTTTTCTTTATGTTAAAAAATGAAAATGTTTTCATTTCTGTGAAACTGTAACAAGGGGTTTTTTAAGAAACTATGGGGTAAAGAGAAGAAACATTAAAATTTTATCTTTATTTTTCCCTACACTCCAAAATTCCTGGAAAATAATACACTTTTAATTTTATTTTTTTTTTTTTACTTTGTTGTATGGCCAGAATTTTTGTTTTTCTTGGAAGTTTAAAATGTTTTTCCAAAGGCCACGGGGAAATGTGGAAAAATATATTTTTTCGCCAGATTTCTCCCCTAAATGGACAAAAAAATTTTCCAATTTTAGATTTTGCCCCCTCAGGGGGCAGACTTATTTTTTGGTTTTTAACAAATGTGGTCCCAAATTTGTTGTAACAAACCCCTTTTTCCCTTTGAAGGAAACTAAAAAAAATGCCAATTTGAGATTAGCTTTTCAGAGAGTTTTAAAAATTTTTCCCTTTTGATTACTCCATTCCTCCTTAAAAAGTGCCTTACAGTAAAAATTTTAAAAGGGCTTTTGGTTTTAATTCAACTATTTTGTCAGCTTTGTATGACAATAGACATCAAAAAAAGCACAGCCTGGTGTGCCACTAAAACTGTTCCCTTATATGTCTCTTCACTTCTGTATAGCATTTCCCCAGGAATAAAAAAAAAAAAAAAAAAAACGCACACATCAGTCCAGAGTTTGGGCCAATCTATCCAGTTCTTATTGTGCACAGTAAAACATTCAGTTTATAATGCATTCTGGCTGCTGGCATGGTTATCTTTACATGGTTATCTTATAGCATAACCTGAACTTATGGTATTCAATGCCAAGCTTTACAACAGTTCTCAGTTTCTTAACAATGACCTCCCAAGCCTCTGATGTGACCCAGTACTTTGTCAATATACTGTAAATACATAGATTAATACAAATATTTGTGCACATATGACACGCACAATAATACACACATACCATCATTAAAACAAGATAAATGCAATATAAATCATATCAATATAGTTATGATTTCTAGTTTATGACCCTGTTTGTCTCTGGAAACTTCTTTTTGAATTTATGTTCAAGCAGTTGTATATTTGTTGTATATTATCTTGTTTAATTGTTTCTCAATATTCTAACCACTGTGTATGCTGCATCAATTGTAAAACTCTAATTTTACTCCTTGTATATTTTCTATGCTCTTTGTACAAAATAGCTATGTTTGTATAATTTATTTTTATTATTTTTTATAATTGTTTACTATGTATCTGGAGCTTTTCTCCCCAAGCCACCGCTGAAAATGATCATCTTGTGTCCAGTCGGACTAACCTGGTAAACAAATGAAAAATAAATAAAAAAATAAAATATACTAAGAAAATCAATCAATATACCAAGAAAAATCCAAAACTTAAGAAACAAAACACAGAAGGAAGGAAAATGTTTCCTTGATGCTGTTATGAAAATCCCACTCACTTATTCAGATATTATGGGCAAATATATATATAATATATTAGGCAAAACAACGTACCCAACACACTAGTCATAGGTGACTCTATAGTCAGGCACACTGATGTCCCACTTACCAGGCTAAACAAGGAGAAGGTTACTGTCAGGTGCCAGGATCTGCCACATAACCCATGCACTCAGGTTACTCCACAACCAAGTACAAATATGATTCTGTCATTGTCCATGTTGGTGTGAATGACCTGAGACATGCCTCCCTGGACTACATGAAAACAGACATGGAAGAGCTCTCCGATCTTGTAGCCCAGGGAGGTATGACCCTAGCCCTGAGCAACATTCTGCCATCGCCCAGAATGATACCGCAGTACAAGGACAAGATGATTGACTTCAGCAATTGGCTAAGCTTCTGGTGTCATTCTAAGGGGATCCAGTATCTGCCTGGGATGACATGGTTGACAGACCATGATGCTTTGCTAGAGATGGCCTGCACCTGTCACCCATGGGATTCTGGATACTGACTAAAGCTCTTGCCGCCCTTATAGTGCCTTTTTTAGACAAGTTTCAAATGTAACAGGAACAGGCAAGCAAAAACTGAGGGTAATGCTGCTCAATGCTAGAAGTCTAAATCTCAAAATGCACTCACTCAAGGCACTCCTTAAAATGGAGAACATTGATACCTGTGCAGTGACTGAGACCTGGTTCAAGGCTCCAAAGAGCACCCCTGCACTACCAGGCTAGAACTAATACCACACTTTTCGGCCACGTAACCTGGACCGGAACACCAAAGGCAGAGGTGTGCCCATATTCATTAAGGATATCCACACCTCCAGGCTAGTTGCTCAGCATAATGCATCCGAGGTCATCCAAGTGCAACTAACTCTGGGCAAAACTGCAATCCAAACTGTAGCTTGCTACAGATCCCCCATCATGCTCCAGGATTCCCACTCCTCTTTTCTTTTTTTTTTAAAACAAGTTTATTGTTTTAACATACAAAATAAACATCATAACAATCTTATACAAGCAATTGAAATATAAATAGTTATAACATTCTATAAAATAACCAAAGTATTTACAGAGACATCCACTACAAATCAAATCAATTGATTAAACTGTAATGTCTTACTATTGAAACTATGATTTTTTTAACAGATTTTGTAAAGTATCCCATATAATATAGTAAGACGTTTTTCTAGTAGTCCTTGATTTTATTGTCATCAATTCCATATGACACACTTCAGTCATAACATTTTTAAATTCATTAAACGAAGGAGGAGTATCTGAAATCCAATTTCTGGTTATTATTTTTCTAGCCACTGCTAGAATAGACCATAATAAGGGAAGTTTAACTTTTTTAACATTTATAGGAACAGGAGTGTTAAATAGTATAAGTGATTTAGAAATAATGAAATTATCTGTGAAAAGGGCCTGCAGAAAATCATTGATTGATTTCCAATATTCCTTCAATTTTATACAGTTATAAAACATATGTGCCCAATCAGCATTTATTTCTACATTACATCTTTTACATAAGATGTCTTTATTATTTATTTTATTCATCATTAAAGGTGTATAAAAAGATCTATGTAAAAATTTCCAAGTAAAAAGTCTCCAATTAATGGAAGAAGTAGTTTTATACACAGATTCCAATATATATTGTTTATCTTGTTTTTTAGGTGATTCACCATTAATGGAAATGAAATAATTCCAATAGGTATCTGAACTGTAATGAGTTTCTTCTCTAATAATTTTATGTATGTGTGAGAGCTTACCTTTATCAGAAACTCTATGTTGTAAGTTTAATATCAAGTAATCAATCAGAATTGGAACAGATTCTTTAACTGTTAAAGACATTAAATCAATTTTATTAATAAGATGTTGTCTAAAAGTCTGAATCTCTAACCAACATGCATCTCTTAAATCAAATTCTTGTTTTAAGAAGTCTAGATTTTTAACTTTATTATCAGACAGCAACTGATACCAATATTTTAAATCATTCTCTGTGACTAAAAGAGTACTTTCAGAGGTGGTTGACAAAAGAACACCTTGTGTATACATTATAGGAAATAGGATAAAATTCCATCCCTTATACTTAGGATGCATAAGTATAAAATTACGATAACTGATAATAATATTTAATGGATAACTAACTATATATTTTGGTGTGATAGATGAAGTACAAAATTCTTTTAGTAACCATAACATGGGATTATTTACAATAGTATTTTTATGTACTAAAGAGATTTTCATGAAGTGAATGCCAATTAGTTCCCAGTAATCTTTCCATCTTGCAACATATGACTGATCTATTAACAAAGTAATAACTTTTATAATAGAAGAGATAGTATATAAATTAAAGTCTGGAAATGAAATGCCCCCTTGAGACCAGCTGTTAGTATGTTTCTTTAATGCAATCCTAGGTCTAATAGGTGCCCATAAGAAATTTAACATTAATGTATTCAATTTCTTAATAATTATTTTTGTAGGTGGGAGTATTATTGATTGTATTAAATATAATATCTTAGGGAATATTATCATTTTAATAATTGTGAGTCTCTCTTCCATGGTAAAAAACATATTGTTCCAGCTATTGAAAAGATTTTGTATGTTAAGAAGACAGGTACTATAATTATTATGTATGATAGTTTTAATATCTTTAGATAATATTATACCTAAGTAAGTTATCTGAGCTGAGTTGGGTATATATTTGTTAAAATCACTAATGAGGACATTTTTTCGTGTATATATTGGTAATATTTTAGTTTTTTCTTCATTAAATATCAAACCAGAGATATTTTTAAAGTCCAACATTTTATCAAATAAGGATTGCATAGAAGAGTTAGTTCCTGATGACGTAATTAGAACATCATCTGCAAAAAGTTGAATTTTAGATATTGTATTTTCACCTATATCAAATCCTTCTATATCAGTACTGTTTCTAATCAAATTAGCCCAAGGCTCCATTATTAAAGTAAATAATAGTGGAGAGAGTGGACACCCTTGTTTTGTACCTTTTAAAATGGGTATTTTTTGTGAGACATATGTTCCTATCTTAATATAAGCCAATGCTCCTTTATATAGATGTTCTATTAGATTTACAAATGCATCAGAAAAATTTGTGCATTTCAGTAAGATAAACAAGTAGTCCCAACTTACTGAATCGAATGCTGAACTTATATCAAGACTAATAAGTGTTAAATCTTTCTTTTTCCTGTTTGCAAAATCAATTAACGTTAAAGTTCTCCTAATATTATCAAAAGTATTTCTATTTATAATAAAACCTGCCTGATCTATATCTATTATGCCTGGGATGATTGTCTTTAATCTATCAGCAAAAATACTCATAAACATTTTATAGTCAACATTAAGTAATGAAATAGGTCTATATGAAGTGCATCTGGTTGGGTCTTTATTGGGTTAGAAAATTGGTGAAATAAATGTGTATTGCCAAGATGGGGGAGTTGTTAACTCATTTTGAGCCAGAATAAAAACCTTATGTATTAATGAATAAGTACTTTTAGGAAGAATTTTATAAATCTCTGGTATAATACCATCATTACCTGGTGCTTTGTTTGATTTAAGTTTGTTTATTTGTGTAATAACCTCTGTATACAAAATATTTTATCCATTAGTTTAGTCTGTTGTTTGTTAAGTGTTTTGTTCATGTTTGTAGTTATAAATTCCTTTATTTTATCTTTAGGATCCATGTTAATGTTATTATGATTAATTTTGTGATAGTGATTTCTAAATTCATCTAAAATTTCTGGTAAACTTGAAACTTTCTTCTTTTTCCCTGGAGAGACAATTTCTTTGATATGATTTTGCTTATTCAACCTTTTTGTTTTATTTTTAAGTCTATGTAAGTATTTGGGAGTTATTGAGTAGGACAAAAACTTATATTTCTCTAATGTTATTTTGACTTTATGGGATAAAATTTCTTTGTATTTCTCATTTAATTTATTTATTTCCTCAATGACTTTTTTATCCATAATATTATCTTTATTATTATGTTTGTATGAGTCTAATTTGTTTTGAATATCTAGTAATTCCTTGTCCCAAGATTTCCTTTTATTATTATACCATCTGATACTTTGTCCATATAAATATGATTTTAAAGCATCCCAAATGTAAACAATGGAGACATCAGGTGTAGTGTTTAAGTCTAAGAAATGTTGCACTTCTGAAAGTATATAATCTTTATAGTCTTTTAGTTGAGTTAAGTATGCTGGTATTCTTTTGATCTGAACATTATAAGTACTTTTAACCATAAATTCAAAGACAATTGAATTATGATCTGATATAGGACATGAAATGATTTTGGAATTAATTAAATCTGATACCATCTGGTTAGAAATAAAGACTCTATTTATTGTTGAATAAGTTTTATATCTGTTAGAAAAAAAGTGTATGGTAATGATTTTGAATCTATCTGATTATTAATATCATTCAAATGATATAAATTAATAAAATCTTTTAAATGTTTTGCATTAGATGTAATTTTCCTTTTTCCTATAGTATATATATATATATATATATATATATATATATATATATATTTATATATATATATATATATATATATATATATATATATATATATATATAGTATCTTTTTCATGTAGGATACAATTAAAGTCACCTGCTAAAATAATATCTCCTATAGAGAATGATATGATCTTATTGAGATGTTGTTTCACTGTATTAATGCCAATTCCTGGTATCCAATATACATTGATTAATGTGTATATCTTCCCGTTAATCTTTATTGTAACCATACAAAACATTCCTTTATCATCTTTATAAGACTTTATAGTTTCAGGTATGGGCATACTTTTATTCCATAAAATAGCCACTCCTCTTTTCTTTTGTGTGTGTTCTGAACTAACCAAGACTGTATATTTATTAGTGGCTAACTTATCTATATCCTTTTCCAGGAAATGTGTTTCTTGAAGGAATATTAAGTTGGCTCTATGCAAATTAATATATCTCGTTAAACTTGCCCTTTTACATGGGTTATTTAATCCATTAATGTTTAAAGAAATTCCTTTTAGAGATATCATTTAGATTTTATAAACATATAAAACATATAATCAGAATAACAATTAACAAAATATGTGTTATTATATCTCCTCCTTTAGGTGTTCCATTGATTATAACTGTATTTAATGAAAATCTTATGGAATTTTGTGTAAGTTTCACTTTAGTTCGTAGTGACAATGGATTCATAAAATGTGATGTGGATGTCAGAACTATATACATACAACAATAATCAGGTGAAAATAATGTTAGGATTAAACATTGCACCCAGCCTGGAGTTGAAAACTCCAACTTCGAGTAGCACATACCACTCAAGTTATCCCCCCATCCTAAGCAGCAGTACCTCAGCTGCCACCAAATTAATTCAATACTAACTATTATTAACTAAAGTTAACCTCATTTAATTAGATTATCTATTATGACAAAGCTAAACAATTTATAAATGAGCTTCATATAAACAAATAAGAACATTTAGAAACAGCTCATATTACTATGTACATCTATTCTGTATAATACACTCATAATCAAAATAGCATTCTAACAGTCTTGATAATGGGAACAGAGAAGAGAGAGAGAAAAAAAAAAAAGGGGAGCATATCCATATGTTATTTTATTAAAAGTTTGTAAGACTAAGTTCTTATATTCATTTGAATTCAATATCTTAGACTATTATGGTTCAAACATTACATATGTTAGTGTATTCCTACTTTCTGCCATAGAAATGCAGTTAACAGTTTTAAAAACTTTCAATTACTTGCACCAAAAGCTTTCCTCTCATACTTATTATTGCCAATTAAATAAAATATTCATTCTCATACATAAGTTAAAAAATCATACTGCACAGCAATGTTAATTCCTAGTTATACATGAATCATTGTGATGAAAGCCATCTGTATTTTATATATCTGAACTGCAGCTTTAAAATACGTCACCTGACAATTTCTTCTTATATATAATCATAAAGATACTTGTGTTTGTCAGTTAGTCAAAGCAAATGATTTATAACATTATATATGTTTAAATCATAAGTATTTATATACATTAATGTGCTGCAGTCATGTAAGCTTTCAAGAACAAGTGTATATGTGTTTCACAGTCTATTCCTTCTAAAATGTCTCACTTGTTTACTATGACATACTAAGTCATTTAAAATCATTATAACTTTTATATTTTATGAATTACATCTTAAATAAATAAGTTGTTATAAGAAATAACTCACATTTAGATGTCTTAAAGTTCGTTTTTCATCACAAAGTCGCATTTACATCAATTCAACTTCCTGAAACAGTATTCTTCTTGAATCTGCGATGTGTCAGTGTGGAATCAGGGGTCAAAGTTCAAATTGGCTGCTTTTAGCTTCTCTGCGTGTGTTCTGAGTGTTGAAGCTTTAAAAACAACTCGAGGACACTATTCACGAGGAAACCCACATCCCAGATTGTCTCCCATAACATTTTGGTGGGAATTTTAGTAAAAGCAAGTGACTGACATTCATTTAGTAGCACAAATGAATCCAAACAGTGTAAAACCTTCGCAAAGTATTTACAAGCCATTACAGTCTCTATGACAGTGAAACCAAGTCTACAAATATTTAACATATTATACAACTTATTTTTATATGCCCCGGTTCATTTTCTCATACAGATCTTATTATATACATAAATTAGTATTATCAAAAGCATATAATTGTATATATAATAGAGAGAGAGAGAGAAAGAGAGAGAGAAAGAAGAGAGAGAGAGAAAAAAAAAGAAAGAGATAGAGAAGAAAGTAAGAAAAAAAAAGAAAAGAAGCTACAAAGAGTATTTACAAAGATATATTACTTGCTGTTTATTTTAATAATGTTAAACATGTGACTTATAACATACTACTATTTTAGTTCTAATTATTTGCAATTATATCATAACATATTATTTAAAATCATATATAAGCAATTAAGTCATTGTATATTATTTAGCAATAGTGTTTAAACAGCATAAATAATTTTAAAGAGCTAATAAGTTATTATTTCACTTATTCCTTATTTTTCATCAGACTTCTCTCCCAGCCCTCCACCACCCCTCAGTGAATGCATAGTTTAGAAAGAATGCCATTATTTAAAACAAGAAGAGAAAGGAAATGTATCAAATTACTAACCTTAGGTCTCTTTATCACAAAGAGAAACAAGTTGATTCATAGCATGTTATTTGTTCCTCAGAAAGTTTGATTATTTATAAAACAAAACAGTTCCTTGAACACAAAAAAGTAACTTTGAATAAATCTTTAAAACATTTGTGGCTTTCTGAAAATGAAGTAACTGTAATTGAAGAGTTCAAAAGGAAAAAAATATATAGAACATGTCATTTGTTTTTTAGTCTTTTTTGCTTCTCCGAAGTCTTCCAAGAAGTTCCTGTTGCCATCCTCTTTAGCGAAGGACTAGCCCATTCCATTTCTTCTATTTTATCTAATATTTTATTTTTTTTTATATACAGCAAAGCAGAGTCCAAGTCTTCAAAAATTCTAGGGCCATCATGTAAAAAGATTTTTAGTTTGGCAGGAAACAAAAGGTAAGTTTTGAACTGTGCTTTCTTAAGCTCTCTTATTAATGGCAAAAAAGCTTTTCTTTTAGTTATTACCAAGGAAGAATAGTCATTGTCAAAACGCACAGTTGCCTCATTAATTTTTATAGGTGCTTTAGCCCATGCAGCCTTTAATACCATCTCCTTGTCATAAGATGATAAAAATCTTACAATAACAGATCTAGGAAACTTTTTATTAGTGTTAATGTTAGATAAAGACCTGTGGGCTCTTTCAATACCAAAAGAAAATGCTTCTGACAGATCTAAAGTTTTAGGGAGCCAAGTATTTAGAAAGGAAGTAATGTTGTTACCTTCTATATTTTCTGGCAGTCCAAAAATCCTAATATTATTGCATCTGGATCTGTTTTCCAGGTCATCAAGTTTGGATTGTAGCTGTGTGTTCTGTTTCAGTAAAAATTCAATGTTATTTTCTCCTTCCTGGATTCTGTTGTCCATAACATTGAGAGTCTCTTCAATACCTGTAATCTGAGCTTTCTGAAGTTGCAAGTCTTGATGTAACAAATCCATTTGTTTTGTAGTTTTTTCTATAAAGTTATCAATTTTAGTATCCAGTCTGTCCATTTTAGTTGTTAGTTGTTGAATTGTTAATAGTAAAGACTGAAGCTCTTTCTTGATGCTGGAATCTTGACTGTTAGCCTTACTGGAACTCATTCTGAAGAGAGGTGATGAAAGAGAAATTTCAAAGATGATTTCTGACAGGAAAATTATTTAAATTTTCTTTCTTTTTTTGATATTATTCAAGATACTGATATTCCAAACGTATTCAGAAAGAAAATTATTACATTAGTTGATTTTTAAAGTAATTATTTCCTGTCAGAGCAGTTATGTTGGTGGAGCTGAAGAAATCTGCTGCTATCCTGTGTTCATCCTTGGCCACGCACCCCCCCACTCCTCTTTTCTTGATATACTGGAAAATATTAGGGTTCAAACACCCTAATAATGGGCGATTTCAACTACCCCACCATTAACTGGGAAAACTACTCATGTACCAACTCCTTCGCTCAATGCTTTCTGGAATTCATAAATTCCAGTGCCCTGGATCAACTTATCCACACCCCCACCAAGGGCAACAATATCCTAGACCTAGTCATTACCAACATGAATGTTCCACACCCAAAGTCAACTCCTTGTTGGTCAGATCAGACCATAAGCTAATCACCCTAGATATCCACATCCCACCCCCACCCCACATTAAGGAAACCATGGTAAAAAATTATTCCATAGCCAACTTCATGCTTCTTAAGACAGAAGTGGCGAACTTCATGACACCCATGCAGATGGCCAATACAGTTACAACTGCTGAATCCTATAAGCACTTACATGAGTGCATGGATCATGCTATCCCAAACAGAACCAAGAAGCTATCCTCTAAAAAAGGAAGCTAATCTGGTGGTCCCCTGCCATAAACAAACTGTACAACAGAAGGAAGAAACTGTTGCAAAAGAGAGTAAAATCCCATGAGCGGTGGAGCTGCCTGGTCAGCCTCAGTAAGATGCTGAGATCCCGTATAAGAGCATCCAAAGCTAGCTATGAAAATAAAATTGCCACTGATTCTAAGGACAACCACAAAGCATTCTATACCTATGTCAGGAATCTCAATGGCATCCAGATCTGCTCTCAGTTACAACTGCATGAAAATTACAGAACCAACTGATATTGCCAACATTCTGGCAGATAGGTTCAGTGCTAACTTTACCACCCTCTCACACCCTAAAGGGCCCACATCTATACAGGAAGAATGCAGAATCCCAGTAATCACAACTACACAGGTAAAAGCTGCACTCTCTAAAGCCTAAAACACAGCATCCATGGGACTGGACAACATCCCAGGCTGTATTTTACATGAACTTCAGAACGAACTGGCTCCCCACCTAAGCACCATGTTCAGTCATAGCCTCACATCAGGCTTTGCGCTCACTGAATGGCACACAGCAACAGTTATCCCACTCCACAAAGGGGGAGCCACAACAGATCCTGGTAACTATCGTCCTATTAGCCTGATGAGCTTGGTCTGCAAGGCCATGGAACGTATAGGCTCATAGGTTCATAGGTAGGTATAGGCTATTGGACCTGGGGCCTATACAAGCCCAGCCAAAAAGGTACTCTGGCTTTTACCACCCAAGAAAATTATTTTCCTGTGCCACTGTCGAGAAGAGCCACAGAGGTGATCCCTGGGGTGAATTTCCTATTTCCCATCCAATCATCAAAATTTTTCTTGAAGAGTGCTAATGAAGAGCTATATTTGATATAGATAGATAGTTTATTCCAGAGTATGGGAAGTCTCTGGGACAGGAATCTATCCCTCCGGCATGTTCTGTTTATTGTGGTGACAAGGTTTATGTCCCTAGAGCGTGTACCTCAGAGGGATTGGGATTTCTTTAAGTGGAGCATGTCCAAAAGCTCTGGGTTTGACATAGCTTTGTATGTTAGGCAGAGATCATTTCTGAGTAGGCGATATGCGATGGAGTAAAGCTGGAGTTTTTTGAGATGGTCTGCATAGGGCATCTGTTTGAGTCCAGTAATCCTCTTTGTGAGGTATTTCTGTGGCCTTTCCAGTTGTTGTAGATGTCTTGTGAGGTACATACCAAAAGGGGTGTTGTACTCTATAATGGGTCTAATGAGTGATGAGTAGAGGGGAACAATGACCAATTTTTTTCTGGATGAGAACCCTTTTGTGATGTGTGCCACGTAAAAGGATTTCCTGACTACTGTGGCGATGTGATTATCAAAGGAGAGAATACTGTCCACCTGTGTCCCAAGGTCTCTTATCACAATTTTGGTGTTAAGTATGCTACTGCCTATGTTGTAGTTCATGGGTTTCCAAAGGAATCACGATGTCTGCCCCCATGAGGGCAGACAAGATTAAAAACAAAATAAAATTAGGAATGAGTACTTATTTTGCTGCAGGCAGCTTTGAGAGGTGCAGTAAATCATGGCAAGATAAAAAATATATGTTTTCTTCATC
Organism: Protopterus annectens; assembly: GCF_019279795.1. Classification (NCBI taxonomy): domain Eukaryota; kingdom Metazoa; phylum Chordata; order Ceratodontiformes; family Protopteridae; genus Protopterus; species Protopterus annectens. Next base: position 262,508,409 of record NC_056747.1, read on the forward strand.
ATTTGCCCATAGTGGTCCTTTAATCCTAGCCAGTTTTCCTTTCTAAGGTGAGATCCAAACCGTGTACCTTGTGTCTGTGCAGTAAACACCTTAACCATTAGACCAACCTCCAACCATATTTTTAATATTTTTGGCTAAGAAAAAAAAAGAGCAAGCTATTTTTGGCTTTCTGTTATTTCTTATCCATTGGAGTGATACACTTATTGAGTTTATAGGAATTCACTAGAGTTTTATTTATTACCACTTCACCTGCTTTATTCCCCTCCCCAAGGCCATAAAGCTATTGAATCTGTGAAAATTCCATAACTGTTTTTCTTTGTAGTCTCAGAATAAAGAAGCCTAATGACAGAAACACCTAAAGAGTTAAGTGATTCGTGAATTTTCAAAAAAAAAAATCTAAGATGTATTTTACAGCAACAGAAGAAGCTGCTTATTGCAGTGTGTGTAAAACTTGACAAAGAACTAAAGCCAGACTGTCACTAGAAGAAAGCTTCAGACACATTGTTCTCAAAGTTTGCAGTAATTCTGAGTTGTGCTATTCTGAGTAAATTTGGCCTAATAGGGAAAGATAATTTTTTCCTTTTTTAAGGGCTTGGAGTATATTATGGGAATGCGGAAGCCCAGTTGAAAAAAATACCTTGTCAGTATGTCTGTCTACAAATTAGTCTATTTTTTCTGTCATCCTATTTTACCTCACGTCTATATTCTCCTTTGAACATATCTATAAATATCTGCAAAAACATTTTTCTCATCTCTCCTGTTCTCTTGTCAAATTTTAGACACTACCTAATTCTCTTTAACAATTCCATGCCTATAGTTTTCATATAACCTTTTCTTTCATTTTTAACCATGCATTTCATCTCTAAATTATAAAACTTGTCCATTACGTATATTATATTTATTCTACTGATAATGTATACATTTCTTTCACTTCTTTTAGTTGTATTGATATTACTTGCAGTTACAGTTTTAATTTTTTTTTTTTTGGATTATGAACATTTTAGTTTTCATTTACAGTATTTGCTGGTGGCTTTCTTTTCTGGGCAGAACCCAAAATGGGTCAGTTTTGGATCAGAGTTCTACCCTGGTTAACAGATTTAACTCAATAAATCAATGAATAAATCAACACTAATATAATTTTATAAAACCTGTTGCTACTGTCTGGGCTGTTTATTATATCAACTGTTGACAGACTCGTTCCCTCTACTATCAGTTGGGTATAGGTGAAAGATATATAGGTTCGCAGGTTCATAGGTGTTTACCAGGCTAGCTAACACAAGGGCCTTTTTAAGCTTAGCCATGCATTCCAAATCTCTGACAAGTTCTTGTACCCTTGATAAGTGTAAGCAGGGGCTTGAGAGATTAAACATTTAAAAGCTAGGGTCTGGGAAATTAACCATTTGGTGGTGCTGCGGTAGTGTTGTCGCCTCACAGTAAGACGCTGACCGGTTCGACTCTCAGCAGGAGTGTCTTCTGCGTGGAGACATGCATGAATGGGCGTACCTTCATTGAAGGTTGTGCATTAGGGCTGGCAACTCAGCACGTAAAAATCAACTGCCAATCATTAGCGGACCGGAGTTCCGCTGTGGCGACCCCTAACCGGGAAAAGACAAAAGACACAACAACAACAACAACAGGTTGCCTGTGTCCATTAGTGACATAGGTGCCAATCCAGGGATGAATCTCTTGTTTCCCATCCCATTGTCCAGGTTGCACTTGAATTCGGTTAGGGAAGAACTCTGCTTCAAATGGATGGGGAGCCTGTTCCAGAGACATTGAGTGGGTTATCACATTGTTTATTGCCTGAAACCCAGCATATTTGCTTAGTCAAATATTCAGGAACCTGGATGTTGATGGATACAAATACAGATCTCTAATACTTATTCAATGTGATAAACACATGGGGTAAGCTTCCATGCTGGAACTCTGAGAGCGCGCATTAAGGCTCTTGACATAGAGCTTTTGTATTTGAGTCAGTTAACGTTTTGGTCACCTGTCTGATCACCTGAGTGCTTTCCTTGCTGCTGTGCAGTGAGTCAGCCCTTTTTTTTATTAAAGTGAATCCATGCCTAGCAGTTAGACCTATTTGTAGCTAGCTTACATATGTACTGTCTGTGATACCTACCTTTGAAGTTGTTACATGTAAATGGGACACAACTGAAGCTCCTACTATAGGCAATATAAATAGGCAAATTCAAATTGGTTTATTTGTAATGAATTTATGGCTTCTAGATTTATAGTATCTCAAAACAAGTAGAAAATTAAATGGAGGCATGGGTTTGCTTTCCAGTTTGCAGTGTGGTGCAGTCCTTAGCAGTAGGTGCCTCATGGGGTGTGTGAACATACTGGAGAGTGTTCATTGTCTTCTCTCTTGTCTTTGAAGAGCACCCTTTAGTTCATTTAATTAATCAGTTATTGAGGAGTTAAGTGCCTTTAATGATCATCTTCCTTTCTTCAACACTAATATGTTTGAGGCTATTTGTTGTATAATCGTGTATTATATGACTGCTTACTGAGCATTATCCTTACCGTATTACTTTGTACATGAAAAAGAATAAGTGTCTCTGTTCTCCAATCCTTGGTTTTACTGTGGTCCTGAACAATGGGAAAAAAAAAAAAAAAAATATATATATATATATATATATATATATATATATATATATATATATATATATATATATATATAAAAGACTAGGAACATGGTAGAATTCAGAGCTGTTCATCTTTCCTAATTATTAAGTTGAATGTACAATGGACTACTAAGTACCTGCCACAGCAACTGTGAGTTGTTCTGGTAAGGACCTGTAGAATTTGTTTTTACTGTTTGTGTATTTTTATATTTTATTTTTACTTTAATGAATGTCGCCTCACAGCAAGAGGTTCTCCGGTTAGATTCTTGACTGGAGTGCCTTCTGTGTAGAGTCTGCATGTCCTCCCTGCAGTTGAATGAACTTTAAAGACATGCAGATAGGTGCATGAGTGTGTGTGTATCTTGGCGCGTGTGTGTCTTCTGTGAAGGTTGGGCACCAGGTTGGCAACTCAACACCGTAAAAATCCACTGCCAATCAATAGCGGACTGGTGATCTGCTGTGGCGACCCCTAACTGGGAAAAGCCGAAAGTCTGTTTTTTTTTATTTTAATGACTTGAGATGACTTGATGGTTATGCAGTTCTTTGTTAAGGGAAAGAGGTCATCCTGTACAGCTCTCCTCCATCAGAAAATGCATAATCATCTCATGGTCTTCTATACACACTAAAGTAAAAAAAAAATAACAAAACATAAAAATAAACCTCAAACTAGCCATGAATATTATTTTTCAACAGGTATATTAAATAAGTTGAGCTGTAGCTTAGGGAATTATAAATGAGTAGCAGGAGACTTGTTTCAGAGAGTGGGGTAAATTCTATCATCTCTCCCTACTCCTGGTCATAGTTTCTTAATTCAAAACCAACTCTGTTGACAGAATTAATGAACACAGAATACTGTAAAGGACATTCTAAATTTCTAGATTCTATAACAGAATATATGAAGCCACTAGGGAGTAGACATGTATTCGATACTTACTAGTGTTAGGTTCTTGTACATAGGAAATTTGCTGACAGAATGCAAATATGAACAACAATCCAGATGTGATAGAGTCTCTGTGACTGTACCTAAAATTAAAAGTAGTATAGAATTCATCATCAATAGCAAAAATGGAAAATGTCAGTTTGATGGTCCGTATGAAACTTTTAGTAGACAAAACCACTTGCTATGTTTGAATAAATTGGCGAATGTCCTGTTACCTGTATTACAATTAATTTCTATATTAGTGTATATGCATGAAGGCAGAGCTATATAGCTCTGCAGTGCCCGGATTACATTTCAAATATAATGTAACCGAGTATTGAAGAAATGTAGTTTTCTAGCCTTAAGCAAAGGTAGTTATCTCTTGTTTGACATTGATAAATCATGGTTTAAACAAGCAATACCAGCTTGAGCCCTGTTTTCTTATTTTTTATAAGTATGCAAAGTGACAGTTGACCTGGATCTTACATAAGAAGTTATGACAACAGTTTAAGTAATTTGTATTCCAGTTATCGTTCCTGTAAAACTAGGTTATATATAAGCCCTGATTATTGGCACCAAATGATTGAAACCAAAATATTTGCATTGAAACGTATGCTCCAAGAAATTCCCTTAGAACATGCAAAGTGAAAAATACTGTTTTTTGCAGGGATTCAAACCTCCTCCCTCCTATGTGAGGGATTGTGTTCCCACACCACTTGGTAATTACATATATCAGCTCTGAGACTGAACAATAGTACTGAAAAGGCATATTTACCTCCCACTTATAACAGTGACGTCTCACTATCACCATAGTTCAACTGCTCTGTTGCTCAGCTATAATCAAAAGAAAAACTGTTGGCCAAAAACAAAACTGATGTATGTGGAGGAACACATACATATCCATGTAAATATACATATACACGTATATATATACATGGGTTCCGTTCATTAAATTGAGTGATCAGAATGTCAGAACCATTTGCTACCAACATTTTTAATAAAAATGTCATAATTTCTAAAAATGCTGGCAGCTTGTTGTCCAAGATCATAGTAGAGCGTGAAGTGGAATTTTACCCTTTCCTTTCCCCATGTAAAATAGTTTCTGAGAGGGCATATTAGCAGAGGTTGTGGGGGCACAGCCCCTCAAATGGGGGGGTGCAGGGGTAAGCCTCCCACATAAAATTTTTAAAGCTTTTTATTTCAATTTTGTTTCACAGTATTAAGACCAATGTTTTATGGCTCAATTATGTGTTTGATATTATGATACGAATCCATATATATATATATATATATATATATATATATATATATATATATATATATATATATATATATATATGCGTATAATATACACACACACACGCATACACACACGAGTGTCTCCTCAAGCATTGAACACTCATAATAGTGAACAATGAAAAACGATTATTTTAGGTCAAATATAAAATGATCGAAAACAACACTTTGCTAATTATGTATACTAACTGTGTGACTGAACAAAAGTTTGGTGAGGGCAAATTGCCCTTCCCCTGCTGCAACATGATCTCATACAAAAGGCTTCTGGCAAAAACTTCATTGAAAACGATGTCTGCTCATGTGTATTCACCATTGTTCACAGCCAGAAAAAGCATTTCCACATATGAGTGTTCATTGTTTCAAACTGCAACCATATCTAAACTAATATATAAACCGAATGATTTAAAAACGACTTAAAACTCCAACTTTAATAAAAAAAAAAACAAACAAAAACAACTGGCAAGCACTTTCGTCCCAGTCATGGAACTTCATCAGACCAAGTTGCAATAAATTTATTCACGTTTAAATAATCAAATAAAATCACATGATGTAATTGCACCACTTATTTCACTTATTTAACCCTTTCCTTTTCAAAACGACTGTGTAATTGTAATTTCCCTTTCATTCATGTCTGTGAAAATACATGCATTGATCTCAAAACGAGTTCTAAAATCTTCAGTAATATTATATCATGGCAAATCAATACCAAGCTCCAAGTAATGAGGAACAAGCACACAAACAGGTTTCGCCCACTCCTATCTGTGTATGGATCCCCTTCAGAATATTAAAAGCTCAAAAGACTGAAAGTCAAAATTATCTAAAACTCAAAATATTGAAAATGGAATTTGTTCTTTCTCCAGTGTTGTGCGATCTTGGAGTAGGTATATATAATTAGCAGAGGGTGTGGGGAGCACAGCCCCCCACATGAGGGGTGCAGGCGGGCTTTCCCCCTGCATTAAAAATATTTTAGATGTTTTGATTTTCAGGCTTTTCAACTTTCAGTCTTCTGACATAGACCCATATATGGGTAAACTTCAGTTTTTTGAGTGCTTGGATCATTGAAATGGGAATTGTGTGATTTTTATGTCTGGTCCCACATCCTCAATAACTACAGTAATGTCACGGTAAGGAAATAGTATGAGACCGGTGGAGAGTTCATTTAAGGATGCTTCTCATTTTTCCCACTGTTTGATCTTGCTAGTTTATTTTAAGCTGGAGGGGTATGTGCAGTGCAAGGTGGCAAATACTTTTTTTATGTTTATGTTCATTTTCCATGGTATGTGTCATCAAAACATTTTGCTGATGATTTATCATGATATACATATGCATACACACACATGTTCATCATCAACCTTCTTTTCCCCATTTTTTTCTACATGTGATTAGGGTATTACATCAACTATTTCCTCCTATTTTGATTCACGAGCACACACACATCTATGGGTAGATGGGATGATCTTGAAATTCCAGAATGTATTTTTAATCAGAAAGATTGAATTTAATTTGCCCTACCATTTGTTGTCAGACTAGACTTCCATTCACTTAGAATGGACCAACTGAAAAAAATGCCAAGTTTGAGAGTCTGCAGCTCATGTGTCATTGACTGCTATGTGCTGAGTTTTACAAATGTTGTTCCTATTGATGTACTACACATTCTCTGAAAGAAACTTGCAAAAGTGTCAACAAATTACTGAGATAAAAAAGACTTTTCACAAGGAGCAGTTTTGCAAGTTTCAATTCCTGGCCAAGTTACTCCCCCCATCTCCCCTCCTTCAGTGGGCTACAGTCTCACATTTCAGGCTTGGGTAGATTCAACTATTTTGTCAGCTTTGTATGACAATAGACATCAAAAAAAGCACAGCCTGGTGTGCCACTAAAACTGTTCCCTTATATGTCTCTTCACTTCTGTATAGCATTTCCCCAGTTCTTATTGTGCACAGTAAAACATTCAGTTTATAATGCATTCTGGCTGCTGGCATGGTTATCTTTACATGGTTATCTTATAGCATAACCTGAACTTATGGTATTCAATGCCAAGCTTTACAACAGTTCTCAGTTTCTTAACAATGACCTCCCAAGCCTCTGATGTGACCCAGTACTTTGTCAATATACTGTAAATACATAGATTAATACAAATATTTGTGCACATATGACACGCACAATAATACACACATACCATCATTAAAACAAGATAAATGCAATATAAATCATATCAATATAGTTATGATTTCTAGTTTATGACCCTGTTTGTCTCTGGAAACTTCTTTTTGAATTTATGTTCAAGCAGTTATATATTTGTTGTATATTATCTTGTTTAATTGTTTCTCAATATTCTAACCACTGTGTATGCTGCATCAATTGTAAAACTCTAATTTTACTCCTTGTATATTTTCTATGCTCTTTGTACAAAATAGCTATGTTTGTATAATTTATTTTTATTATTTTTTATAATTGTTTACTATGTATCTGGAGCTTTTCTCCCCAAGCCACCGCTGAAAA
>NC_056747.1:262516252-262523752 GCF_019279795.1 Protopterus annectens
ACCACAAGGGCCTTTTTAAGCCTAGCCATGCATCCCAAATCCCTGACAAGTTCTGATACCCTTGATAAGATTAAGCATGGGCCTGGGAGATGAACCATTTACAGGTTACCTGTGTCCATTGGAGACATAGGTGCCAAACCAGGGATAAATTTCCGGTTTCTCATCCAATTGCCCATGTTGCACTTGAATTGGGTTAGGGAGGAACTTTGCTTCACATGGATGGGGTGCCTGTTCCATAGACGCGGTAGTCTCTGAAATACATACCTGTCTCTCCAACAGGTCCTATTTATGTCACAGGCAAGGTTTAAGTCTTTAGAACAGGTAATTCTGGTGATGTTTGTTTTGTGAATGTGCAGGAGATCCATCAGGTGGTGTCTGACAATGCCCTGTATGCCAGGCATAGATCTCCCTTCAAAAGCTTGTAGGAGACAGAATACAGGGATAGGACCTTGAGGCGGTCTGCATAGGACATTTTACTTAAGCCCTGTATTCTTTTAATGAGAAACCTCTGTGGACATTCCAAATGTTGGATATGCCTGGTTAAGTACATACCAAAGGGGGCACTGTACTCAATGATAGGTCTGATGAATGCTGAATACAGTGGAACAATGACTTTCTTGGACTTAGATGCCATACCTCTGCTTGTAAGTTGTGCAACATAGAATGATTTACTCACCAGTGTAGACACATGATGGACAAAGGCTAGATTACTATCTATGTGTGTCCCTAAGTCTCTGTCTACTGGGTCAGCTCTAAGGGGTGTGTTCTCAATATGAAAGTTGCCAGTGATGGATGACTTCCCAAAGGCTACTACTATGCATTTCTTGGCATTTACTTTTGGTCTATGGCTCTGACACCAGTTGTTTGTCTGTGTCAACCCCTCCTGGAGAACATTTGTGTCAGTGTGAGATTCAGTGACCTCTCCTAATTTGCAATCATCTGCAAATTTAGTCAGCCAGAGACCACCGACATTGTCATTGACTTCTGCGAAGTAAATGCCAAAAAGGAGCGGTCCAAGGACTGATCCCTGAGGGATTGCACTGGTGACTGGCCTCTTTGTAGAAGTGGACTCCCCAATTCTAACTTCCTGGGTCCTGTCTGTGAGCCAGTTGGCTATCCACTGTGAGTCAACAATGCCTGAGTGGAGTATTGTGTTCAGTGCCTTGGTCAGGTCAAGGTAGGCAGTGTGAATAATTTTGCCCTCATCCATTGCTTTGGTGACATTCTCAAATAAGTCCACCAGGTTGCATATAATATTGGATGTCAAACAAAAATATATTGTTCTCTAAAATCAATTCTAATATAAAACAAATAAACTCTATATGTTCAAGGGAGTACATACTTTCTCGCATGAGATATTTCTTAATCATAGCTATCCCTTCTTGATTGGGTATAACTGTGAATAATGATGTAACATCAAGCATAACTAAAAATGTCACCTGTTTTCTGTCCACTATATCATTATATAAATATGCATATAACTCACCTCAAAAACTGCTTACTGTCATGTCTATTAGAATTGATTTTAGAGAACAATATATTTTTGTTTGACAACCAATGTTATATGCAGACCGCTAGCATAGCTATGGGCACTTCATGTGCCAGTAGCTATGCCAGTTTGGTCATGGCTGAATGGGAGAATGGTGCTGTATTAAATAATGTGTTTATGAAGCATGTTGTTTTTTATTGATGTTTCATGTACAACCTGTTTATGTTATGGAAAGGTGATGAAATACGTTTGTTCATTTTTTGAATGAGAGCAGCATGTTTTTACACTTCACTGAAGCACACGCTAGGCAGCAGATAGATTTTTTAGATGTAAGAGTTAATAAAGGGCATGACGGTGATTTCCATACCAGTAGGTATAGAAAAGATTGTTACCGCCCTACTTATGTCCAGCAAATGAGTATGCATCCCAGTCATATCTTCAAAAATGTATTGAGATCAGACTATGAGGGCATCTAGATTGGCAGATATTGAACATGATTTTATGAATGATTTGGCTCAGCTAGATGTTGATTGTAGAACTAAAGGCTACAAGCCTAGGGATGTTAGTGCAGCGTGTGCTCAAGCGATTCAGTTAAGGGACATGACAGCTAAATCATATTTTTCCACTGTATTGGAGGGTAACAAGAAGAATGTTACTGCTGATTCTAAATCAGCTGTTTTTATGTTAACTTATACTAGTGATGATAGAGAGTTGAAAAAGATTGTTAATAAATATTGGCATATTTTACAAACAAATGATGAGATGGCACCAGTTGTAGGGGTCAGACCTAAGTTTGGATTTAGACATTCACACTCCCTAAAACAGAGGCTGTGTTATCCTAAAGACAGACGTAGGTTGAAGGATTACTCCTTGACTTTTGGAACACAGATATGTGGCAGTTCGTTCTGTAGTTATATAGATAGGTCATCTTTTTTGCACCCAGATAATGGTGTTATGTATGATATAAGGGTGAAAGCAGACTACAATATGAAGAATTTGGTGTATTATGCCCATTGTGTTTCTTGCAGTTCCTTCTATGTTGGAAAAACAAACGCACGCCTTAGGGAGCACATTAGAGATCATCTCTATTGCGATTACAAAGGACATATCTACAGTGCAATAGCTAAACACTTGTTAAAAGAAGGAACTGATCATGGCTTGAAATTCATGGTGTTGACTGTGATACAGGAAGGACCTACAATGGGAAATATAGTGAACAATACTGAAGAGGCTGAACTTAGATGTATATTGAGACTTAGGACACACCAAGGAAGTGGGTTAAACAAATACGTATCAATTAAACCTAAGCTTAGAGCTAGGAAAGTTTTGAAATAATGTGAAATAAGTTGGCATAATTAAATTATTCCAGTTTTTGTATTTGTTAATAGAATCTTTATATATTTATATTTTTATATGTGCATTTATAAAATGCTAATATGTCTAAAATATATTTAATTAATGGTGTTAGCTGATTGGATGTTTTTAAACTTGCTTGATTAGACAATTTGGTATATTAGTTAAGAGTTTTTTGTCAGTTAGTACTGGTCTGATGAAGCAAACTGTGTTTTGTGAAAGCACTAACCTACATTATTTGGATTAAATAGCATTTTATTATTTTAATTTGTTTGTTGAAAGTTTTTTCCCACTGCTCTGTTTCCTTGTGGTGGTTGTTTTTGTCGTATTTCTAGTTTTTATAACCTGAACAGTTAATTGCTGTAAGGTTTCTGCTTTCTAAATATGCATGTAATTGTTGAGTTAGAGGCTTGAAATTAGTAGTTGTGCATTGTTAAATTGTGAGATGTATTGGGGAGGCTGGAAAGCACTTAGAGTATTTCTGTAAATAACAGCTATCCTTCATGCTGTTCTGTGCTTTCTACTCTAAGAATATTATAGCCCAGGGGTAGGATGCCTTCATCCCTTAGAACTGCATAACCATCAAGTCATCTCAATTCATTAATTATTTTTTTATTTTTTTTATTTAACATTTGTTGACAGGGAAAGTCCGACTAGGTTTCACAGATCCTGTTTTCAGCGGAGGCCCGGGGAGATATGCTCCAGAAGCATGTCTTTAGAATATGTGAGGAAACTGGAGTACCCGGAGGAAACCCACACGAACGCAGGGAAAACATGCAAACTGCACACAGAAGGCACCCCAGCTGAGAATCAAACCGGAGAACCTCTTGCTGTGAGGTAACAGCGTTAACCACTGCACCACTGCGCCGCCCAATATTAAAATAAAAATATACAGACTTTCGGCTTTTCCCAGTTAGGGATCGCCAAAGCAGATCACCGGTCCGCTATTGACTGGCAGTGGATTTTTACGGTGTTGAGTTGCCAACCTGGTGCCCAACCTTCACAGAAGACACACACGTGCGTGCATACACACACACTCATGCACCTACCTGCATGTCTTTAAAGTTCATTCAACTGCAGGGAGGACATGCAGACTTTACACAGAAGGCATTCCAGTCAAGAATCTAACCGGAGGACCTCTTACTGTGAGGCGGCATTCATTAAAGTAAAAATAAAATATAAAAATACACAAACAGTAAAAACAAATTCTACAGGTCCTTACCAGAACAACTCACAGTTGCTGTGGCAGGTACTTACTAGTCCATTGTACATTCAACTTAATAATTAGGAAAGATGAACAGCTCTGAATTCTACCATGTTTCTAGTCTTTTATTTATATATATATATATATATATATATATATATATATATATATATTTTTTTTTTTGTATGTTTGTTTCCATTGTTCAGGACCACAGTAAAACCAAGGATTGGAGAACAGAGAGACACTTATTCTTTTTCGTGTACAAAGTAATATGGTAAGGATAATGCTCAGTAAGCAGTAATATAATACACGCATTATACAACAAATAGCCTCAAACATATTAGTGTTGAAGAAAGGAAGATGAACATTAAAGGCACTTAACTCCTCAATAACCGATTAATTAAATGAACTAAAGGGTGCTCTTCAAAGACAAGAGAGAAGACAATGAACACTCTCCAGTATGTTCACACACCCCATGAGGCACCTACTGCTAAGGACTGCACCACACTGCAAACTGGAAAGCAAACCCATGCCTCCATTTAATTTTCTACTTGTTTTGAGATCCTATAAATCTAGAAGCCATAAATTCATTACAAATAAACCAATTCTAATTTGCCTATCTATATTGCCTATAGTAGGAGCTTCAGTTGTGTCCCATTTACATGTAACAACTTCAAAGGTAGGTATCACAGACAGTACATATGTAAGCTAGCTACAAATAGGCCTAACTGCTAGGCATGGATTCAGTTTAATAAAAAAAAGGGCTGACTCATTGCACAGCAGCAAGGAAAGCACTCAGGTTATCAGACAGGTGACCAAAACGTTAACTGACTCAAATGCAGAAGCTCTATGTCAAGAGCCTTAATGCGCGCTCTCAGAGTTCCAGCATGGAAGCTTACCCCATGTGTTTATCACATTGAATAAGTATTAGAGATCTGTATTTGTATCCATCAACATCCAGGTTCCTGAATATTTGACTAAGCAAATATGCTGGGTTTCAGGCAATAAACAATGTGATAACCCACTCAATGTCTCTGGAACAGGCTCCCCATCCATTTGAAGCAAAGTTCTTCCCTAACCCAATTCAAGTGCAACCTGGACAATGGGATGGGAAACAGGAGATTCATCCCTGGTTTGGCACCTTTGTCACTAATGGACACAGGCAACCTGTTGTTGTTGTGTCTTTCGGCATTTCCCGGTTAGGGGTCGCCACAGCGGAACTCCGGTCCACTAATGATTGGCAGTTGATTTTTATATGCTGAGTTGCCAGCCCTAATGCACAACCTTCAATGAAGGTATGCCCATTCATGCATGTCTCCACGCAGAAGACACTCCTGCTGAGAGTCGAACCGGTCAGCGTCTTACTGTGAGGTGACAACACTACCGCAGCACCACCAAATGGTTAATTGCCCAGACCCTAGCTTTAAAATGTTTAATCTGTTTACACTTATCAAGGGTACCAGAACTTGTCAGAGATTTGGAATGCATGGCTAAGCTTAAAAAGGCCCTTGTGTTAGCTAGCCTGGTAAACACCTATGAACCTGTAAACCTATATATCTTTCACCTGTGCCCAACTGATAGTAGAGGGAACGAGTCTGTCAACAGTTGATATAATAAACAGCCTAGACAGTAGCAACAGGTTTTATAAAATTATATTAGTGTTGATTTATTCATTGATTTATTGAGTTAAATCTGTTAACCAGGGTAGAACTCTGATCCAAAACTGACCCATTTTGGGTTCTGCCCAGAAAAGAAAGCCATCAGCAGGCACTGTAAATGAAAACTAAAATGTTCATAATCCACAAAAAAAAAATTAAAACTGTAACTGCAAGTAATATCAATACAACTAAAAGAAGTGAAAGAAATGTGTACATTATCAGTAGAATAAATATAATATATGTAATGGACAAGTTTTATAATTTAGAGATGAAATGCATGGTTAAGAATGAAAGAAAAGGTTATATGAAAACTATAGGCATGGAATTGTTAAAGAGAATTAGGTAGTGTCTAAAATTTGACGAGAGAACAGGAGAGATGAGAAAAATGTTTTTGCAGATATTTATAGATATGTTCAAAGGAGAATATAGACGTGAGGTAAAATAGGATGACAGAAAAAATAGACTAATTTGTAGACAGACATACTGACAAGGTATTTTTCTCAACTGGGCTTCCACATTCCCATAATGTACTCCGAGCCCTTAAAAAAGGATGAAATTATCTTTCCCTATTAGGCCAAATTTACTCAGAATAGCACAACTCAGAATTACTGCAAACTTTGAGAACAATGTGTCTGAAGCTTTCTTCTAGTGACAGTCTGGCTTTAGTTCTTTGTCAAGTTTTACACACACTGCAATAAGCAGCTTCTTCTGTTGCTGTAAAATACATCTTAGATTTTTTTTTTTTTTGAAAATTCACGAATCACTTAACTCTTTAGGTAAGACTGTTTCTGTCATTAGGCTTATTTACTCTGAGACTACAAAGTAAAACAGTTATGGAATTTTCACAGATTCAATAGCTTTATGGCCTTGGGGAGGGGAATAAAGCAGGTGAAGTGGTAATAAATAAAACTCTAGTGAATTCCTATAAACTCAATAAGTTGATCACTCCAACGGATAAGAAATAACAGAAAGCCAAAAATAGCTTGCTCTTTTTTTTTTCTTAGCCAAAAATATTAAAAATATGGTTGGAGGTTGGTATAATGGTTAAGGTGTTTATTGCACAGACACAAGGTACAGGGTTTGGATCTCACCTTAGAAAGGAAAACTGGCTAGGATTAAAATCTAAGGGCAGCTAGCCTAGTACTTATCTATGAACCTATATGATGAGTGACATCAGGCAAGAGCCAGGCCAAGACATACCTAAAGAAAGCATTATGAGATTTAATTTGCACTCAACATGGTATAAAGTGCAGAAACTGACAAGGACAGGAATCTCACAGAGGAGAAGAAACAGCTGTCATGCCTTTTATATATGACACCAAATGGGTAATTTTCTAGGAAGGAAAGTGCACTCTGTGAATAGAAAACCTGTGCATGTGTGAGATCTAGCTGTCCTTTAAAGGGGTGAAAAGGTACCAATAGTTTTAGATTACCAAATAAATGGTATAAATTTGAGTGCAACACATTTCTTGACAGCACTATTTCTAATCAAAATGTAAATCATTAATAATACATGTACAAGCAGTTTCAGTAAACTGGAATGAAAGAAAAACTGTATTGTTCTCTCTTCATTATTCACAAGCAGCTAGTACACTTCATAATCAAACAGTAAGCTTTGTAGAAACCAGAAAAAAGTAAGCACTAATCATGAGGTTACACAATACAATTAATACCTAGGTATACCAAGCCCAGCATATTTAATTTGGAGGATGCATTCATGTAAGCAATATCAAAGATGTTGGCAAAGCAAACATTTGCTATGAGTCAGGAATGCATAGCAGTATATTTTATTTGAC
>NC_056747.1:262528752-262588752 GCF_019279795.1 Protopterus annectens
TCAAACAGGTGGACTTTGTCAACAGTGCACTGTAAGGTACAGTAGGAAAAACATTTTAAAATATAGTTTTTTTGATGCTGACTGTTCAAGGGCATAACATCTACTAAACATTGATAAAGCAAACTCAGATAAAATTTGTCCGCAGCAACCAACTTGTAGGTAATCAGCTGTAGTGCCTTAAATATCGTGTCCAAGTACAGAACTGCATCTGACACATACATAATAGGTACTATAAGCAACAGAGACTAGAAATTAATCAGAAGTGCAGCTGGCTGCTTAGAGAAATGAAATACCGAGGCAACAAACAGCATTTAAAGGAAGGTACCCAAATGCAGATTATTTATTTTCTTCAAGGTATCCTACAGGAACTATGCTAGTACCAGAGGTCACCAGCTTATGTCACCATGCTGCACATGCAAACATCTGCACATAGGCCTTTCTGATGACCAGGAATGCTAGCCATACAATTACAGCCATTTTAAATTAATACATCAGTCATTTCAATGAGTACACAAGTGATGCATAGCATGCTTATTTATTCAGCATTCCATTGCATATTTCTTTAAAGGCATCTTGTATCGTAGAGGTGCTGTGTGAACTGTTACAACCTAAGGTACTGTGCAATGTAAAGGGGTAAAATTCTAATTTTCTTTTGACTTTTGAAAATGAAAATAAACCTGTATTGTTATACAACTCCTGCCTCCATTGTCTCCTTGGATATATGTATATGCATGCATGCATGTGTGCACGTATGTTTGTGTAGACAGATAGATACAAGGATAGGTAGGCACGCGTGTGTGTGTGTGTGTGTGTGTGTGTGTGTGTGTGTGTGTGTGTGTGTGTGTGTGTGTGTGTGTGTGTGTGTGTGTGTGTGTGTGTGTGTGTGTGTGTGTGTGTGTGTGTGTGTGTGTGTGTGTGTGTGTGTGTGTGTGTGTCTAGAAATTGTGGTGGAAACTTGAAATATAAGGTTTGGTGGTAGAAACTATTTGAATCCAAAACAAGGTATGTTCTGTAATGATGAAATGTTACTATGCAAGTTACGTGTACATTTACTAATGTTTTAATAATCCTATAACATTTCTGATGCATGAATTACTCAATCACTGAAAAATGTATATAAAATTATTATTTATATCAGTAATATATGATTTAGTATTTGCTTATGTCTTAAAGTAAGAAAGTTCTCATACTCCTAGCCTGGTGTAAGTTTTTGAAGTCAGTGCTGTGAATTTTATTGGTTGTAAAAGTAACTTGTTACACAGGTAACCTGTATTGCTGTTGAGCCTCTCTTTCTGCTCTGCAGAAACGTGTAAAACTTAGTACAGTTAGGATTCCATGCTTCATGCATCGACAAGTGTATGAATTTTATTTATTTATTTATTTAACATTTGTTTACCAGGAAAGGTTCTTTTTCAGCAGAGGCCCAGGGAGAAAAGCTCCATGAGTAACAGTAAATTTTCATACACACATTATAATAATCAATAAAGTATCAAGTAAACAAAATGTAGTACACATAAGAACATACAAATTTGTTACATCTTGATAACAAAACCTAGGCTTTGATTTGAACATTGCTAGAGCTATTTGTAGGTATTACTTATGTCAAGTTACAAGGTTAAGACAGGTCGGTAGGAACAAAGGATTAAACACCGGGGAGAAGTTGGATATGTTTTGGGTATACTGTGATGTATCAGAGCATTCATGAGGGGTTAAGCCACTTATTTTTTAGATAAGCTTTAAGTGATAAAGTGGTTAGTGGATGAGATTGACAGAATGGAGTTTAGAAGGGAGTTCCATATATGAGATACATAGTTGGAAACTAAAGATTCTCCTGCAGTGTTGTTGGCCTTGGAGATGGTGAGTAAATTGTGGTTGTTAGAGCGAAGTGGTCTACTGGAACTGTAAGGAAGGATGAGATTTTGTAGTGCAGGGGTTCTAGTTGGTTGTGTTACAATTTAGTGAGTTAGAGAGAGTTGGTTGTAAAGAATAATGTTGGGAAGCTCAAGCCAGTCTAGTATCCTTAAAGCTGTACAATGATGTGTTCTATATGGGCAGTCAAAGGCAAACTTAGCAATTTTCTTATAACATGCTTCTAGCTTAGATAAGTTAGTTTTCCTTAGATTAGTTAAAATTGGAGAGGCTTATAGTAGAGTGGAGAGCAGATGGGTTTGTGCTAATGTAATTTTGGCCATTGTGGTCAGGAATCCTTTGTGCCTATATAGACTTCCAAGTTTCCTATGGACTTTTTTATAGTTAGGGAGACATGCAAGTCAAATTTTAGGGTATTGTCTATTTCCACTTCAAGAAGCTTTGTATGGGTTGTTGGGGAGATCACACTATTGTCTTTGGCTATTATGTTAAATATTGGGCATGAGATAGATGTCTTGTTAGGCTGGAAGACTGATAATTTAGTTTTGTTTGGGTTCAGGATTAGATGGGCATTGGCTAACCATGTTTCAACAGAAGTGAAAGATTCCTTTGTATACTTTCTGGAGCATTTCAGAAAACAGATGGAATACCAAGCATACTTACACTTTTAGTGGAAGCTAAACAAACATTTAACTAAACTAAATTACAAATAAAACACAGCTCAGATAAATGGTTTTGTAATGTTTGAAGCCTTCTGTTCTCTTTAATGGTTATCCAGCTCTTTCCCCAAACTATGATGGTCAAAGGAAAGTTCATTGTCTATGAACATGCTCATATACCACGTATGGCAGTATCTGTTTTAAGATGGTGTCATTTATGTGGTAAGTGCAGGGATGTTCTCATTTCCCAAACAGTAAAATCTTGTATTTTTTTGTGTTTGGCTTAACTGATTGTCCTAATACCAATAAGCTTGTGAGAGCCTAGCTGATGACAGCTCCAAGTTTGCAATTACCAATAAATGTAATCAACAAGACACCTTTGAATTCAACTTTGATATCAGTGCAATAGACTGCTGAAAAGTAGTTGTCCCATTATGAAATGCTGGGGATGCAATTGGTGAAAGGTCTTTTAGAGGAAGGTGTGCCACAGACTCTGAATGGGTATTTTCTGTAAGCTAACAATCTATCCAATAATTTATATAGAGGATTATATTCATTAGGAATAGTTTGGAGTTATAAAGTGCCAGGGCATGTAATATTAAAACTAGTCAGAGATTTGGGATGCATGGCTAGGCTTAAAAACGCCCTTGTGATCATTAGCCTAGTACACACCTATGAATATATGAAGCTAAAAACATCAGCCAGTTACAGGTAGGCATTGTGCATAGACCTACCTTCATCCAGTGCCTTTGTGACCTCAAAGAAATCAACCAAGTTAAGTAAGCAAGCTTTACATTTCACAAAGCCTGACTGCTTCAATTCAAGGGCCCACAAGCTACCGATATCCTTATTTATGAGTTCCTTAATTATAAGTTCCCTTGTTTTACAAATATTGCTGAGACAACTAACTGGTCTGTAGTTCCAAGGTCACTGACAGCAATGCCATTGTAGAGGGATATCGCAATAGCTGTTCTCTAAACCTCGGGCACATACCTAGTGGCAAGGTTAAAAAGAGCAAGGACTGTGAAGGAGTTGGTAAGGTAATGTTACATGCTAACAAGGAAACAACCTGCTATGTTGTCTGTGCCCAGATTGAGTGTTTTTAGTTGCAGAAATGACTTTTAGGAGTTATTCAGAGGTAATTGCATGGGGTGCTGACTGGATGATTTGAAGAAGAAACTGAGGGATTTAAGCTAAAAAAATTGACAAAATCAGCCTTTTTTTCCACTAGTTAGTAGTACAGTGTAAACAGCAATCAGGAAGAACAGGTGAAAATTAAGGATACTTTTAAAAATATTGGTAATGGAGTCTTAGAAAGCTGACAGAAAAAGAGGACGGATTACAAACTTATTTAACTTCAGAAATGTATGGTAAGTGAAGGGGCATGCATAATTACATGCAGGTTGTAACCCACAGTCTTTTCTATAAAAAATGTCAGTTTTAGGAGGAATGCCCCTCATCCCTTGATTTAGTTATTTATTTCAGATCATATTTAGTGCACAGGATTGAAGTTTATTCTTAAGGGACAAAACTATTTCCTCTTGTAGCATTTATTGGTACTAGGTCTCCCCTATGGGCTTAAGGGGCTTGTTGGCTTTGTATTTGTGGTTGACGGGAATAGATGCCTCAATGCAGGAATTTGGGTGGAAACAGAAATCAGTGGTTTAAGAATCTGTTTTAACTATGGGGTCATCTTGAGATGGACAGCACTTAAAACTCCTTAGGTCATCAGCTAGATGAAGGGAATTAGGCTTAGAGAAGTCCCTAAAGACAGAAGGATTTGAGTATGTATGGGCTGGGTTCTTCTTGAGAATACAGTGGCACAGTGGTCCGATATAACTAGTGATGATTAAACAGCAGGCATGCAGCATATTGGAATAATATTTGTAAGAACTAAATCAAGTAGATTTGAGACTGCAGTGGGGTAAAAAAAATGAGATTTGAGCCTGTGCTATGGGTAGAGTACTATTTCAAGAGAGTTTGTACTAATAAAGCCGAGGAAGCAATGTGCATACGTGTTGTAATTTTCCCAATTTATGGATGGGTAATTAAAATCTCCTAGAATCATTCTGTTGGGTTCAATAGTTATGGACTGTAGTTTAGTAAGGTAGGTGACAAGGGCATCCCGAGCCAAGCAGGGGTTTCTGGAGATGAGATAGCAAAGATGCGATGTGATGACTTGTTTAAAGATACTATGGCAAGCAGGAGTCATTATCTTGTTTAATTAATCATGAAGTGATAGGGTTGTGAGTAAATATGGATACTTCCACCACCAGGAGCAAAGCCACTCTCAGTGGAGGGTTTAAATAAGTGGTAGGCAATAAACCCCAAAGGCACTCTCAGTGGAGGGTTTAAATAAGTGGTAGGCAATAAACTCCAAAGGCACTCTCAGTGGAGGGTTTAAATGAGTGGTAGGCAAATAAACCAAAGGCACTCTTAGCGGAGGGTTTAAATGAGTAGTAGGCAATAAACCCAGGTGAATAAAAAGTGCTGCTGTTTAAGAATCACATTTTTGCAACTATACACATGTGACTGTTTCCAAGGGTCATAAACACCAAATCAGACAACAGTTTTCAGGATACTAGCATTCAGCATCATATTAATACTGGGTTCACTGGGAACTGGTAGGTTGTCAGGTGCAGGAGGTTAATTTTGTCTAAAAAGATACAACTGATATACAGAATGTCTTGACCAAGTTGTAGAAGCCTTATGTCATTTGTAGTGAAAGTGGTAGGACTGCTGGTAATCTCCCTCCAAGATGATAAACACACTGGACCCCCCCCCGAACATCAATCACTGAGCCAAATTAAGTCAAGTACTCTAGACATATATTGTGGCATCGTTAGTGGTGGGGGTGGTGATGGTAAGATATTAAAGACTAGCTACTTTCAAGCCTCAGAAACCTAAAAGGGGGCTCATGCATGCATCCCTTCATGTTTCTAGACTACCACATCACTCTGACATGTGCAACATCCAGACTGTTTGCAAATTTGGAATAAAAGGATACTAGACCCTTGGACACCCACTGTGTGAAAGTGTGTAATTAAGTAAAGCTGCATCAGAATTTATCACATTGGTACATTAACACTGGTTGAGTTCATAGGTTGGTACGAGGCTATCGGCCCTCGGGCCTATACAAGCCTAGCCATAACAATTCCCTGGATATTTCTTCCCACAATATTTACTTCCACAATATTTACTTCCCTGGACCCCTGTCTAGCAGGGTGACTGACATGATCCCCGGGGTGAATTTCCTGTCTCCCATCCAATCATCAAGGTTCCTTTTAAAGAGGGCCAAGGAGGCGCTCTGCTTGACATGTATGGGCAGTCTATTTCAGAGTATGGGGAGTCTCTGGGTCAGGAACCTATCCCTCCAGCATGTTTTGTTCATTGTGATGACAAGGTTTAGATCCCTGGAGTGTGTGGCTCTGAGGTATTGGGATTTCTTTAAGTGGAGCATGTCCAACAGCTCAGGGTCTGACATGGCCTTGTATGTTAAGCAGAGATTGACTCCAGTGGAGTGTTCTGTTTTGATTCTAAAGTTTGGTACCCTAGAAACTGTTAGCCAAACAGCATACAGTTTTTCAATTACCTGAATGTCTAAATCTTATTTCGGTTTCATTTGCTAGTTTCTACACCCAGTTTGAATTATTTTTTTGTCTAGAGTGGTTGCTTGCCATCCTATTATTCCAGACCAGCTTAACATTAGTAATCTGTTAGAGGATCAATGCTTCTCATTTTGAAGTGAGAGAGACGCGGTTAATCCCTCTGAATATTCTTTCAGCTAAGGCAAACTACAGGGCTACATGCATCTCTAAATATTGTCTTAGCTCCGATGACTGATGCCCTGATGATATTAAAGCATATGTTCTGCTTCAATATTTTTTTTTTTTAATTTTAACCTCATTAATACCTCTAGCTAATGTTTACTTTTTCTGGTATTACCTTGTGCATAAAAGGTATAGCTGCTGGACAGTGGTTAAAATTGTTGCCAAAACACAGAGCTGATTTTTTGTAATGATATTGAGAATACTGCCTACTGTAAAATGAGGACAGGAATATAAAACAATGGCAAGGGTTGTGTTCTCTGGACTGGTACTCATTTTATATACACCATATTGACCACACAACTAAAATTTCCTGTTCACTGTATTATAATTCCAGCTCCAAAGGGAACCGTTTTGTCTCCTAGCAGTTGCAGGCTGCAAATATGTCCACAAACAAGAAAATGAAAACTGCAGCAGACTACAGAAATGGTGCCGTACAGCACAAAATATCACAGAGCAGCAGATCTCAGTTTATACACTTATGCTGGGATTTAGTTGTTCTACTCCTGCAAAATTATTAGATGGTAAGAAGATGACTAGTTTTCTTTCAACAGCTTGCAACATGTGTAACTGTAAGCTGTAGTTAATGTTCTTGACATGTAGGCTACATTTACTTCGGGTTCCTTTACCATCCTTGACATCTGTTTCTGCCCGCTACACAGTCCTCAGGCAGAAGTGCATGTTACACCAACATGTCTTCATTTAGTCTGAGACCATCGGTATTAGTACAAGAAAACTGCCTAAATTTACCTTCTTCGATGTGACAGTTTTAGCATGTTAAAAATTAAGAGAATGTGTCATTTCACCAGATTTTGGGGGGGGGTTATACACTTAGATCCCCCTTACAAATTTGGTGATTCTGTCCCCTCGAAATTTGTAACTGCTAGATACTTCTTGTACCTGCCTGCATATAATTACCATATAATTGGCTTAGTCCAAGCAGGCAGGAAATTAAATGGAAATCAACAAGTTCTCCTTCAGTTTAACAGCTTGTCGGGGTCATTTTAAATGAAAACAAAAAATATTAAATATAAATATATAAATAAATATCAAACCTATGAACCTATAAATGTGAGTTTTAAGGGAATAGCAGTTTACTGTTGTTCATGCTGTTTAAACATTTGAGGGGTTTTCTTTTGTTTTGTTATGCAAACGGATCTTACTATTTTTACTGTTAAAATTTGAAAAAAAAAAGTTTTAAATTTAATCCCAAACTCTGATCATTGTGTGAGCATGATTTCATGGTAATTTGATTGAGGTGATCAGATAAAGGAATACTGGTAAGCCTGGGGGTTCCCAGTCTACTACACTGCCTAAGGCCCCTTCTGACCATGATATGGCTCGGACAGGAAATAAATGGAGAGCTCAAAGGGGATAGGGAAGTTTTTTTTTTTTTGAATAGGGTCAGGGATGACCTCTACTTCACATGGATAAGGAGTTTATTCCATAGTATGGGGATCCTTTGAGACACATATTAGTTTCTCCAGTATGTTCTATTTATGTTGTGGGCAAAGTTCAGGTCCTTGGATCTAGTGTCTCTGGTGCTAGTGGTTTTGAGGATATGCAAAAGAGAAAGATCCATCAAAGTTGGATCTGAGGATGCCTTACATGTCAGGTGTAGATCACCTCTCAGTAAACCAGTGATTGGTGCCAAAGCCATGGACTGAAACTCAGTAATAAAAAGGCATTATCATCCCCTTCAGTAAAAACAGTATCCCTGCAGACTATCATATAAATAATAATACTCCAAGTAACAACTCAGTAGTGAGAGACTTTGGAACGCAAGTTGACTGTAACCTAAATTTTGACTACCATGTGTCTACTGTGGTAAGAAAAGCACTCTATGTTACACACCTCTTTAGAAAAGGCATTGCCTCAAGACCAAAAGAGGTCATAACTCCCCTGTACCTGACCCTCATCAGGCCAATAATTGAGTACAATCCTCCCTTTGGTATGCACCTTACCAGGCACCTGCAGCAACTTGAGAGACCTCAGATTTCTAACCAAGACAATTCACAGTCTCCAGCACATGTCATGCATTGACAGACTGAAGTCACTGTCACTGTACTCAGCAGCATACAGACTACTTAGAGGAGACTTGTGCTTGGCCTACAGAGCAATCTTGGATCCAAACCTAATGGAAGTGCTGCACATCGTCAAGTCAAATGAGTCAAGGGTCGCCCACTCCATGGTCCTTAACCTGCCTCTACGACAAAAACCAGACCTGCTGGAGAGACAGATATGTCTCTCAGAGGTTGCCACACCTCTGGAATAGGCTACCAATTCACATGAAACAGAACCCCTCTATGACCCTGTTTAAGCGCAGCCCAGATGACTGTTCTGGGATTTCACCTATGCCCCTTCTAGATATGGGCAGTCATTGCTAACTAAGATCTCAAGTTTAGGCATGATCCTTATATTGGGATTCTCTAGTATTATACTGGGTACACAAAGCTAGGCTTATAAAGACCTTCGGGTCAATAGCCTAGTAACCACCTATGATATAAATTCATTCCCACTGCCTGCTGTTCATACACTGTCATATCATCCTTTTCATAAAACTACTGAAATGAGTACTATGCTGGTAATCATATGTATACACCATATATACTACACGTCTTTTCTGTTATGACTTAAACAGAACACTGTGATACCTGCTCCTGGATTTAACCTTGCTATTCCAAGATGTAATAATTTTTTTTCATAACATTTGATCTGTTTAAGGAACATACATAAATTATAATGCTGAAAGAATACGTGTTTTTAAAACTATGCAATCTAGCATAAAAAGACCCAATATACTGATATATAAGAATGCAGGCTTTGTTTTACTGTAGTACCTCACAAGTCGTTCTGTGCAGATGTGGGTGTGGTCTTAGTGATTGGCAGGTGAAAGCGGTGTGTCCTCGTATGGGAAACATACACCCATGCAGATGCGATGTGTGACTATTTGCACCTAACTCTTTTCCTCAATGTAGTATGATCTCAGAGTTGGTATATATAATTAGTGGGGGGGGGCAAAAATAATAGTATTATAACTGCAAATATTTTTTTCTTTCATTTGTGCTCCCCCCATACCCCCCGTTAATTAAATATACCAACTCCAAAATCACACTACATTGAGGAAAAGTGTAAACTACAAAACAGACGAATATTCATGCCGCCATCGGTATGAAAATTACTTAAGTTTATTAAAATGTCACCAACTGTTGGCTGGTGGGCGTGGTTTAGGCAGGACTCTCTACTGCACATCCTACGAGGTACTACTACTACAATGCCAGAATGCATTCGCTCCTACTCCACTGCCATAATTTTTAAAGGACAATGTTATATTTTTACCTTTCAGGACTTCAGTAGTATGGTGTACTCTGCTTTAGATAAGATTTGGAGGTAGAAACTGCAGGGAGTAAAACTTGAATGTCATTTTATGTTGTATAGCACTGACTTTATTTGAATACACTCCAAACTGAATTCCTAGGGCTTCTATCAACATTTTCTGACTGCATGCAAACTTTGCTTACCAACAGTTTGCTTAACGAAACTTGTTATCTAAGTTCACTAAAACATAAAAAAATTAAACCACAGCATGAAAGGAAAGTCAGCTTGGCTCTCTGCTGTTGTGACATTCCTTGTGCTGCTTTGCTTAAAAACAACAGCTGTCACTAGGATAGAATGCTAAGGTGTTTTTTTCTGGTGTTTCTTTTGGCATGGAAATAAGGAAACAACCCAAGTTTCAATAAACAGACATAAGATCCCTTGCAGATACAAGCCAATCTATCAACAAAGAGTAAATTAGCATTTGTTCCGCTTCACAAAAAGGGTCACTAAAGACCTAATCTGCAGAGAGCAAAACAGAAAGGAATTAAATTTATGTCAGTTGGGATTATATTCCTGATGTTTGCATCCATTTGTGGAATTCTGATCAACTGCAAGGATAACAATGAGGGTTAGAGCTTTAATCCAAATGGACCACTTTCAGAATCACCCCAGGATTTTACAGCCAAGAATCAAACAAAGTGAAAGTATTACAAGTAGAGTACCCAACTCTGTACATGTTTAAATTAGTAAGAGAATCTATAAATAACTAAACAACTGTGCTACAATCATGTTTCATGTAATTAGAACAGGTAGCTTGAGACTTGAGATGGACAAGCAGAGTACCTGATGGTTGGAAAGGCAGAAGTAGCTAGACACGGGAAGGTACAGTACTAATTATATGTCAATAACACCACAAGGTGCTCTATGCAGATGATTATTAGCATTCATGGACCCATCTTAGTAAAAAAAAAGCTCTAAAGCATGAAAAAGGAAGCATAAGATATTAATTTGCAGACTAATGGAAACCTTTCTAATACTCAGTTGCTTATACTAGCAATTGATACAAATCTAAAAAAAAGGAATAAAATGACAGATCAAAGATGAGATTCGTTAATCAAATTTGCCTGATGAAAACATGTTATTCCAAACAATACAGCAGAGGAAAGAACTATCCTAACAAATCCTACTTTAAACTTCACTCACACACCCACTTCTGCTACTATCACACTACATATAGAAAGTAGTATTAATTATATGTGTCAGGTAGAGGTATAGGAGTGCAAGATACCATTGGTTGTGGTTAAGGATCGAATGTCCTCTAGAAAAATCTAACATAAAGCACAGTACACTGTATAAAACCTGGTAGATATATATATATATATATATATATAGATAGATATATATATATATATATATATATATATATATATATATATATATATATACACACACACACACACACACACACACACACACACACACACACACACACAGCTGTGATCAGTACATTCTGCATCTAGACAGACAGTAGATCCCACAACCTCAGGTCTTCATGGGATATTCGGAGTACCCTCACTAGTCTCTTTCCTAATGTCTGCAATCAGATCACCTGTCTCTCCTCCTCTGGTTGAGTCCTTGGCCATCTCCGCCATCTACATCAAGTTTGCAGCTACCCCTTCCTCTTAGCAATCATGTCAGATGTAACTGGTGTTCCTAGCCTGTATAATTCCCACAACTTAATAACCATGTCAGCTAAGTGCCTCATCTCTGTGTAGACTGCCAATGCACTTTCTGGGCAGCGATCCATCTATTTAAAACAAAAAGTACGAAAGCTCAGGAGATTTTGTTTTTGTGGATGGCAAAGCCTCTGTGTTACATTTAGTTATGTAATGATTATCAAGGTAAGATTCCTGATGGATAAATCGCAAAAGCCCATTTACGCTTTTGCAGTATTTAAACCAGCTGAAAGGTTTAAAACTACAAGCACTGTAACAAATCCAACCTGTCTCGCCCCTATCTGAACAGTCAATGAGCAGGGACCTATGTTGAGCTTCCCCTACTCAATTTGACAGTGATCAATATCCATCCATTGGTATGTCAGAGACTGGTGCTCTCTGATGCCTGACCTCTTATCTAACATGTCTGTAGTCATTGTTCTCTAATGCCAGTCCTCCCAAAACACATTGCTACAATACCACCACCTCCACTCCTCCTAATCTGTGATCAGAGCTATACCCCTCCACTCCTATCCAGGATATTTTAAGGGGACCCTACTCACCTTCACTCATGCCTAGTGTTGGCACTCAGTTTTTACCCCTTCCCAAATTCAGACATATCCCCAATTCCCAATCTTTGGTATATTATACTGGGCACCCAGCTTACACGTGTGCTGTGCTATGAAATACTTAATGGCTCGATTTAATCCCTGCACATTTACGGTGTAAGCTGACTGGTTTGGCATACCACATCAGCCAGTGTACACACTGTACTGCTCGTAGTTATACCCATCTTGCCCTCCTGCCATCCTCCTCTGTACAGCCAACAGCTCCTTTTTTGAATCCTAGCCAAAAAGAGAAGAAAAAGGAAAACTGCAGAAGAAAAATAAGAAATACAAGGAATTACTGTGCAACAATGTTAACCATTCCTCAGTTTGGTTCTGAATAATAAAAGTAAAAGTCAGATAATGGCAACTCAGATACTGAATGACTTACAAAATAGGTTATAGAATCCAGACAAAAAGTGGTACATGCAGAGACAAACCCAAGCCTTTAATACACAAATATTCTAAAGAAAGGCTATGAAATGTTTACAACTTGAAATCTGTCTATTCAAAGACACTACAATATGGCAGCGCTGAGGTACTGGAAATTGTGCAAACATTATAATATAAATAAGATAAGAAGCAACAGAAACATGAACCACAAATAACTACAAACATTTAAGAAGCAGTAAGTTACACATGATCACCCAATAAATTCAGTCAGAAAAGCAGAAGCAAGAAAGTCAGCCCAGTAGATGATAAAAGGATGCATCAGTCAAGTGAACTAGCTACCCCTAGTGGCAACAGTATCCCGTCTCCCTTATAATCTGTCACAGCAGGCAAGGAGAAACCAAAACAATGTGGAGAAAGGCACCAAATATTCTTCCAGTTTTTCGCGAGATACATAGGGAAATAAAACAAACTCTGAAGCATATTTTTTAATATCCAACAAATGCTGATGATCTCTAATAGACTAAACAAGGAAGTATTTTTAAGTATATAAAACTAAAGAGAACACTCATGGAATAAATTTAGCACTGGACAGGTACTGATTTCACTAATTATATCACATGTGCTGAGGTGGACACTCACAGAATAACACTCCACAGGTACTAATTTCACAAACTTTAAACAGGTTCCCGTTCATTAAACGTACACATCCATCTCACTGTGACTCCCACCATCACTTTTCCTGAGAAACCAGTTATTCCAAGTAGCCAGAACAGGTAGCTGGGGCTGGCATGTATATAATACAAAATGGCAAGTTCAAACCATTTTAAAACTTAGCAATTGTAAAGGCACATCATTTACAAGTCTTCACATTATTTTTATACTTTTTGTTTTGCGGCTTGTTGACCATCAACACTCCTCTCAGCCAACTTGCCCATTTGTTTCCCTTCCCTGGGACAACAGCCAACTGCAAGGAGTTCCTATTTCTCCTGTCTCCACAAGTGAAATTGATGTATGTCATGTGCCCCAGATATGCACCTTGCCCCTTCCCCTGAATGAGGGCCAAGGTATAGCCAATATTCTCTTCTGCCCCTGCCAGCTCCAGCAGGCTCCTGAACCACTCATTTAACACAGGTCACATGGATCATAGAGGTCTTTATCCCTGTATGCTAACAGAGCTAGCATTTATGGTAAATACTTATTTACTGTTGATGTCCATTACTGTGATTATTATTTTTATCATCGTCATCATTATATAGCTCTTATTTTATCCTCACCTAGCTGCACTTTTATATACTTTCATTTTCATTGCAACTCTCTGTTTGCTCTTTACATCTGTATGCTTATCAAAATCTACATCAGTGGTTGGTTTGTCATAACACATTGTGATACATGTCTTATTCTACTTCTATTCCAGCATCAGCAACTGGGTGCAGAGCGATAAGGCAATGAACACAACTCAGACTACCTCGACTTGTGGCATGAGCACTGGAGGATGCACAAAGTGAGCCAATTACATTCATCCATTCTGGAGGAGGGGAGAGGTGGTCCATTCAGTGCAGTACCAGTAACTGGCATATGGAGGCACATGGTATGCAGCACCATGATCAAGGATGTGTGCTTAGTTTTGCCAAACTAGTGACAGTACATTCTGCTGCATGTGTGCACTTCACAGGGAGGGGAGGTATTGCAAGTTTGCACTGTGATACAGATGCACACATAAACCACCAGAGGAGGGGCTAGAGAATAACAGTAAAAAAATGCCCTTTAGCTCTGCATCACTAATAATGCAGCATTGTTGGATGGGGCAAGTGAGTAGTTCTGAAGCCTGAGAACCAATTAAATGGTTTATCTGAATCACACAGGTAGCCCTGGTCTTGGAAGGGAGAGTCTAAGCCAAACCCAAAGGCTGCTAGGTTGAGGATGCATCCTGACCCCCGAGTACAGAAGACAGTCAATGCAGAGCAAGGCCACGGCTACTTGGTTGACAACTATATCTGGTCACCGCTTGACTCTTCCAGTCACAGGGACCCCAGTGGGTAACAAAAAAATGGACCTAAAATCAATAGGAGAGGGGGCTGATGGTTGGCATATAGGAAGACAAAAAGCACCAAAATAGCATGCCTTTACCCCATATGATGAGTCCATCTCAGTGGTGAATATCTGCTTGATTGTAGTTGGGCATATTGTACAGCTACATAAATAATTTTTGCTAACCAGGTAAATGACATAGTGCAGTGTACTCAAATAACAACTCATTACAATTCCAAATGAGTACTAAATCTGTCCCTAGACTATAATCCTCACTTGTAAGATAAGATCACAAAGCGGTCTCCCTTAAAATAAAGGAGAAACTAGCCCCCCCATCTAACCCCAAAAACTTTTAACAACTTCTCTAAGGTAAATTACCCCCTATTAAGGGATGGCATAGCTAGTTTCCAAACTCCCCCAAATCCAGAAGAGAGAGAAAGCTATGCAAAGGCATACACAAAAGCCCTGTATGACCACAAACAACTGCATAAAAATGGCACTTCCAGACCGAAATAAACCAGTCAAACTGCAAAAACAAGCCACCTTGGTAGACCTCTAGTATTAATAGGTTGCACGACAAAAGAAGCAAAATCCTATTGAGAAGTAAGAGGGAATGTGCAAGACAGAGAAATATGTCCTTCATTAGTCTAAACAAACAAATCAGGGTACTAGCCAAATCTCTGAAAGCAGACTTTGAGGTAAGATAGCCTCCAAAGCTAAGGACAACCATAAGGCATTTTTCAGTTATGTCCACAGTCTTAAGGGCAACACTCAACAATGTGCAGAATTAGTTGTAGATGTCATCACCCATACTCAGCCGGAAGACATACCAAATCTGCTGGCTGATAAATTCAGCTCAGATTTCATCTCCCCATCACCCCCAGTTCTCCACCAAAAATACCCTCTATCACTCCACCACCAATTACCACCAAAGAACAGTTTGCCACAGTCTAAAAACGCAACTTCCATGGGCCTGACAATACAACAGGTTGCCTCTTAAACAGCTTAAATCAAGGCTTATCAGATCTATTAGGATCTCTATTTAACCACAGCCTTTTTATTGACTTTGCCCCAAAAGAGTGGAGGACAGCAAGAGTCATCTCTCTTCATAAAGGGAGACCATCTACTGACACAGGAAATTACAGACCCGTAAGTCTGACTAGTCTTATATGTATGGCCATGGAAAGAATAATCATGGACCTGATAAATAATGACATAAGATAACTCCAAACAGTGGCCCCAACCCAATTCTGCTTTGTCAAGGGCAGGTCACGCCTAATGAATCAGGTGGATTTCTCTGAAAAAGGTCACTAAGGCCATGGATGAGGGTAAAACAATACATACCTCCTACCTCAACCTGGCAAAGGCATTTGACACAATTCTCCAGGTATTATAAACTCACAAAACTGGGCAAAAATCCCTATGCCACCAGATGAATAGCCAAATAGCTCACAGGTACTTTTAAATCAATTATTTCAAGGTACTCATTATAGTACTAGCTTCAACGCCTTTCTTACAGACTTAAAATACCCCTTACATCTTCAGCTGTTGAATCCTCACTAGTCTACAGTAATCATACAGGAGCGCAATGCGTGACCAAATTTCTGCTTGTAACAGTTCAGAAAATCTGCTTTGCCAATTTTTCAGTGATGGAACAAACACTTAAATGATGTCATATTTAATTGGGATGGGTATGAAGGGTCTCCAATCACATTGGGGGGGTATGGAAATTAATCGACCCTACTCAGATGTTTTACATTAAAGAGAGTTCAGCAGACAGATCCCTTAAACCATGTTTTGTGCTGAACTGTATTTTGACAATCATAGGCAACAGAGTCTTGCTATCATTTGCACCTTGTCAGTACCCACCCTCAAACTGAACCTCCTGTTTTGAGAAGGGCCAGACAAGTCAAACTGGGGGTTAATTTGTGACTGCCTATGCAAACGTCCAGTTCCCGTTTGAAGGAAGATAATGTAACATGCTGCTTAATTTGCAATAGAAGTCTATTTCAGATATTGGAGGAGCTGCTGAGTAGTGAACCTCTCTCTTCACCTCTTTTTATTTATCGTCTGGTGAAGACTTGGATCCCTCGTTATGCTATTTGTAGGACTATTCATTTGGTGGAGATACAAATGATCCAGGACTACTGAGTTGCTTATGGAATGGCTCAGAAGGTGAGGCATAAATGTCCACTTAGGAGTCTATAAGATATGGAACACAGAGCCAGTGCTTCCAGTCTTTTCTGATTGCTTAGGGTTTTTAAGCCAGCAATCTTTTGAGTTAGGAACCTCTGGGGTCATTCCAGTTGTTTGATATCATTAGCGAGGTACATCTCTGAGAAGCACTGTATTCAATAACAGGCCTACTCAATGCTGAATATAATCAGGCAATGACTTCCCTGAATCTGGATGATATGCTTTCATAATCAGCTGTGCCAAGTAAGAAGACCTTCTGACTACTCTTGTTACATAAAGATCAAGGAAAAGAGAAATCAGTCCAAGTTCCAAGGTCTTTAACAACGTTCCCATTTTGGAGTAGAGTATTGTCTATGTCATATGCTGATGGGAGGAGTAGTTTACCAAATGCACTTTTTTAGCCTTTAATTTAAGCCCATTTTTTAGTAGACCAAGTATTTAAAAGTGTAAAGTCTTGTTGCAGGGCTTGGGTGATGGAAGGTAACTTGACAATTACTCCCAGTTTATAGTCATCCACAGACGGTCAGCTAGAGGTATTGAGTCATGGTCTGGAGATTATGAAAAAGAAAATGCCAAACAAAAGGTGTCCCAGTACACAGCTCAGCAGGACAGCATGGTTACATTCATACTTTGATGAGCTACCTGCTACTTGCGCTTGTGTTTTCTGTCCTTTAGCCAATTTGCTATCTATTGTGCTACAAGAAATCCATTTGTAATGCATTCAGTATGGGGTATGGTGTCAAAAACCTTGGCCAGGTAAAGATATTCTGTGTGGACAGCAAAACTGTTGTTAGCAACTGGTGCTACTCTTTCAAAGAAGTTAACCAGATTCACTAGGCATGATCTATCCATGACAAAGCCAAAATGCTGTGGGTCTACAGGTCAATTAGAACATGTTCCATGGTTTTGCAAATAAGAATTAATGTAACAGAGCCCTTCCAAGTACAGCAACTGCACGGCCGCAAAAAGAATCAATTCAAATCAAAAAAGCACAAAGGCCAGCAGACTGTGGTGTAGAAAGTACAGTTGTATACACTTACCATAAATGTAGATGTTTGAGTGTATTCATTGTTGCAGTCATCACATTTGGGTTATCTCTGGCAGGGTAGCCCTCAGCTGGCCCGAATACCAGAGGCTTAGTATTTCTGCATTGGTTGCTGTCACTTCAGGACTGACATCAGGGCGTCAGTAGTATAAAGTAAGGCAGCTGACACCCTAACCTGTCAGGAGCCCCCCCAAGTGGGAACCAGGTTCTGGTGGAAGAACCCCACCAGTAGAAAGTAAATACCAATATGTCCCTTGTTAAGGAAAGAGAAGTAAGAAGAGGGGGATGGAAGGAGGGAAACCAGGACTGCAACAGTGAATACAGTCGAACATCTACATTTATGGTAAGTGTACACAACTGCACTATGTTCTTTGTGTTTCACTGTTGCAGTCATCACATTTGGGTTGATTCCCAAAGCTGAGAAAATGGGTGGATGCAGTCAAGGAAACTAGGGATTGGCTAAGATGCCCTGCAAGAATGCAGAGGCAAACCCTGCCCTGGATTTGGAGAAGATAGGCAGGTAGTAATGTTTGGTGAAGGTGTGAACAGATGTTCAGGTGGCAACCTCCAGGATGTCCCTGGTGGGGCCTCCTCTGAGGAAAACTGCAGAGGTGGAGGCTGCTCTGGTGGAGTGAGTTCTGACCCCCTTGGGGGGAGGCTTTCCATGTTGTTTGTAGCAGAAATGGATGCAGTGTGCTTTCCATTTATAAATGGCTTGTTTGGAGATGGCTTTGCCCACTGCTCCTGCAGCAAAGCTAACCAGCAATTGATCAGACCTTCTGAAGGATTTAGTTCTGTCTAGATAGAATCTGAGCTGCCTGTGCACATCTACAGAGTGCAGGATCCTTTCCCCCTTGTTCTGTGGGTTAGGAAAAAAGGTGGGTAAATGAATGGATTAATTGAGAGCCACACTGGACACCACCTTGGGCATGAAGGCTGGGTTAGTCCTGAGGGATATCCTGTCAGCATGAAAGATGATGAGGGGTTCCAGAGCCATGAGTGCTTGCAGCTCTGAGACCCTTCTGGCTGAAGTGATGGCCCGAAGGAAAGCTGTCTTCCAGGAGAGAAATTTTAGCTCTGTTGAAGAGACTGGTTCAAAGGGGGGCAGGGTGAGCTTTTCCAACACAAAGTTAAGGTCCCAAGCTGGGATTGGTGCTCTTCTGGGTGGCCTCAAGTTGCTAGCCCCTCTTAGGAACTGCTTGATCAAAGGGTGTGAGAAAAGGGGCTGCTCAGTGGGGAAAATGAGCAGAGATAGCAGAGGCATGAATTTTAATAGAGGAAAAAGAGAGGCCACTGTGTAGCAGGTCAGCTAAGTAATCCAGGATGAGAGGGCGGGAGGGCTGTGCCATATTGGCTCCCTTAGCCTGAATCCAGGTGCAGAACCTTTTCCATTTGTCAGCATAAGACCTTCTAGTGCTAGGGCATCTGGCCTCAAGTATAACATCTAGAACCTGTTTAGTGAGGTTGGCAGATTGATCGGGGATTAGGGAATAAGCCAAGCTGCCAAATTGAGTGGCTGCAACTCGGGATGCATGATTTCCCCTTCAATCTGAGTCAGGAGGTTTGGAATCTGAGGAAGATGTCATGGTGTCAGTGGGGGCAGGCTGCGCAGCAAGGGGTACCAGTGCTGGTGAGGCCAGTCTGGAGCTATGAGAATTGTCCTTAGTTTTTCCTCCTTTATTTTGAGCAATACCCTGGGGATGAGAGGTAGTGGAGGAAAGGCATAGACTGACCCAGGGGAAGGACAGGGCACCCACTTTCCAAGCCATGCAATGATGCTCCCTGGTGCAGAACTTGCTGAGCTGATAGTTGGTATGGGAGGCAAAGAGGTCGACCTTCGGGGTGCCCCATTTCTGTGTTATTAGGGTGAAGGTTCTTCTCTTGAGCTGATACTCGTGTGGGCCCAGAAGATGTCTGCTTAAGTGGTCTGCCAGAGAGTTGAGAGAACCTGGTAGGAATTGTAGCAAAGAAAACAAATTGAGAAAACTGACTGAAGGTCCACAGAGTACAAAAAAATCTTTAGCGAACAAACCAATGTAGACCACCACAATCCTTCGATAAAACACTAATTTAATATGACAAGGCAAAATTCAACAAGCAGTTTTTAACACAGATAAGCGCTTTCGGGCTCTGCCCTTCTTCAGATGAAATAAAAACAATCTTAGTCGCATTTAAATACCTAATTCAAAACAGTTTCCAACCAATCAAAATTTATACTGCACCCTCCTATCTTTGAGGGCAGGTTTCATAGGAACAAATTCATTTAGTCCTGGTGTCCTATGGGCTAAAAGCTCAATTATCCACTTTGCTTCTTCTCTCTCAGTGGCATCTACTAGGCTACCCTTTCTTATACTAGGAAATACATTTGCAATAGCTCTAAATCTAAACTGATGGTCATTATTTACTTCTATATGTTTATAAAGTGCATTGTGCATATTTCTAGTTCTTATACATGAAAGATGTTGCAGAATTCTAACTTTAAACATATTATTTGTTTTTCCCACCTAAAATGCTTTGCATTGCTGACACTCAGCTAAATAAATTATATTCTTTGTTCTACAATTGGCTTTTGCTTTAAAATGAAATAATTTCTCTGTTACTGGATGCTTAAAAACAATCTCTTTATTAATACAGTGACATGCTTTGCATAGCCCACATGGTTTTGTACCTACTTGACAAATGGAACTTTTCTTGTGGTTACTCTTTTCTTGTGTTAAAATGTCTTTCAGATTTTTATTTCTTCTAAATCCAAATTTGGGTTCTATCCCTACTATTTCTTTTATTTTATCATCAGATAAAAGTATATGCCAATTTTTCTTAATAATGTCACATACACCATGTATATTACTACTATATGTGAATGTCATTCTATTAAATGCAAATTTATGGCCATGTTGCTCTTCTGATGAAATTGTCTTTAATGAAGATACAGATTTTCTATGTATATTACCCTGACTTAATTCACTTACTATCAACCTCTCATTATAACCTCTATTTTTAAAAATATGTTCCATATTCATCAATTCTTCCTCAAAATCACTATCTTTAGTACAAAGCCTTGAGGCTCTACTTACCTGACCCCTTATTATATTCTTGTATGTATGTCTGGGG
This sequence comes from Protopterus annectens, assembly GCF_019279795.1. Taxonomy (NCBI): domain Eukaryota; kingdom Metazoa; phylum Chordata; order Ceratodontiformes; family Protopteridae; genus Protopterus; species Protopterus annectens. The sequence goes on from NC_056747.1 coordinate 262,549,519, forward strand.
TGGATACTATCATAAGTAAGTAAATTATTTTTCCAGCATTCTTTTCGAAACAAGGAAGTAACAAAGCCAGATCTTTTTTTTTAATTCTGACATCCAGAAAATCTATAGCTTCATCTGAGCATGTGAGAGAAAATTTGAAAAAAGTTGTGGTATGTTCCAAATATTCTATGAAAAGTACTAGATGTTATGTGATCCTATCTCGCCTACATTCTGACTGATGGGTTCGGAGCCGATCCTCGGCTCTGACTCGGCACGCTTATGCCAAAGAGCGAAGTCTCTTATTGGCTGAGCTTACTATATCCCAGGATGCACCACTACCAGTCCCCCAGATCTCGTTTGCCGCTAACAAGCTAAGACGTGGTCTCGAGCTGGCTGAGCTAAGTAGTGCTTTTTTCACTTACTTTCCTGTCAGGAATTTTCTAAATCTTCAACAAAAAGCTGTTTTAACAGCTATCTTGGGTTTTTGTGTTTGAGTGAGCATTTTCTGTAAAGTTTTTTGTGTAGTGAATGCGTTTGTTCTGATCAGAGGTTCCCTTTGAGTTTAAGGGCCTTCCCCTATCAGTCCGTTACTGTTTTAGTCCCTTTTTATTTAGGGGCTGTTCACCCCTTTGGTTATTCTTGTTTATTGTAGACAGCCTTGTTTTAAAAAAAAAAAAAAAGAAGAAGAAGAAAGAGAAGAAATTTTTTTCTGTCATTGTTAGTGTGTTTGGTTTTGGCTAAGTTACACTAAATTGGTTGCCATTATGTCACAGGCTCCTAGGCCTTCAGGATTTAAAAAGTGCACTAAGTGCAGTTTCAAGATGTCGATCACAGATGACCACTCTCTCTGTGTGTACTGTTTGGGCGCCAAACATTTGCAGGAGTCCTGTAGTGTGTGTCACGCATTTTCCTCGAGGGTCCTCCAAGAGAGGAAAAATAAACTTATATTAAAAGGCCTTATTAAACCCTCATTTGAAGAGGCATTAGCTTCCTCTCCTTCTCCTGCTAAAAAGAAAAGGGCGTCGGCTCCGACCAGTCCATCGGAACCGACCGCCAAAAAACATAGGCAGGCTTCTCCTTTGGCTCCACGGACTTCGGAGCCGAGGGCGGAACGGTCTGCCTCGATGCCTCCAGCCTCGACTCCTCTGGGTTCGGAGCCGTCGTCTGGGGCATCGAGAGGCGGGTCATCTTCATCGGCTCCACTGATCTCGGAGCCGATGAAGGTTGTCCGCTCAGACACTTCCTCCTCGGCGCCGAAGCCCTCTTCAGCACCGATGGAAATTGGTTTGGACATTCCTTCGGCGCCGATAATTGTAGAGTCGATTCAGAGCCGGTCCCCTAGTCCCTTGGAGCCGTTGGAGAGGCCTACTCGGACCCATTCGGTCTCTTCCAGGTCATCAAGGATGTCAGATTCGGACATAGACAGGGTGCTCCAAAGACTGTTCCAGTCCCCAGTCTTTCAGAAATTTGTTTCGGCTCCGACCCAATTGGCTTCGGAGCCGATAGCCCACTCCATTGCCATTCCTCCTCCGACCGCTTCGGCTCCGTCGGAGCAGGTGCTGATGGAGCCAGTGGAGATCCTAGGGTCGGCTCCGACCCTTACTCCAACCCCGGCCTTCGGGTCCGAGTTTAGCACACGGACTTCTTCGGCCGGACCCGGGGGTGACGTTTCGGGACCCATGCTGTCGGTTCCGAGCCTCCCTCTCGGTGCTTCGGCCGTGGGACTTCTGTCTGCTATCATGGCTCCGGGGACCAGACCCTCCCAGGATTCTGGGGGTCCGGCTTTCAGAGCTATGAGGAGTGCCTTGGCCAAGTCTTCTTCGGCCATCTCTACGGCTTTACCGGCACCTTCCCTGGGCATGGAGACTGGGTCTTTGGCAGCTCCCCTGTCTCTAAGCAGCGGAGCCCCGGGGCCTGAGGTTACCCCCACTGGGGGTTCCCCTCCTCCTGAGGGTCTTTCGGAGTTGTCTTTGGAGGAGCCCCCAAGGAAGAGATCGTGCAAGAGGAAGCACGTGGACTCCCCCGATGAGTCTCTTACATCGGACACTGATCTTGATGATGCAGAGGGGTCCCCTAAGTCGTCCTCGGATGATGTCTCATTTGCAGACATTCTAGAGATCCTTAAGCAACGAGGCGGCTGGAATTCCAAACCCCCCTCCGCTGATGAGTCGGTGTTCCTCAAGGCCTTCGGGGCTCAGCCCTCCGCCTCCTGGGTGTCTCCGCCCTTCGACGAGCTCCTGGATTTGGTTTGTCGGAGGGCGTGGGAACATCCAGATACTGTGGAACCAGTGCCTTCTCGCCCTAACAAATTTTTGTCTGCCCCACCCGAGAAGGAGTTCTTAACGAAAGGTGTGGCTGTAGATGCCATGGTGGTGGCATCTGCTACCCAGCAGAACGTGGCAGAGGCTTCAACGTCCGTCCATCCTCCTAATAAGGAGTCTAGGAGCATGGACGATGCAGGAAGCGCACCCTGACTTCAGCGGCCTTTACTCTGAGGTCCCTGAATTATTTGGCACATTTCACCAGACTACAGAGGGATCTGGTCAAGGAGCTCTCAAACTCCCTCTCAGGTAACCTACCTGAGCAGCTAGCCCAGTCGGTTAGCTCTCAGTTGGCTATCCTTACCTCGATTTCTAACTCGTCCATGAGGCTCATTTCATATGCGGCCGAAGGGGTGGGCAGAGCGGCAGGCACAGGCGTGGCTCTACGGAGACAAGCCTGGCTCCGTTTGTGTCATTTCGCGGAGGCCTTCAAGTCTTCCTTTGCCGACGCTCCCTTTGATGGGTCCTCTTTGTTTGGACCCAAGGTAAAAGACACTCTTACCCGCTGTGAGCAGGAGGGAAAGACTTTATCTGCTGTAGGAGCACGTTATTCCACTCCCTTTCGGCCTTATCCCAAGGCTAAAAGAGGAGGGAAGATGTGGTTCCGCAAATCACAGAAATTCTTTCCCCAACAGCAGGAAGATTCCCCTTCCAGAGGCAGAGGACGGGAAATTTTTCTGGGAGACGCCACCCCAGAGGCGGCAGAGGGCCTCGCAACACTGGAGACCGCGAGTCCTTTCGTGGCTCTTCAGCCTCCCACACTCCATGAGGGATTGCCCGGCTGTGCTGCTCTGGAGCCAGTCGGGTGCCGTTTTGCCAAGCACCTAAAAGCCTGGGAGGCTATTACTCAGGACAGATGGGTGCTTCGGATTATTGCCGGAGGTTACACCATTCCCTTCACACACTCACCCCCACCGTCCAAAAAAATCCCAGACCCACCACCCAGTCAAAGGGAAATTGCAGCCGTAGAAGCCTCAAAGCTGCTAGAAAAAGGAGTCATCCAACCGGTCCCCACAGACCAGATCGGATCCGGAAATTACTCAAGGTTCTTTTTAGTGCCAAAAAAGACAGGGGACCTGAGACCCATTTTGGATCTTAGCAAACTAAACCAGTCCGTCATGAAGTCCAAGTTCCGAATGGTCACTTTACAATCCATTCTCCCATTGTTGGAGAAAGATGTTTGGATGTGCTCCATAGATCTCAAGGACGCCTATTATCACATACCGATACATCAGGCGTCCAGGAGGTATCTGCGCTTCAGCCTGGGAGACAGTCATTTCCAATTTTGTGCACTGCCCTTTGGTCTCACCACAGCCCCCAGGGTGTTCACCAAGTGTTTGGCAGTAGTGACTGCTCACCTGAGGAGTCTCGGATTCCAAGTGTTTCCCTATCTGGACGACTGGCTCCTGACTGCCACCACCAGGCATCTACTACTAGAGAACCTACAAGCCACCATCTCCCTGGGTGTTTCCCTGGGAATTACATTCAACTGGTCAAAGTCTGTCTTGCTGTCTTCTCAGCGCATAAAATTCATAGGAGCAGAGATAGACTCAAAATTAATGCGGATCTTCCTTCCTACCGAAAGGATACAAACATTACAAAATCAGGTCCGAGCCCTGCTTCTAAGATCCAAAGCCCCAGCCAGGATGGTCCTGCAACTTCTAGGTTCAATGTCTGCCACGGTTCTCCTAGTCCCTCTGGCAAGGTTGCACATGAGGATTCTCCAGTGGCTATTATCGACACAATGGTCTTTTCAAGATCTCCCCCTCAATCATCACATACTGATTACAGAAACGTGCAAATGGGACCTCCGCTGGTGGCTTCTGCCATCCAATCTGAATCAGGGAAGACCCTTTGTTATACCCCCTCCGGTGGCCACCTTGACTACGGATGCCTCCCAGACGGGGTGGGGGGGGTATTGTCTGGGCAGGTCAGTTCAAGATTTTTGGCTTCCCAACGAAACATCTCTCCATATCAATGTGTTGGAAATGAGGGCTGTTCTTCTGTCCTTACAAGCCCTCCACAAGTTTCTCCCTCAAGGCATTATCGCCATCCACACAGACAACATGTCGGTAGTCTGGTATCTGAACAAACAAGGAGGGACCAGATCTTACCCCCTTTGCAGAGAGGCCATGAGGGTGTGGGAATGGGCAGTGGCTACCAAGCGCTTCCTGGTAGCGACCCACATTCAAGGCAAATCCAATGTATTGGCAGACAGACTGAGCAGGGCTATTCTCTCTCCTCACGAGTGGTCTCTGAACGAAACAGTAGCCGCCCAGATTTTCGAAAGATGGGGGATTCCGTGCTGCGACCTGTTTGCAACACCACGAAACACGAAGTGCAAAAGGTTCTTTTCCTTGACCCCGTGTCAAGGGGAGACAGCTACGGATGCTCTAGTCCAACCTTGGCCAACAGGACTGCTTTATGCTTTTCCTCCGATTCCACTCCTCCCCAAAGTCATCCAGAAAGCTTCCCAATTGGGGTCCACAATGATTCTAATTGCTCCGTACTGGCCTCGTCAGGTATGGTTCCCCTACCTACAGAAATATACTCTGGACGGTCCTTGGTTCTTGGACCCAATTCCGGACCTTCTGGTTCATCAGTCGGGACAACAGCACCAGTCCCTTCACACTTTGAAATTAACAGCTTGGCTCCTCCACTTCCGACTATAGTCAGAAATCACACCTTGGACCCGGAAGTTATTCACATTTTATCTTCAGCCCACAAACCCACCACTAAGAAGTTGTATCACAGTAAGTGGAAGAGGTTTGCTATCTGGGCTCAACTCAGAGGATTAGACCCTATTACTGCCCCGATACCAGAGGTCTTGAAATTTTTAACATCCTTGTTTAATCAGGGATCTTCAGTCTCTACTATTAAAGTCCAATTAGCAGCTATCTCCAAATTTCACGATTCCACAGACCCACCGTTGATGAGCAGCAGATTATGTAAAACTTTCATGAAAGGTGCTGTGCTTTTAAGACCCCAGTTTTTCATCCTGCGTTGCCGTGGGATCTTGACTTGGTACTTTGTGCCTTAACATCTTCCCCTTTTGAACCGGCTGCTACATGTGAGTTGAAATATCTGTCTTGGAAAACTGCCTTCTTAATTGCAATTACCTCTGCAAGAAGAGTTTCAGAAATTCAAGCCCTATCTATCAAACCACCGTACTTGATTTTTCACAAAGATAGAGTATCACTTAGACCTAATCCATCCTTTGTCCCAAAAGTTTGCTCTAATCTCTGTCTCCAACAATCTTTAGAGCTACCAGTTTTCTTTCCAAAATTTTCAAACAAAGCGGAATACACCTTCCATACATTGGATGTTCACAGGCAATTGCGCTTTTATCTAGATCGGACTCAGCAAATTCGGAAAACAGATCAATTGTTTGTGTCCTTTTCAGATAATAAATTGGGTAAATCCATCACTAAAGCTACTATTGCCAAATGGATCAGAGATTGCATAACTCAAGCTTATTCCTCTTCAAATAAGCAACTTACAACATCTGTCAAAGCTCACTCTACTAGAGCTATGGCTACCTCTACTGCATTCCATTCCAAGCTCGCTATTTCTGAAATTTGTGCTGCGGCTACATGGTCCAACCCGCACACTTTCATTTCCCACTATAAATTGGATGTGGCATCTAAAGGACGAGCATCATTTGGTTCCACGGTACTCAGGAGTGTTTTCCAGTGAGCCACCCAGGATTTAGGTGCTAGGGACGCTGTCCCATCAGTCAGAATGTAGGCGAGATAGGATCACATAACATCTTTTAGTTATGTACTCACCATAACTTCAGATGTTTGGGATCCATCTCGCCTACATTCCTAATACCCACCCTCCTTCCCCCTGCCTTGGAGATCAGAAGAGATTGAACGGTTTGAGTTCTACTGTTTTATCTTGTATCATCTGTCAATGTTATATAAGCAGTGCATGCGTGTGTGCATGTATGCGGACAAACTAGATCTGGGGGACTGGTAGTGGTGCATCCTGGGATATAGTAAGCTCAGCCAATAAGAGACTTCGCTCTTTGGCATAAGCGTGCCGAGTCGGAGCCGAGGATCAGCTCTGAACCCATCAGTCAGAATGTAGGCGAGATGGATCCCAAACATCTGAAGTTATGGTGAGTACATAACTAAAAGTTCTCTATTTTCCCCTTCCCATAAAATAAAAACATCGTCCACAAAACGTCTATAAAGAAATAGATGCTTTTTCCATCTGTTTTGGCCCCCTAGCACAAAACATCTCTCCCAAAATGACAAAACCAAATTTGCATATGTGTTAGCATAGGGGGTGCCCATGGCTACCCCCTGTGTTTGTCTATATACATTGTCATTGCATATAAATACATTGTTAGATAAAACCAAATTCAAGCATTTTCTTATTGTAAATAATTTCCTATCATCTGATTCACCCATTTCTTTGCATAGTTAACAAACAGCATTCATGCCATATTCATTTTCTATCACTGTAAACAAATTTACAACGTCTAAGGTGACCATTAATACTTCTTTTCCACATATATCAACATTTTTTATGGCTTCCAAAAATTGTTTTGTATCTTTCAAAATTTCTATTATTCTTGTTGTATATGGTTTTAAAGTATATTCTAACCAAATAGATAAATTTTCAGTTACCCATTTTCTACCTGAGACTATCGGTCTCAGTGGGGGATCTTTATAATTTTTATGTAACTTGGGTAGTGCTTTGAAAATAGGTGTTACCGGATATTCTATTAATAGAAATTCACTAAGATCTTGGTCTATAGTATTGTTATCCAACATACACTTAATACTGTTATGAACTCCTATTATGATGTTGTTAAGTTCTAATGGACTAATTTTCAAGTAGGTATTACCTTCTATTAATAAATTATTTAATTTAAAATAATAATCATCCTTATTTAATATAACAACCGCTCCACCTTTATCTGCCTGTTTTATTATGATATTATCATTGTTCTGTAAATTTATTAATGCTTGTTTTTCTGTATTTGTTAAATTAAAATATTTCTGATTTTTACCTTCTTCCAAATATTTATATAAATCAGCTTCACATACTTTAAGAAACATTTGCATGGTAGAATTGAGTGGTGGCATGAATGTACAAGGTTGTCTCAACATATGCTGTCTATTTTGTTGGTTAAATAAACTTTGCAACATTTCTACCATAAAACATCATATCCATGACTATTTCATTAAAACAGCTTTCTCTACTTGGTACTAATTCATCATCATTAAGAACATAGTTAGATAAATTATAAACAATATTATCACCAGTCAATTTGATGTCCTTCTCTTTTTTGCCCCTCTGCCTTCGCTGTTGGCTCTCTTCCATTCTCCTTTTTTCTTCATTGGAGCTGGCAGTTGGGCTAAAAAATGCTCACCCTGTTGCACTGCTTCATTTGTCTTGGGCCTTGCACCCAAGTCCTTAGATTGGGTAACTACTGCATTTGGAACAGCAGTTACTAAAGAAACGTTTGTTGTTTCTTCTGATTCAGAACATTGTATAGTCCTCTCTCCCAGAGGTTCCGTAGTTAAATTTGAACTCACTATTTTCACCGAGTTACTTTGTTTAGACCTAACTAATTGTTCATTACTATTGTTCAAACGAAAAGTCTCTTGCGCTCTTCGAGCGCTATTCAGCGTGGTTCTACCTCGCATCACTTCCGCATATGACGTGTTGGTCTCAGTTAAAGAGACATTGGAACGGATTTCTCCTCTTTCCTCTCTCGGCCATATGAAGATGTTACCGGTCGTGAAATCTTTATAGTCGCGCTGTAGCTTTTTTACTTTTGTTTGTTGTAACCTCTGGTCAGTCATTGAAAAAGCACAGTATAGCTCGTCTAGTTTTTTAGTGAATCTTTCTCCTTTAAATTCAGTCTCTAATTGCATTTGTAAAACACCCACTTCTGCTGTGAGTTTCTCTTCCTCTGGTGCAAAAAATTCCAGAAGTAATTTCATATATGAAAAGCCTGTATTTATGTTGATACGCTGCCATTTGGCTAGTAACTCTGGATAGTGTTCACCTTGTGAGGGCATACAAAACACCCTCATTCCTCTTGGTACTATACCAAATTTTAAACAGGCTTCGAAATGATTTCTCTGCCATTGTAACTTTTTTAACTTATTAACTTTAAATGTAAAGTCTCTTATGATTTCTTCAAATTTTAAATCATTACTTGTACTCACTTGATGCAATGTACATCTCTCAGGTGCTACATGTAGTTCTAAATTCAGCAATGGATTTCCTTGATTAGTTAGGTCTCTCTTTATAGAAAAGGTTCTCATTCCCATGGAAATAGCAGGTGAAGCACCAGATTCTTCCCTTATAGCAGTTTCTGAATGTTCCATTGTGTGTCAGTTCCCCAAATACAAAAGCAGCAGCAAAGAAAACAAATTGAGAAAACTGACTGAAGGTCCACAGAGTACAAAAAAATCTTTAGCGAACAAACCAATGTAGACCACCACAATCCTTTGATAAAACACTAATTTAATATGACAAGGCAAAATTCAACAAGTAGTTTTTAACACAGATAAGCGCTTTCGGGCTCTGCCCTTCTTCAGATGAAATAAAAACAATCTTAGTCACATTTAAATACCTAATTCAAAACAGTTTCCAACCAATCAAAATTTATACTGCACCCTCCTATCTTTGAGGGCGGGTTTCATAGGAACAAATTCATTTAGTCCTGGTGTCCTATGGGCTAAAAGCTCAATTATCCACTTTGCTTCTTCTCTCTCAGTGGCATCTACTAGGCTACCCTTTCTTATACTAGGAAATATATTTGCAATAGCTCTAAATCTAAACTGATGGTCATTATTTACTTCTATATGTTTATAAAGTGCATTGTGCATATTTCTAGTTCTTATACATGAAAGATGTTGCAGAATTCTAACTTTAAACACATTATTTGTTTTTCCCATGTAAAATGCTTTGCATTGCTGACACTCAGCTAAATAAATTATATTCTTTGTTCTACAATTGGCTTTTGCTTTAAAATGAAATAATTTCCCTGTTACTGGATGCTTAAAAACAATCTCTTTATTAATACAGTGACATGCTTTGCATAGCCCACATGGTTTTGTACCTACTTGACAAATGGAACTTTTCTTGTGGTTACTCTTTTCTTGTGTTAAAATGTCTTTCAGATTTTTATTTCTTCTAAATCCAAATTTGGGTTCTATCTATTCTATCCCTACTATTTCTTTTATTTTATCATCAGATAAATAAAAGGAATATAGGAAGATAGGAATTGTGCTAACAGGTGGAGTTGCATGGCAGAGGCTGTGTGCCAAAGGGTCATGGCCAGCCTGCATAGAGGGTAGGAGTGAGTCCCTCCCTGCTTGGTGATATACCACATCACAGTGGTGGTGTCTATTTTGATCAGGATAACCCCTGGGGAGAGAAGAGGCTTGAAAGCTATCAAGGCGTGCTGGACAGCTATCATCTCTTTTTGGTTGATATGCAGATGGATTTGCTGTGAGCTCCATTGGCCCTGTATGCACCTGCCATCCAGGTGTGCACCCCAGGCATAGTCGGATAAGTCTGTGGTGAGGGTCTGGGTGGCGGGGGGTGGTGAGAAAGGTAGTCCCTTGTTGTGGGAGCATGTTGTTGCCCATCAAAGAAAATATTTTCTAAAGTAAGGTATTACAGGTATAATCATCTCCAGGTCTTGACAGTGTTGACACCAAAGGCTTTTTAGGTACCACTGAAGTTTCCTCATATGCAGTCTGGCATATGGAATGAGTAGAATGCAAGATGCCATGAACCCCAGAGCTTGCAGGATTTTCCTTGCAGATAGCTGGGGTCTGGTGGCTAGTTGAGTGAAGTAGGCCATCAGGAAAGTTTGCTTTTCTGGTGTAAGGAATGCCATCTGGGATGCTGTGTCCAGGCTTGCTCCCAGGAATATAATCCTTTAGGTGGGTACCTGTTTGGATTTATTTTTGTTGATTGTGTACCTTAGAGCGGTTAGTAGGGACTTTACAAAGGCCAAGTGCTTGAGCAGCTTTTCCTGACTGTCTGCCTGAATTAGGCAGTCATCTAAGTATGGGTAAATCTGGATATTCTTTTGTCTGCAAAAGGCAATGGCTGGAGCCAGACATTTTGTGAAAACTGTGGGAGCAGTAAATAAGCCAAAGGGAAGCCCAGAGAACTGAAAGTGCTGAGATCCTGCCCTGAAACTGAGATATTTCCTGCATGATTCCCTGATAGGAATGTGGAGGTAGGCCTTTTTTAGATCTAGGGTGGCTAGCCAAGCATCCCTTGGAGAGCATGGGTAGCAGCTGCTGGAGGGTGTGCATTTTGAATTTTGGGATCACCAGGAAGGTGTTTAGAATGGATAGATTGAGTATGGGGCACCAGGTGCCCTCTTTTCTGGGTACCAGAAAAAGTCTGGAGTAGAAACCTTGGCCTTTCTGTTCTGCAGGAATGGGCTCTACTGCCCTCATAGAGAGCAGGGAAAGGACTTGCTTTTGAGCCTCTGCCCACTGGTTTGGAGATAGATCTGGGAATCCTTTTGGAGTTGGAAGGGTGTGGAAAGAAAATTTGTATCCCTGGGACACTATGTTGAGAACCCAGCAGTCAGTGGTAATGGTGGCCCAGGTGCTTACGTGAAAGGAGAGTTTCCCTCATAGGGAAAGTGAAGGTGGGCAGAGGGAGGGGGTGGGGGAGGAGAGTCATTGTGAGTTCTTACCATAAGGGGGTGGCTTGGAACTCCCTGGTTTTGAAGTGGAGGTAGTCCATTGCTTAGATCTCTGTATTCACTGTGGGTGCTGTCTGGGGGTTTGGGCTGAACTGGCCTGGAGAGAGCAGGAAAGGACCAGTGCTTGGTGGGACAATGCCTACTGAACCTGGGTGGCTGGACCTGTAAGAAATCCTTAACTATCTGCATAGGTTTAGCTTTTTCTTCCATCTTTTTTAAGACCTCTTCTGCCTTAGTGCCAAATAAGTTGTCTTTGTGCAAGGGGGCATCCAACAATTTAGATTTAACATGGTCTGGCAAGGGCTGTTCCTTAAGCCACGCATACCTTCTAAGGACAGATCCAGTGACTGCTGCCCTGCAAGAAGCTTCTAGGGTATCAATACCACAGTGCAGGGTGTGTTTAGTTACTTGACTTGCAGAATGCATCAACTCTTTAGATTCTGCACAAACAGGAAAGGAAGACATTTATTTGTTTGAGGAGTTCCAGGGTATGTTACTGAAATTTTAGCATATGGAACTGCCAATTTAGTGCTCTGATAGCAAGAGTAGCTGAGGTGCATACTTTTTTACTTCATCTGTCTAGTGCTCGGGAATCCCTATCTGAGGGGGTGGGATTCTTAGCAGAGGTTGCTTTGATTCCTTTAGGCTCTTGAGAAATTACCTCAGGGTCAGCAGTAGGATTTTTAAAAAGAAATTTGTGTGAGTCAGGGACTCTGTAGTACCTGTCTGGTTTTCTGGGTGCAGGAGGGAGGGTGTCAGGAGTCAAACTGGATTCCAGGAAAACATCCTCCACAACATCCAGGACTGGGGAGATGGGCAAGGGTCTGTGCTGTGGAAGATCTAAAAATTCCCTGAGCCTCTTTTTAGACTAAGGGTAGTCCTGACTTTCCCATTGGGAATGCTCCCTTAAGGTATGTAGGGTTTCCCCAAAGGAAAAATCCTCTGGGGGAGAGGCTGAAGGAATGGAATCCTCTACATGAAAATCCTCATTAGCAGAGAGGGGTTGCATGTCTTCATATTCAGATGTATCAGAGTCACCGGACTCTGGTTCAGACAAAACTACAGGGGACAGATCTGTTTTCCTTTTGGATGGGGTGGCTTGGATTCCCCTGATCAGCATGACAAGGTCTTCCACCATTTTAAGCATTTGAGACTGAGGCAAGGAAGAATGTGCCTGAGACTGGGTCATCGGTTTCTTGGGTGTGGTTCGTACGCTGGGCCTAAGAAACTCAGTCATTTTTGAAAGAACGTACTCATGAAAGAAGACTGTTTGTGTTGAGAATCGGTAGTGCGAAGGGCTTCCTCGGAAGCCGATGCCTGCTCAGCAGCTCTGGACCCATCCAAGGTAGAGATGACCGCAGGTTCCTTAGTCAAAGAAGAGTTTTGCTGCATACTGGACTCCAAAAGGGTCTCGGTAGCAGCCTGCAAATTCAAAGAAGCGGGCATCAGGGGCTGAGAAAGCTCCTCACTGAGGACCGGAGAACTGATGACTAGCTTAACAGGAGCGTTGTCAGTAGGTTTGGACCTGTGCGGTCTGTCTCTGTCTTTATCTTTATGTTTTATCAGAAGATCTGCTGTCAGAGGGCTTACTGAAGCCATATCAGAGTTTCAGGACTGTAAACAAAAATATCTAGCTACAATAAGGGCCCGACAATGGATAGCTCTGGTATTGAACAAAGCACAGAAGCGACAGTGGGGGATGTCATGGTCTGGTTCTAAGCAAGTGATCCAGTAAGAATAAAAGTCTCGGTGTGGTATTTGCTTTCCACAGGCGAGACAGTTGTTAACTTTTTCTGACATTGGTTGACAAAACTCGGGTAACAGCTGACCGGCACTCGTGCAAACTGCTTCTGCTTCAGGCTCCATGGCAAGAAAGACTGATATAATGGCTTCAGCTGCCTTACTTTATACTACTTATGACCTGACGTCAGTCCTGAAGTGACAGCAAACGACGCAGAAATATTAAGCCTCTGGTATTCGGGGAGGCCGAGGGCTACCCTGGCAGGAATAACCCAAATGTAATGACTGCAACAGTGAAACACGAAGAACATATGCTTTAATAAAGCATATAAAAGAAGAGCAATCACATGTGATTGCTCTTCATTTATATGCTTTATTAAAGCATTTCTACACCACGGCTATCTGCTGGCCTTTGTGCTTTTTTTATTTGAATTTGCAAATAAGACTCAGACTGATAGGCCTGTAATTCCTGGGGCCAGTGGTAGGCCACATTTGTGGAGTGGCATCACTATTTCTATGTGCCAAACCTCAGCAATGAAGCCAGGGACTAAACTAATGTTAAACAGTTTAAGGAGTTTTGTCAGAGCTTATTTAGTACTGTTTATTACACAGTCAGGCATACTACCAGGCCCACTGAGAAAGCATTTTTAGTCTTGGAGACTACTTTTAGTACATGATCTTTAGTGACGATTGGGAGGTCTGAGAACTTCAAGAATAGGTGGGCTTTGGATAGTTGTCTCAAGGGTAAGGTTTGCATTGAATCTGTCTCTTAATAGGTTTGCAATATCTACTGTGTCATGGTAGATGTTGCAGTTTTGAATAAGCTCAGAGCAATGCTGTGTGTTATTTCTCAGTTTCTTAGCATAACTAAAGGAGGATTTGTAGTTGTTCTTAGCTGTAGATGCTAACTTAATTTCCTGGGCTATCTTAGCATTCCTAATAGTATTTTTCACATTTTTAGTCAATTTGTTTGATGCTGCACTCTAAGAAGTATTTTTTTATTTTGCTGTAGGGGAGGGGATAGTAAAAGCTTTAGCCAGTATTCAGAAGGCTTGGAATGACAGGTGTAGACCATCCTTGACAAAGCAAGTAGAAATGTAGAGCATTTAGTACCATGCCACACATACTGGATCCCCTTGGAAAGACACCAACTATTTAGCCAATTGCTGAAGCCAATTATATTTTCTTTATACTTCGGCATCATTCTTGGAGAAGGAAAGATTCCACTCAGGACCAGAGTTTTGCCTGCATTTGTGAGATGCATGGAGGACTCTGACATGTCCCTCTACATATCCCTAAGGGTTTTGCATACCAAGTCATTCACCTCCACATACACCACAACCACATCATCATCATATTTGCAAGGTAAAAGGGCCTTATGGGTCCTTGAGATATCAGAGATCTTGGCACCTGAAAAACAACCCACTGTCACCCTTTGTCCTATCTATTGAGAGGAGAATCATAGTGTCTGATTATAGTCACCAATCATTTTTACTTCTAGAATGGTCTGGTGTACTGGATTTAATTTGAGAGGATTTAAATTCTAGTGACTCTTTGTTTTAAGTGTACCAGAAGGTGATGCAGTGTCTGATCTTCACTGAGTACTAGTTTTCAGTCTAGGAGGCTTCAGCAATAATTCTTTTAACAGCCTCAGGACAAGACATTTTATGTAAAGTGGAGAAGAGTGTTTTAGAAGTCTGTGGACTTGCAGTTTTACTGACATTGTTGCTTGTTTTCCCCAGGACACAGGCACCATTATCATCTTTACTATGTCATTCTCATGGTAGTCCTTCTTACAGCCACAAAAAGAAAAAAAAGTTAAGCAAACAGCCTTTGCAACCATAGCAGGCTATCAATTTGTCTCACCTGCAGGTGGGTAAATCTGCTGTGGCCACTTGTGCCTCAGACCACTCATCTTTCATCTGGGATCCCTCTGGTGCAGCACCTACAGCCACTGTGGACCAGGAGTTAGCCACATCCTCTGTGGCTGTTGAGGTACCCTCAGGTGGGCAAGGGAGAACCACTCTTGTCGGTCCTGAGAGAGGAAACACAGAAGGTTTCCCTGTTCTGTTAGAGTGCTGCACCCATCCATGGGGAAACAACAGCTGCGATTAGTAACACAGTTAGCCCCATTTTTTCTGTCAAAAAGAAACAGAAAACGAAGCATGTAGCTACTCCTCCTCAAATTTCTTTGGATAGGAGTAGTTTACTGGGACTAGCTCAGGGTTTGCCTCAGGCTATTAATCCTTCTTATAGAGTAGTTTCTGGTAAAAGAAAGAAAGATGCCTCCTTTCCTGAAGAGATTCACAGTTCTGAACCTGAACAGGAAGGTGCTGGGACGGATTTGGGTTTTGTCCTCAAATTTCAAACTCGGACTCAGAAGAGAGCTCTTTTTCTGATTCTCCCTGTAGGGTTTCTCTTTCTCTGTGACTACTGCTAGAATGTCACATTGATTTTAATGGAAGAACACAAATATTGCTCAGTCCCTCAAAAAAATACTTTGAGCTGTTACAGAAGGATTATCCAGAACCTACGCCCATCACTCCCTGTTTGTCTGCTTTAGAGGATGTATGTCTTACTGCCTGCAATTTTGCTGATAGTCAGCCAGATGTCACTAAAAAGACAGGCATTATGTAAAAAAGTTCCTCAATCTTTAAAATTTTTATACACTATTCCCAGTCCTGACTCAGCGGTTACAGCCTTAGTTAACTCCTGTGCTGCTAAGCACTTAGTTAATTCCAATCCTACTCTTTCTAATAAGGATGGGAAAATTATTGATATGTATGGGAAAAGGTGTATGTATACTTCTGCAACTTCAAATTTCAGAATTTTAAAAATTGTCATGCTCATATGTTAAGTTTATTATACATATTGTGAAAGTATGATTAATGTTTTATCTACAGTTTCTTCTTGTGAAGAAAAAACTGTTTAAAATAATTTAGTTTCTTCTAGTGCACAGGTCGCTACTACTCACTGTTTGCAGTGTGTGTATGACTCTGATACTTCTTCCAGGACTATGGCCACTGGTACGGTTTTAAGGAAGTTTGATTGGCAGCATTCTCAGAACCTTCCAGATGATGTTAAAAATTACATCTTAAATCCTTCCTTGGCTAAACATTTATTGTTTGACCCCTCTGCTGCAGAGGTGATCAAAAAGTGTGATGAAAGGGATAAGCTGATCCAAGGAATCTCTTAAGATTTTTCAACCCTCCTTTTCCAAATTTCCAAGAGATTTTCTTTCTCCTTATTCATTTTTGGCAAAACAAATAAACAGAGTAAGCAATCTCAACAGAATTCAGGTAAATAGCCATTTAAGAAGTGGCAAGGAGGTTACAAAAAGAAGTTTCAAACTTCCCCAAACCAAGGACACTCCAACAAGTCTGAATGACTATTGAAGAGACCTTGTGACTCCCTCCCTCACTGGCCCCCTTTCTCTTCCAGAAAGTATGAATCTTCATTATTCTCTTTGGCAACAGATTGTTTTAGACAAATAGGTTCTGAAAATCATTTGTCAAGGTTACAGATGGCAGTGGGAGGAAATTCCTCCTTTCCAGGGGGGTCATTCCTCATCCTGTACATCAGACTGTTTTGTTTCTATTATTCATCACATACTGTCTCAAGGAGTAACAGAACCAGTTCCTCCTTCCCAGCTGGGAAAGGGGTTTTATTCAAGGATGCTCCTATTCCTAAAGAAAGAAAATGCTTGGAGACCAGTTCTGGATCTTTCTTTCCTAAAATTGTTTATGATAGTACCCAAATTTAAAATAATATCACTTCATAACCTGCTGCCTTTTCTTCCTCTTGCAAATTTCCTAGTAAACTAGACTTAAATGATGCTTATCATCACATTCCTATCAATCCAGACTTCAGGTATTTTTTAAGGTTTTGTGTTTCTGGATCACATTATCAGTTTTCTGCCTTACCCTCTAGACTATCCACTACACTAAGAAGTGCTCACAGGTGTCTATCTCCAGTTATAACTCAATGCCGGTGTGATGAAAGGAGATACTGCCAGCCCAGCTATCTGAAATTTTGTAAATAATTGTATGTCATTTGTGAATATCAACATGATTCATATAAGATGCTTGTGTTATAACTGTATTAGAACTGTATGTTGTGTATATCAAACTAAGTTTGTACAGATGTGTGTTGAAAATATATTTTATAAAGTATTTGTGCTTAAAAATGTAACCACAGCATGCCCTACTGGAACAGAACAGAAATTTATATGCACTGTTGTAACTCTTTAAATGTATATATTTTAACATTGGAAATGGAACACAGGAGGTTAACTTCAGAAAAATAGCTTAAATTAAATTACTTTATGGCAGCAAGGTGACACAATGTCTGTGCTGATAAGTTTTCTGTATTGTCTTTAAATGTGGAGGAATGTAAATTGTTTTATGACTTCCACCATCTGCCGAAAGATCCGAGGTGCATGTATTTTCACAGGAAGATGCTAAATACTGCCAGATTCCAGCAGTGGAGGGTTTCACCTTGGATAGAGTCAGATGACAAGAAATGATGCTATTCTGCAAGCTATCCCAGCAGTAATATTTGAGATATTAATTTGGGAAGTCTCTTAGAGAGAGACAGCATTCTGTATTCTGTCTTGAACCTGACAACATCAAGATCCATTCACCACATTTGCCTTGCTCTGAAGTAAGTTACTAGGGTACGGTATAATTCTCTCCAATATAGTCAGGAATATAGCAAAGCTTATTTTAGATATTTTTCTTTATGTGAGACTGTCCTGCAATGTTGTTTAACATATTTCCTGTGATTTTGAACTCCGATGTCACTGTGATTATATACTGAATATTTTCTTGTTCTTTTATTATTTATTATTAAATATATATAAAGCTTTCATTGTGGCTGATCTTCGTAAAGATATTTATGTTCCTAGAGTACTTGCATATTTATTTGGTGACACTGTGGGCCGTTCCTAATACCCTTGCTCTTGGTCAAACTAACATTTGTATTAATAGTTAACACTAGACAGTCTTTGTTAATGGCCTTAAAGTAGCTGATAAAGAGTGGCTGGTGGCAGTGAAAACTACTTTACAGTTTGGGCAGAAGGGGGCATAGCTAGTAAACCTGTGCCAGCCTTTCTCAGGTGTGTGTGTGTGTGTGTGTGTGTGTGTGTGTGTGTGTGTGTGTGTGTGTGTAAAACAAATCTCCAAGAGTGTGTGTGTCAGCTACTTGGGCAGGGACACGAAGTACTGGTTGGACAGAGAGTTCTGGAGGTCTTCGCTTGGCCACTCAGCTGAGATGTTAGTTCTCTAGCTGTGCCAGTGGGGAGTCTTACTGGGGATCTGGAGAAAGAGGGAGAAACCAGCCCCAGACTAACTGTGGTCTCTGTGTTCTCTTAAGGGAAATTGCACTTGATGCAGAGAGCTGCATCTGGAAATACTGTGCGTGTAACTTGTCATCCTCCCAGTGCATGTCCCCCAATGCTGCCAGTGGTGAGGATTGAGGCTCCTCGATTACTGATGCAGCAGTGAGGCATCACAACAGCTTACAGGGTATCCACATTTTTCTGTATTTAGACAAGTTGCTAATCTTTGCAGAGTCTTTTTCAACATGTCAGGAATCTCACTCTTGGGTGAGAGATTTCCTGCACAAGCTGGGATTCCAAGAGAAAATTCAAAAGTCTGTGACTCCCTCACACAGGATTGTATTACTGGGATGTCAGCTAGACACCTCAGTTCAAAGAACTTTTCTTCTACATGAAAAAATATATATTTAGATCTATTTCTAAGGTTTTCCACTCAGACTTTAGTCACTGTGAGGGAATACCTCAGGATTTTGCATCTCATGGCATCTATGATTCTCATGGTACCTCTGGCAAGACTCTACATGAGAAAGATTCAGTGGTACACAAATCTCTTTGGTGCCAGAATCAACACTCTTTATCTTTTCAGATCCTAGTTCTGGGGTTTGTCAGAACAGAAATCACTTGGTGGAGAAAACAGATGTCCTTAAATCAAATTCTCCCCTTCCTCCTCCCTGCTCCAAAATAGTCAATCATCACAGATGTTTCAGGCTTTGCTTGAGCAGCAGTTTCAAGAGAGATAAAACTGCAGGTGGTGTGGGACACCAAGGACAGATCAACCGTATAATTATCAAGAAGATGCTTGCCCTGATCAAGGGACTCAATTCTCTGAACCATCTTTGGTCCCCAGGACCTCTTCACGTGGTTACAGACAATACCATAGCTATGTGGTACATCAACAAGCAAGGGGGGAACCAGGTCATACCACCTTTGCAGACTAGCCATGTTAGCTTGGAATATAGTTTCATAGCACAATCTCACTCTGCAGGAATTCTACATTCTGTCAGTGCAAATATTGTGTGGCAGACAAACTGAGCAGGACCAGGGCAGACCCTCACGAATGGAAACTAGCTAAGGGGGTCTTCCGAGACTTGATCCATCTGTGGGGAGTTCCTCATATAGACTTGTTTGCCTCATCTCCAAACATTCAACTGGTAAACTTCTGATCCAGTTCGCTATGCAAGAAGGCTTGGTAGACAAATACCTTTTCTTTACTTTGGACAGGAATATTTTTGTATGCCTTTTTACTAATATCCAAGGTCCATCTGAAGATTCAGAAGGAATTCCCCCAAGATTATTGTGGTAACTCCCTTCTGGCCCAGGCAACTGTGATTCTCCCTTCTTTTGGAAATAGCCAGGGGCAGTTACAATAAGCTTCCTCACAGAATGGATCTACTCAAACGATAAAAGCAGCAGTCATGTTACAGACAGTATATAAGATGACAGCAACTAATCCCATTATATGTCAATAGCATTGGAATACACCACTACTTCCTTATGTCTAGCATGACTCATAAAGCAGACTTAAAAATGATTATGGGAAAGAGAAAAGCTTGAAGTAAAATAAGATCATTTATCCACTGTGATTGGTGCATCATTAATTGAGAAAGGTTTTTAAATGTATTTTTGAACCATTCGTTTTGATATGGTCTGATGAAGCGATTTGTTTTATTGCGAAAGCACTCACCTTGTTATATTAAATAGTTTTTAAATATTTCTGAAGTCAGTGCTTTTTTGAGAGGTTTTGTTGTGGTGCTGTGCAGAGCTGGTTTGTTCAATACTTAAAATAAGATCATGTTGATTTGCCAAGCCACATTGACAGCCACTTTGCAGAAAGCATATTAAAATTCTATAAGAAGCAATCAAGAGTGATTTTTCAGGTGTTAAAATAGCTCAAAAACCACAGATAAAAAAATCTATTTTTCAACCGTAAGTTGAAAGGTGGAGTTTTTCCATTAAGGGCAGGGTTTCTTTGAGAACTAACCATTTGTATGTCTAAAGTGGTATCCGAGTTTCCTTTAAGTCAAACTATTAACTCCTTATTTTCTTTCCTGAACCTAAAAAATGAGGGGGAAAGGATACTCCATACCTTGGATGTCCATGAGCAACTCAGGTACTATCTTAACAGAATTAAAACCTTTCAGAACGGATCAATTGTTCATTTTTTGTGAAGGTAAGGGACAACTGGAATCAAAACAGACTATTTCCAAATGGCTGTTTAAAGCTATTACTTTTTGTTATACTCACCATGAAAAATCTGTTCCAGGCAGGATCAAGAATCAAGAAATATTCTAAAAGCTGCTACTTGGTCATCTATACATACCTTTACAAAGCATTATAAGCTGGATTCCTTCTCTAGGTCTAGATCATGCTTTTCTAGGACCATTCTCCAGGGGATCCTGGGCCTTTTCCCTTCCACTTCCCAGATACAGCTGGCTATAGTAATCTACCTATATAGCTAAGGCTACTGCAGCATTGATCATGTGAAGAAGATAATACAGTTGTGCAACTTGAACTTACCATAACAGTAGATGTCTGAATGATCACTACTGCAGTAGCCACTCCCTCCTTCCATCCCCCTTGTTTTTGTTTTTTTTTTATGCAAGGATGTGGGCATTTTTTTTTGTTATTCCTAGCTTTGTCCTTTCAGGACTCAGCTCCCCCCCCCCCCTGCTGGCAGGAAAGCTCTGAAGAGTTTTGCAACTAAACGTGTCTTTTAATCAGCTCAGTTTGAGCTGATTGACAGTTTGGGAACATGGGAGGTGGCCAGAAGCTTTAGAAGCTGGCCAGCTGTGATATACTTGGCAGAATATAAACTATATAGCTAAGGCTACTGCAGCAGTGATCATTCGAACATCTACCAGTATGATAAGTTCAGCTTACACAACCATACTTTCTTACTCCCTGAATAGAAGACTATGTCTTTCCTACCACATAAATAAAAATGTAGAGCTAAATCCAGTGGCCACAGGCTGTTGTGCTACTGTCTGGTCAGTTTTACCACTCTTCTTGTAGGATAGATTATATTCTTCATGTTCAATCTTTTACCACTTACAAACCTCAAGTTTTCATGCTAATAAAGTAATTTCTTTATCTCATCAGTTTTGTCTCACCCATAGCTTTAGCACTAGCTTCAATCTTAATTTCAGCTGCAAATGTCCATGTGGCAAGCAAATTTCTGCACTAGAAGTGTTCAGATTGGTTGAGTTTATCTCACTGTGATGCCCGTGCCCTGGCCCAGCAATCAGGAAGTCTCAATCCTCACCACTAACACCAGTGAGGGGTGTCTCATGTAGGAGGAAAGGATAAAAAATACACACAGTAAAGTGCAATTTCTCTTAAGAGCACACAGAGATCACAGTCAGTCTGGGACTGGTCGCTCCCTTGCTCTCCAGGTACCCAAAAAGACTCCCCACTGGCACAGCTATAGGGTCTCGATCTCATCCTAGTAGGCAAGCTAAAACCTCCAGCAACCTCTCTGTCCAACGAGTGCTTCATGTCCCTGCCCAAGTAGCTGACACACACATACACACACACACACACACACACACACACACACACACACACACACACACACACACACACACACACTTTGAGAAGAGTTCATACAACCACACAGACACTCCTGGGGAAGGCTGGCACAGGATCTCCAGCTGTGCCCCTTTTTCCTTGACTATACAGTAGTACCAGCTGCCACCACCCACTAATATTTATCAGCTACTCAAAGGCCCTTAAAAGGGTGCCCAATTATTACTGTGCAATATTATTATCCAATTGGTAGTATAGCCCAGGGCTAAAGCTATTGAAGTGGCTTTGTACAATTTTACCAAAGGCATGCAAGTACTCTAAACAGCTTAAATTATCTCTACAAAAACAGCCACAGTTGAAAAGGTTTAAAAATATTTAATAACAAATAGTCAAAACACAAGACAATACTTTTTACTACACAGTGCTAGTCAAGAGTTCAGAAATCACAGAGAAATACTTAAAATAATTCAGTAGTACAGTTCTGACATCACAGAAAAACAGTCTATCCTTTCTAGTTTCAAACTATTTCTAAGAGAAAACAAGTCTAAGATAAACTTACATATAGAGCAAGACAGTGCTGATAAGTTGGATGGTCAAGACAAAAATGCTTAATGCTCTCTGATTCTCTCTGTTTTTAAAATCACATTCCTGTTTCACATTACATCATTCTTCACACTTCCCTGGGTTTCCAGGCTAACAGAAACTACATTTACATTCTTCACCTCTGGGCAGAAACCAAAGCAATAAAGGACATTTATGCATGCAAATTCTGGCCATTAACTCTGGCCTTAAAACAATAGTAAGAATTCCTTCATCTAGACCGTCCGGAGCTGTGTTTACATCAAAGGGTCACAACATGCTTTACGTGGTCAGTAAAGTGCACTGTTGTTACATTTTTTTCAGTTCCAGATGTAACACTATTTTTACCATTTAAGACAACAACCTGTGGTTTACATTAATATTTACAGATGATTGGATTATCTTCAAAATACTATCTGGCTAGGCTGGCAGCCTTCATCTATCTTCACTCAATCTTCACATATCCCCCCCCCCCCCGAAGAACTCAAGCTAGTTTTCAAGTGGCTTGAGGGAGTTGGGTCTATCTGAGTATACCTTACCCCATTCCCTGTCTTGAGAGCCCATCTGCATTGGCATTGCTAATCCCACTGCGGTGTGACATGGCCATATCATATGCTTGCAACCCCAAGCTCCATCTTAGCAACTTGGCATTTTGCTGGCTGGCTCTGTTTAACCACGTTAGGGGGTTGTGATCTGTCATAACAGTGAATTTCATTCCATACTACAGCTGCATAGCATTCCTCCCTGGGTTGGAACCTATGACTGAGATAAACCACTGAGTGCTCTTCCCCCTCTGAAATCTGGCTAAGTACAGCCCCCACTCCATGGTTTGAAGCATCCACCTGCACAACAAATTCTTTGCTGTAATCTGGACTGGCTAACACAGGGGGTCCTCCCAAAGCTTCTTTAAGCTTCTGGAATGCCTGCTCATATGCTAAGGTCCACACTATCTTATCTGGCCTGTTCTTCCTTGTCAGGTCTGTGAGGGGAGCAGCTATGATACTAAAACTGGGGATGAACTTTCTTTAGTACCCTGCTGTCCCTAAAAATGCCCTCATCTGCTTTTTAGTAACAGGTGCAGTAAATGCCTGAATCGCTTCCATTTTGGCAGGTTCTGACCTTATCATACCACTCCCCATTTTATGCCCTAGGTAGGAGACCTCTGCCATACCCACCTGACATTTGCTCGGCTTAATGGTCAACCCTGCCCTCTGTAGTCTGCCACCACCTCCCTGATATGTTGAAGGTGCTCTTGCCAGGAATGGCTGTAGATGGCAATATCATCTAGGTAAGCAAGGGCAAACCCTCCTGCTCCTGCTAGGATATGATCTACCAGCCTCTGGAAAGTTGCTGGGGCATTCTTCATCCCAAAGGGCATCTTTGTGAACTCATACAAGCCAAAAGGAGTCACAAAGGCTGACTTCTCTCTAGCACTGGGAGTCAGGGGCACCTGCCAGTAACCCTTGGTAAGATCGATGGTGGTAAGATGTCTATGCAGCTCGACTAAAGAAACTCCAGCTCTACTAAGTTGCTTACCTCCTACTCAGAGGCGATCTATGCCTGACGTACAAAGCCATTTCAAACCCAGAATTAATGGACATGCTCCACCTCAAAACATCCAAGTCCCTTAGAGCTACACGCTCCAGGGACCTAAACCTCAGCACAAAAATAAATAGGACATGCTGGAGGGACAGATTAATTTCCCAGAGGCTCCCCTCACTCTGGAATAGAATCCCAATTCATGTTAGACATAGCCCGTCGCTGACCCTCTTCAAGCGAAATCTGGACGCATGGATGGGAAATTGCAAATTCACCCCTGGGATCTCTTCTGTGTCCCTGCTAGACAGAGGCACAGTAAACTAATCTTAAAAGGGTACCTTCTGTGACCTACTTTACAGAGGCACAGTAGGCTAATCTAATAGGGAGGCGGAAGCCAAATACACTCTGGCTAGGCTTATAAATGTCCTAGGGCAGATAGCCTAGTATCTACCTATGAACCTATGAAGATACTTAACCCCACCCAGCTGTTCTAGGGCCTCATCTGTCCTAGGCATGGGGTAAGCATCTGACTCTGTGTGACTATTTAATTTCCTGTAGTCCACACAGAACCTGGTGCTGCCATCCTTCTTTGGCACCAGCACCACTGAGGAGGCCCAGGGACTGTTGAACTCTTGAATCACCCCTAGTTCCAACATCTCCTGTACCTCTTCCCTCAGAGTCTGTTTGACTCTCTCAGACACTCTATAAGCAGCCTGCCTAATAGGCCTTTGGGGTCCTGTATCTACCTGGTGCTGCCCCAGGTGGGTGCACCCTGGTTTCCCAGTGAACATGTCTCCAAATTCCTGCAACACTGCTCGGATTTCTCAAACCTGTGTAGGAGATAGCTGCTGGGACATTGCTACCCCTTCCACTGAGGTGTCAGCCTGAGCCTCACTGAGGAGATCAGTCACCAGATCTCCCTCAGACTCCTCTTGCAATCCACTGCAAATGCTCAGCACAAAGGCCTCCCTATCATGGTAAGGTTTCATCATGTTAACATGGTACAATTTGTGCCCCTGCCTTCTGCCTAGCAGTTCCACCATATAGTTAACATCACTTACCTTTCTTACCACCTTGTAGGGTCCCTCCCAAGCTGCTTGCAGCTTGTTGTGTCTGACAGGAATGATAGCCATTACCTGCTGGCCTACAGCATACTCTCTAGCTCCAGCATTCCTGTCATACCACACCTTTTTCTTTTGTTGGGCTTCTGCCAGGTTCTCCTGGGCCAAGCCCATGAGTTCCCTGAGCCTTGTCCTGAGGTTCAGTATGTATGACACAACAGACTCCTTGTGAGACTCGCACTCATCTTCCCATTCATCTCGAATTAAATCTAGAGGTCCGCTCACCCTATGCCCATACAGCAACTCAAAGGGTGAAAAACCTGTGGATTCCTGGGGTACCTCTCTGTAAGCAAACAGATGGGGAAAATATTTGTCCCACTCCCTCTTAAACTGATCTGTAAATGCTCGTAGCATGGACTTGATTGTAGAGTTTAACCTCTCAACAAGACCATTAGTCTGGGGATGGTAGGGGGTGGTCTTCATGTGCTTCACCCCACAGGACTTCCACAGACAAGCCAACAGGTCTGACATGAAATTGGCACCTCTGTCAGTCAGTATTTCTTTTGGGAAACCTACCCTGCTGAAAAATCTCTAACACATTTGCCACTTTCTCTGCCTCAATGGAGGACAAAGCCACCACCTCAGGGTATCGTGTAGCATAATCCACTACCACTAGGATATATGTTTTCCCTGTGGAACTTGGGGTACTCAGAGGACCCACAATATCCATAGCTACCCTCTGAAATGGCTCCTCAATCACAGGCAAAGGCATCAAAGGAACTCTCACCTTGTCTCCTGCCTGGCCTACCTTTTGGCACTTCTCACAGGTCCTGCAGTACCCTGTTACATCTCTGGAAATTCCAGGCCAATAGAAGTTCTGCATAATATGCCTCTTTGTATGTTTTATGCCCATATGACCTGCAAAGGGAATATCATGGGCTATGGCTAGAAGCGTCAGACAGTAGTCTCTAGGCACTACCAACTGCTGTACTCTCTCACCTTCTAGCCCTTCCTCAGGGGTCCACTCTCTGTACAGTAACCCTTTGTCCCAGTATTCAGATTCCCCCTTTCCTTGAGAATCAGGTGCCTCCCTAGTTACCTGCCTCAGGCCTTGCAATGTAGGGTCTGAGAGCTGAGCCTGTCTCACCTTTCTTCTTGTAATTCCTCCCAGCTCCCCTTCCACAGGAAGTCTGGCATCCTCTGACAGTGCTGCCTGTCAGCCTGGGAACTACTACTCACCTCTACCTATGCAGTCACTCTGTACAAGGGACCATCAGTACCCCCAAGCAGCTGTGGCTCACCTTCAGTCTCACTGCTACAGGGTAGCTCCTTCCTTGAAGTAACCACCTCACCAGTCCTGGCTGCAAGTATGCAGTCTTTCTGGGTCTCCCCCAAGCTATCAGACTCACACATGCTTGTCTCCTAGCCTGCCTGAGTGTAACTGCACAAACACATGGTACTGCCTCATCCAAATCCTTCCCTATCAAGACATCTGCAGGATGGTAGCTTGGTACCCTTGTTGCCTCAAGACAACCTACTATTGACATTTTGTCTTTACCACTTACTGGCTCCCTCACCTTTTGTTCCCCACCTTGACTCCGTGGACACCTGTGTGCCACATGGCCCCACTGGTTGCATTCAAAATATTTAACCCTAGCTCCTGGATATGTACCTGTACTAGTGGCTTCCCCTGCTACTGGCAGATTCTGTTGGGGCAGTCTGTACTGCCCACCATGCATTCCTTTAGACCCATGAGCAGTACTGGGAGCCCCTTTCCTGTGCAGTGCTGCCCTGCTTGCCAGGATAAGGTCTCCCTTCTTCCCCAACTCATCTGAAGTGGCACACTGTTGATCAGCTAACCAGATCCTCATGTCCTCAGGCAAAGTGCTAAGGGCTTGCTCCCTCACCAAAAGGTCTGCCAGCCTTTCAAAAGTGGTGACCTGACATCCACTCACCCACCTATGGAAATAAGTGCTCAGTTCAGCAACATATTCATACACACTTTCATCTGCCTTGGGTCTACGCTCACTAAACATTTTCCTATACATTTCAGGTGTTAGCTTAAACAAGTCTAACAAGTGATTTTTAACAGCAGCATAATCAAAACATGCAATGTCAGACATTTTTGACAAAACAGTTACAGCTTTACCATGGAGTAAGGGGGTCATGAACTGTACCCAGAGCCTTTGGTCAACACCATACTGTTTGCATACCCTCTCAAACATATGAATGAAACTATCAAAATGATCCCCTTCTTTAAACTGTGGAAGAAATTTACTGACCTTTTGTGCTTCTGGGGTCCAGTTACTCCCTTCCCCATTACCTCCATGACTCTGGCGAAGAGTCAGCATTTCCCTCTCATGCTTCCTCTGCTGCTCCTTTTCCTCATTTTCTCATTCTCCTCAGCTTGTAGACTCCTCAGCCTCTCAGCTGCTTCTATCTCCAAATGCCTGGCCTCCAACTCAAGTCTCTTTAGCTCCAGGTGGATTTTTAAGTCCTCTGCAGAAAAGTTGAGCTGTCCATTCTCCGTGGGCATTATATCTCCACTGCCAGTCTGATTATCCTCCTGGTTGCCATTTTATGATGCAGCTGTAACCAAGGCTGCAATCATGTCTGCCTTAGTCAGATTTCCATGCACCAGTCCCCTAGCCTGGCACATCTCTGCCAGCTCGCTCCCTGTCAGCTTTCCATACTCCTCTGTTGACATGCTGCCTGCTCACCTTGACTAACTAAGCTAACAAAAGAAATAAAACAATTGTGATCTGAACTCTGAGTATTCACTGCATGGCTGATTTAGAGTACAAAACATCTTCAGAGCTCACTGTACACAAGCTACAGGAATTCACTCTACCCACACCACTACAAGCCAATTAGTATTTGCCAACCAATTAATATGTGGTGTGGATATCCCACCACTGCCACCTATTAATATGTGATGCCCGTGCCCTGGCCCAGCAATCAAGGAGCCTCAATCCTCATCACTATCACCAGTGAGGGGCATCTCATATAGGAGGAAAGGATAAAAATACCCACAGTAAAGTGCAATTTCCCTTAAGAGCACACAGAAATCACAGTCAGTCCAGGGCTGGTCACTCCCTTGCTCTCTGGGACCCCAATAAGACTCCCCACTGGCACAGCTATAGGGTCCAGATCTCAGCCTAGTGGGCAAGCTAAAACCTCCAGCACCCTCTCTGTCCAACCAGTGCTTTGTGTCCCTGCCCAAGTAGCTCACACACACACACACACACACACACACACACACACACACACACACACACACACACACACTTTGAAAAGAGTTTATACAGCCACACAGACACTCCTGGGGAAGGCTGGCACAGGTTCTCCAGCTGTGCCCCTTTTTCCCAAACTATATGGTAGTACCAGCTGCCACCACCCACTAATATTTATCAGGTACTCAAAGGCCCTTAAAAGGGTGTCCAATTATTACTGTGCAATATTATTATCCAATTGGTAGTATAGCCCAGGGCTAAAGCTATTGAAGTGGCTTTGTACAATTTTACCAAAGGCATGCAAGTACTCTAAAGAGCTTAAATTATCTCTACAAAAACAGCCACAGCTGAAAGGGTTTAAAAATATTTAATAACAAATACTCAAAACACAAGACAATATTTTTTACTACACAGTACTAGTCAAGAGTTCAGAGATCACAGAGAAATACTTAAAATAATTCAGTAGCACAGTTCTGACGTCACAGAAAATCACAGTCTAATCTTTCTAGTTTCTAGCTATTTCTAAGAGAAAACACAAGTCTAAGATAAACTTACATATAGAGCAAGACAGTGCTGATGAGTTGGATGGTCAAGACAAAAATGCTTAATGTTCTCTGATTCTCTCTGTTTTTAAAATCACATTCCTGGTTCACATTACATCATTCTTCACACTTCCCTGGGTTCCCAGGCTAACAGAAACTACATTTACATTCTTCACCTCTGGGCAGAAACCAGAGCAATAAAGGCCATTTATGCATGCAAATTCTGGCCATTAACTCTGGCCTTAAAACAACAGCAAGAATTAATTCATCTAGACCGGTCGGAGCCGTGTTTACATCAAAGGGCCACAACATGCTTTACTTGGTCAGTAGAGTGCACTGTTGTTACATTTTTTCAGTTCCACATGTAACACTATTTTTACCATTTAAGACAACAAGCCTGTGGTTTACATTAATATATAAAAAAGAAAGCCCAAAAATTCCAAAAAGACATTGTAGATTATGAAAAAGGGAACCCCTTTGTTACCCAAAAAAGTGTTTGTTTTTCTGATTCAAGTTTCAAAATAACTAATAGAGAAAGAGACCAAGATCAATACTCAGAAAAACAGTACAGACATATAGTGGCACTTCTGAGGAGGATTTATCCTCTGCCACTGATTTAGATTCCCTTTCTACCCAAGAATCTCCAGTAGCAAAAAGGAAGCCTCATGCAGACCCTTCAGGTATAAGAAAT
Organism: Protopterus annectens; assembly: GCF_019279795.1. NCBI lineage: Eukaryota > Metazoa > Chordata > Ceratodontiformes > Protopteridae > Protopterus > Protopterus annectens. The sequence goes on from NC_056747.1 coordinate 262,578,771, forward strand.
GTAGGGGGGTAGAAAACACACAAAAAAACACACAGAACATTCAACAATTATTAGAGAAGATTGTATCACATTAAACAATGTACATAACATTTCTTCATACCAACTGTCTGATGTACAAATGAAAGTATTGAACAAGGGTCTAAACTTTGTACCGACTTTTGTTGTGCCTGAACATGTTTTGGTTAATGAACTGAATGATTTTTGCAGATTACTTAACCTGAAAATATTTTTTTCTGATACAACTAATATTCAAAGATCTACTGGGTTTCAATTTGGGAAATCCAATTTTCAGCCCCCCATGGACAAACATGAGGCTATTTTCAAGGAATGTGTTCTCAAAGATTTACATTTTTCTCATGAACATCAGACAATTAGACATAACCTAACTAAAGTAGAACAACAAGCCCTACAGGATCTTAGTTCTAGTCATGACATAGCCATATTTCCAGCTGATAAGGGAGGTGGCATTGTGGTGATGGATTTGGACATGTACCAGGCAGAGGTGGAAAAACAATTGTCCGATCCCCTCTTTTACATACATATGGTTGTGGATCCAACTCCCAATTTTAAAAAAGAAATTGATTCTTTTTTAGACCTAGCCATAGATGAAGGCATCATTAACCAGAAGACCTGTAGACAACTCAAGGTGTCATATCCCATACCCCAATATTTATATTTACTTCCCAAGATACACAAAAATTCCACCTGTCCTCCGGAATGACCTATTGTGTCAGGGAGGGGATCTTTGACTGAACCTTTATCTGCCTTCCTTACTGAATATTTGCAACCTTTACTATCTATGGTTAGGTCTAGGCTAAAAGATACTACCCAATTTCTTAACATCATTCAGGATGCACAATTGGAACCAGAGTGGTATTTATATACACTGCATGTCACTTCTCTTTACACAAGCATACCACATTGGGCTGGACTACAGGCCATTCAATATTGGCTGGAAAAATCACAATTATACACCCCTGGTTTCAACACACTCCTTATATCCTTAACTGAACATGTATTAACTAAAAACATTTTTTATTTCCATGGTAAATCATACTGGCAGGTTCGTGGCACAGCAATGGGAGCATCCTTTGCTCCTGTTTATGCTGATTTGTTTATGGGCTTTTTGGAGGAACAGTTAATATAGGATGATAGTCACAATCTTTTTCTTGATCAGCTAGATATTTGGAGACGTTATTTGAATGATTGTTGGATGGTGTGGTGGGGGGACCAGCCATATGTGCATGAATTTATCCAATATCTTAATGATAACAAATGGGGCATTCAGTTTACATTACACATTGAGTACCATCAAATCATATTTCTGGATGTCACCATTACCAGACAGGAAGATCACACTTTAGATACTCGGGTACATAGGAAATTTCCAGAATATCATCAACAATATACCAAAGTCACAATATCTATGCATAAAACGTATATGTTCCTCCGAACAAAGTCATCAAGCATGCCAACAGGATCTAACCAACAGGTTGCTTACCAGAGGATATCGTGAGGACTGCATTTCTCGGACAATAACCCAGGTGGACCAAATATATAGATCTCAACTTTTAGAATATAAGGATAGAACTAGTCAAGATAGTACACACATAAATCTCAACCCATTAGGCTAGTAATCACCTTTGGGGCCAATACCTATAGGTTCAAAAATATTATCAATAATCACTTTGACATTTTGCTTTCCCATGACCAATTGAATGGACTACTCAATTCCAGATGTTTATTTTCTTATCGTAGAGGCAGAACAATCAACACACACTTAACCCATTACAAACATTATAATCCACCCATTACTTTACAGAAAACTCTATTTGGTGACACATTATTAGGTTGTCATTGTGGCCTTGTGGTCATTGTAGTGCTTGCTCACACATATTACAAACCAAGGAATTTACTAGCTGCAACACATCTAAAATTTACTAAATAAGATGTTTTGGCAATTGCAGCAGTGACTGGATTATCTATTTAGCCACTTGCATCTGTTCTTCATTTTATGTTGGACAAACATCCAGACCTTTCAGACACCATATTAGTGAACATCCAAGTGAAATTAGAAATAAAAGGATTTCAAACGCCCTTTACAAACACACTTTAACACACAAAACTGCCAAATTCACTTTTACTATCATAGATAAAACACAAATGAACAGGATATCCAAAGCTGGATGGCATAATATATTAAATAACAAGGAATCTTCCTGGTTAATCAGGCTAAGTGCTTTATTCAAACCAGGTCTGAATGAGTTAAGCTAATTTTTGCTTTGGATCATCTGACTCACTGATGAATCACTCCCAATTAAGGTATTAAGCCTTTTTGGTTAATTTGTGCATATATACAAGCAGGAATTAGGGTTTGCTCTATTGAATATATTTTGTTGCACTGAAGAAGGCTTGAACTTTCAGCCGCAACTGGTTTGCTGTGGATATTCTATTTATGGAGCTTGCCACAATAAATCTCTAAGATTTTCATCTTTCCCTTGTGCTGGATTTCATTTTTGGACTTCTGGTTACTGTGGTTTAATCCGTGCACTCAGTCTACCCTGCGTATTTTTGGTTTAGTCTGTTTACATTAATATTTACAGATGACAGGATCATCTCCAAAATTCTATCTGGCTAGGCTGGCAGCCTTCATCTATCTTCACCCAATCTTCACACTCACCATACCAAAACAATGTACCACCTGAACAAATTTTAATAAGGCCACCAAAAGGCACTGCAGAAAGGTATTAGAAATCTTTGTTAGCAAAGTTCACTCCCTTGACCCAAAGTTTTAATACATAGATTCCTGACTAGAAAGAAAACTCAAATACAAGCAAAGACACCTAAGTGGCACAGGTCATATTACTGGCTGGCTGAAATACATAAAAAACTAACACAGATTATTATAACACACCATCAAATTCAAGATCAGAAAACTTCCTCTTTCTGCCCATTGACAGTGTTCAATTAATCCCAGCTTTCCATCTAGGAAGACACAATAGGTACCTATTTCTGTTTTTTTTTTCAATCTCTTCCACTTAACAGAGATATGTCCATCTCCTAGTAGATGGAATATGATAAGCTTACAGTTCCTATAAAGATGTTGGAAACCAAGCTTTTCACAGGCATCACACCCTAGCAAGCCCAGAATCCACTCTGCCCCATTGACACCCGTTACAAAGATGTCAGGTTAGCTCATGTCAGTCTCCACGGGTAGGCTCCACAAGCACATGTACCACTGCCATCTATTTACCTGATGTTTGGTACTGATGGTGGGGAATCGGGTATCGGATGGACATGATCCAACCACATAGGTGCAATCCCTATTAACATCTGTAGTTTTAACCCACTCATTGCCAAACAGAGGGAGCAGCTCCACTACTACCCTCATTTTTATATAGAGTCATTTGGCTCGGGTCATTTTTTCAGTCTAAAGTTTTAAACTGTACTATTGCTCCTTCTGAGCAGGCCTTCTTCCCTTTGTCTCAGCCACCCTCATCAGGGGTTTTGCTTCAGTCAATGGTCCATCCTCCTTTCCTGCTCCTATACTGGGACCAGTTCAGTCCAAAAGAACATACACACTCTCCAGTAATCAAGAGACTAAGAAAGATAAAAATAAATAAATAATATACACATACACACACACACACACACACACACACACACACACACACACACACACACACACACACACACATTTAGAGTCACCTCACAAGCGTGCTCATTTCTCAAAGACATAGACAGACAATCCCAATATGGGAGGATGATCTTTCACTGGAATTCTTCTCAAGTGTCAGATATTCAGAGAAGATATTATGAGCTGCTTCAAGTGGATTTTCCTAAACCATCTGCAGTTCCTTCTGTGTTGGCTGCCTTGTTAGATACTTTCATTACTGCTTCCAAGTCTCCTGATTCTCAGCCTCAGAGTCTATAAGGTTCCTGAGGATTGTCTGTTTTTATTTAAATGTCCTTTTGCTGATCCTGTTGTATTTTTCTAAACTTTTGCCCTCTTCCAAACTTCTCCCTTCTGATAAGGATTACAGGGCAATATATTGGCAAGAAAGTTTACACTGCTTGCACTTTAGCCTTTAAGGCGATTTATTACCACACTGACACGAACACGTATGCTCTGGCCTTGGTTGCTCAAGCTTGTCAGATTCTCTCTGCCCTCCCTGATTTGGAAGGCAAGTCTTCCATCTTATCTTCATTAGTTTCTGCTTCTCATGTGGCTTGCCACTCTGTTACATGTAGCTATGATGCTGCTGACACCTCTTCTAGGGCCATGGCTTTTGGGTCCCTCATGAGGCGTTATTCTTGGCATCATCTCCAGTCTCTTCCTGACAGCATTAAAGCCAAGCTGTTGGAGGCTCCTTTGGATAATACTCATCTTTTTGATACTGCTGCTGCTGACTTAAGTCACTTTAAGAGAAAGGCAAAGCCTTGCAAGACTTTAAACATATTTTTTGTCTCTCTTATCCCCAAGTTCAAAGGAATTATCCTTGTAGATCTGCTTTTGCTCACAGAACCCTGCCAGGCCTCTAAGGGCAGGAAGGGTAGGAGGCAGGCCCCCCTGCCAAGGCTTTTCAGATTTCTGTGGCCCAGAAGCCTCCTTTATCTGAAAAGCCTGCTTCTCTTTGACTGTTTCACACACACACACCCACCTTTAGATCAGGTTCTTTGTCCCTTTGGCTCTACCTTTGTCTTCCAAACTGGCATCTCGTCACTTCACTTGCTTGGGTTCTTTCTATCATCAGTCAAGGTTACTTTGTGGTATGGAAGTCTCTCCCTCCTTTTTCTGGGATTCCTCAACCTCATCTAGAGCAACATCCTCTTTTCCAGCAGGTTCTAGGGTCCCTGTGTAACCAAGAGGCCATTCAACCTGCCCCCCTTCCCAAGTGGGACAGGGTTTTTATTGCAAGATGTTCTTTTCCTGGTTCTTCAAAAGGAAGGCACTTTGAGACTAATTTTGGATCTCTCCTGGCTCAACACCTTTCTGGAGATCCCTTCTTTTTAGATGCTTACTCTTCAACTCTGTTTCTGCTTTTATTACCCCTGGCTTTTCTGGTGTCCTTAGATCTGAAAGATGCTTACCTTCACATATCTATTCACCTTCTCTACAGGAAGTTTTTATGTTACCCTGTGTCTTCCTCTCATTTTCTGTCCCCTGCTTTGCCCTTTGGCCTCTCTACTGCCCCAAGGCTATTCACAAAATGCCTTGCTCCTGTGATTGCCTTCTGCAGGCTCCAAGGCATTTGGATTTTTCCTTATCTAGAAGACTTGTTGCTTTGGGTGCTTTCTCCCAGTTGACTGTTGCAGGATCTGCAGTTCACCATCTCTGTTCTTCAAAGTCTGGGGTTTACTATCAACTTCCAAAAACCCATCCTGACTCCCTCTCAGGATCATGTGTATCTGGGCTGCAGGATTCAAATGGTGTCAATGTTGGCCTCTCTTCCACCTCAAAAGGTATCGTTATTGACGGCCTTCTTTCAGTCACTTCTTCCCCTGACTGCCATGCCACCCAGGGAGTTTCTTCAGGTGCTGGGATTCATGGCCTCTTCTCTTCTGATGCTTCCTCCTGCCAGACTGCATATGCGGAATTTTCAATGGTACCTCAAGTCGGTTTGGCTGCAGCATCATCACCTTCTGACTTTCAGTGTACCTCTCCTTCCCTGTCTCAAGAAGGAATTCGAGTGGTGGAATTGACAGCTCACTCTCAACACAGGCCAGCCTTTTCAACCTTCAGTCCCTTCTCAAAAGCTATTCACCAATGCCTCGGACCTGGGTGGGGGGCATCTCTTGAAAGTTCAGGATCTTTGTCTTACCCATCAGAAGTCATACCATACCAAAATCAAAAGAGATGAGGACTGTGATTCTGGTCCTTCAGGCTTTTCACCCCATGTTCTCTCCGGGCCCCTTAAAGGTTTACATAGACGACACTACAGTGATGTGGTATGTCAACAAGCAGGGTGGGACAAAATCTTGCCTCCTCTGCATGATGGCACTTCAAGTTTGGGAAGTGGCTCAGTTATCAGTTAACTCTTAAAGCAGTATACATTCCTTCGGAGCACAATCTTGTGGCAGACTCTCTGAGCAGGTCCAAATCTGAGCAGGTCCAAAACATAGGCTCACGAATGGATGCTTCACAGAGACATGCTTCTGGACATTGTCCATTGGTGGGGTATTCTTCAGGTAGATCTTTTCACCTCCCCCTGAACAGGCACCTTCCTCTCTTCTGTTCCAGAGTGCCATGCCATCTGGCCTGGAAAACGGATGGCCTATCCTTTCAGTGAAAGGGGAGGTTTCTTTATGCTTTCTCTCCTCTTCCTGGACTTCCAAAAGTCCAGCAGAAGATTCAGCTGGACTCCCCAAAAATCTTGCCAGTGAATCCCTTTTGGCAGAGACAGCACTGGTTCCCCCTCTTAATGCATCTGACCAGGCACAATCATCACAACTTACCTCACAGGCTGGATCTCCTCACACAGAACAAGGGGTCTCTCATTCATCCCCTCTTATCCACTCTGCAACTGACATTGTGGGCGATAGGGTTTTGACCCCCTCCAGGCACTTCTTTTCTGAGGACGTGCTCAGAGATTTACAGAAGGTAAGGAAACCCTCAAAAAGAAAATCTTACATGTCCAAATGGAAAAGATTTTCGGTCTGGTGCCATGCTCATAACCAGGACCCTTTTTTATTGAGGGTCCCTCTGGTCCTCTCTTATTTGTGTCAGTTGCTCCAGTCTGGACTGGCCTGTTATTCTGTGAAGGCCCATTTGTCAGCCATTTCTGCTCATCTGTCCTTGACCCCTGCTTTGACCTCTCATTTTGAGGTCAAACAATTTAAAGGCATCCTGCATATTAGGCTTCCAAGAAAAAGTATTCCTTCTCCTTGAGACCTTAATTTTGTTTTTAGAAAAATTAACTCAGGCTCCTTTTCAGCCTGCAGATTCTGCTTCTTTGCAAAACTGTACCCAGAAGACTGTTTTGTTGCTAGCTCTTACTTCTCCTCTGAGAGTTTCTGAGCTCCAGATCCTTACGATCATTCCTCCTTTTTTTCTTCCTACAGGGACAGGATGTCCCTTCGTACTAATCTTTCTTTTATGCCCAAGGTGCTACATGAGTTGTCCTTAAATCAGTGGTACAATTCCCTTCCATTTTCCCCTTCTCCTTTGTCTGCTACTGAGAGGGTCCTGCATACTTTGGATTTGTACAGACAGCTCAGGTAGTATTTGGATAAAAGTAGGACTATGTGCAAGTCTGATCAGCTTTTTATTTCCTTTCATCCCAGGTCTTTGGATTTAGCAGTTTCTAAGCAAACCATCTCCTCCTGGATATCCAAGGCAATTTCTTTGTTATTCTTTTCATGGCAAGTGTCTGTCTGCTTCTGTTAGAGCTCATTCCACTAGGGCTGTTGCCTCTTCTGGTGCCTTCTTCAAGGGGTTGTACACCAATTCCACCCTTGAAGCTGCTACTTGGTCTTCAGTGCATACCTTCACTAAGCATTATCAGTTGGATATGGTTTCTAGAGCCAGAGCAGGTTTTGCTGAAACCATTTTATGTAGGTTTGTTGAGGGCTCTTCTCAGCCTTCCACCTCCCATTCTGTTTCTTGAGTTTTCTTTACTCTCTCTTCTTTAAGGAATATTGCAACAGTAATAAAGAAGGACATACTACAGATGTGTAAAGTCTTACCATGATGGTAAATGTCCTTCCCTTTACTGTTGCAGTATTCACTCCCTCCAACCTCCCTGTTTGTTCTGCATTTTTTCCTTCTGGGTCTACAAGGACTCCTTTGTCCTATGACAATTGTTCCCTTCTGAGGCAATTCAGTTCTGGATAGTTGCATCCATATGTCCCTTTGTGCCCTACGTTCTCTGCAGGAAGCATAAATGTGACATAAGCTTAAAAACATCTTGTTTGCACCGTATCTACTATTGGCAGAGTGACGGGCTGCCCAGATGGGACATTCCTTCTTTAAGGAATACTGCAACAGTGAAGAAAAGGACATCTACTGTTATGGTAAGATTTTACACAACTGTACTTTCTTTGAAAATATGGACAGCTTGTAAAACAGCCTTTGTGGAAGGGTTTACATTACAAATGTATTTAATGTCTTTCCGTTAAGAAGGAATTGCATTATAATTTTATTCTCCAAGTCTGAGTGGAGTTCCTCCCCTATCCAAGTCATTCTCATCCTATCAGTAACAGTGTATTTTATTATCTGAACATCAATAAAAATAATTTTCAAAAGGAAGAGAACTTACTATGAAAAACAGCAAGCCTGTTCTTCTACCTAGTTGGAAAATGTATTTATTTTTACACTGATGTAGTTTCCTAACAAGTTACGTGACTGTGTGTCACGTTCCAAAGACTACTACTAGTTACTGGGAGACATTTACATTATAAAAGAAAAAAATGGTCATTCTATCCACTGGGGAAACATGTATATAAATGCTTCCCAAAGAGTTAGACGTATGACAGATTCATCAACTGAATATCAATGACATGGCAGACTACAGGTAATTACCTGCAGGGCATCCATTGTTATTCTCCTCAATGGGGAATTGCCAATCTTATTTTACACCAATACATGTGACTAACAAGTCTGATGACTGCATATTGCATACCTCAAAGTACAGGAATTACTTTGAGAGAGTTTGCATTTCAAAAGCATGAAAGCATTTGCCCTTCCCACTGGGAAAGTGTTTATTTTGTTTTATTTTCCCCACTGTTATACTTTCATGACAAAGTCAGAAAAGCACATTAAAATATTCTTAATTTTCTATGAAGGCAGGTATTCTGTACATCACACACTTGCTAAAATTTCTTCTGTGGGATATATTTTTTCTGGGAATATACTTACTTGGCATAACACACCAGAGAATACTTAAATTTAGTGCAATGGTCCTTAGCCAGTAAATCATGAAAACTGTTTTTCTTCCTGGTGGGGAAAGAAGACTTCAAGAAATTACTGGGGGGTGACTGTCCTGTAAAGTCAGAAGCCTGTCCAAATCAGAGGGGAATACATTTCAGCAATAATCAATGATTGGGTGTGGGTATCACAGGATTTACCCTTGGCTGGTGTGATTTGATCATGAGGGTGAAGCCAAAGTGATTAAACAAAGCCAACTGTGGGTAAATCCTGTGATACCTGCACACAGTTGGAGATGACTGCTATTAAAGAATGACATTACTTAAGATGTTATCTACCTTTCTTAATTATTATTGTATGACAATACTTTAGTGTTTTTCTCCTTCCTCCATTGCTATTTGATGTACTGCACGTGTATGGCACTTACGCCCACACACTTGCATAGTACATAAGTGCAAGCTAAGGGAAGAGATGAAGAACCATACATCTTTATAGTAAATTCTGAGTGTATGTGCATGTGTCTGTCTTTTTTATGTGGTAGATAGCAAAGTTATTTAGCAAAAATGAAACGCTAAGGACACTGCAAAAATAAGAAAAAAACATCTGGGGCATTTTGTAAAAGTGTAGACAGCTGAGGGGTATGCTTACAAGCATAAAGATCAATCACATTGATGGGAAGAATAACTCTCTGAACTCTCCGGGCTTTCACAGAACATCAATGATATTGCTAAAATCAATTTAGTCTAGACAGAAGGAACATATTTCAATAGAAAGATAGCCACAATCAGTAAGACCCAAATGGGTGGACTTGCCTCTGTTGGAATATGCTCATTTTAGAATGGACACAGTCATTGGGCTGACTGTCCAATTACCATGCATGCATGAGTACTAATTAACCATTATTATATAATTTTCACTTTTAAACTAATAACATCGACATAACAGTTTTCATAATTCTATGTAACACATCAGAGATTATTGTAAATATACAAATTTCACTTACACTGCAAAATACACAACAAGAGTTATTCTTTCCAGGAGGAAAAATACATTTTCCATTAGTATAGTCACTTCTGGAAATTTCTAGTACAGCACTTATAAACAACAAAGCAATAT